>NC_041386.1:44407337-44432570 GCF_002162155.2 Triticum dicoccoides
CTTGTGGCCCCACTTGGTGGACCCCCGGGACCCTCCCGGTGGTCCCAGTACGTTACCGATAAACCCCGAAACTTTTCCGGTGACCAAAACATGACTTCCCATATATAAATCTTTACCTCCGGACCATTCCGAAACTCCTCGTGACGTCCGGGATCTCATCCGGGGCTTCGAACAACATTCGGTAACCACGTATATCTATTCCTTATAACCCTAGCGTCATCGAACCTTAAGTGTGTAGACCCTACGGGTTCGGGAACCATGCAGACATGACCGAGATAACTCTCCGGTCAATAACCAACAGCGGGATCTGGATACCCATGTTGGCTCCCACATGTTCCACGATGATCTCATCGGATGAACCACGATGTCAAGGACTTAATCAATCCCGTATACAATTCCCTTTGTCTAGTGGTACGATACTTGCCCGAGATTCGATCGTCGGTATCCCGATACGTTGTTCAATCTCGTTACCGGCAAGTCTCTTTACTCGTTCCGTAACACATCATCCCGTGATCAACTCCTTGATCACATTGTGCACATTATGATGATGTCCTACCGAGTGGGCCCAGAGATATCTCTCTGTTTACACGGAGTGACAAATCCCAGTCTCGATTCGTGCCAACCCAACAGACACTTTCGGAGATACCTGTAGTGTACCTTTATAGCCACCCAGTTACGTTGTGACGTTTGGCACACCCAAAGTATTCCTACGGTATCCGGGAGTTGCACAATCTCATGGTCTAAGGAAATGATACTTGACATTAGAAAAGCTTTAGCATACGAACTACACGATCTTGTGCTAGGCTTAGGATTGGGTCTTGTCCATCACATCATTATCCTAATGATGTGGTCCCGTTATCAACGACATCCAATGTCCATGGTCAGGAAACAGTAACCATCTATTGATCAACAAGCTAGTCAACTAGAGGCTTACTAGGGACATGGTATGGTCTATGTATCCACACATGTATCTGAGTTTCCTATCAATACAATTCTAGCATGGATAATAAACGATTATCATGAACAAGGAAATATAATAATAAACAATTTATTATTGCCTCTATGGCATATTTCCAACAGTATGGACTTTTGATCTTTACCACCTCAAGCATCAATGTTTCTGACCTTGAATCATAATCATCTCCAAAAGCTACCTCTAAGGCTATCTTGCCAACAGGATATGCAGACTTACCAGGCACCACACCATGAAAGACCGTATTTGACGGTTTAAGATTCTTATCTGTCAACCCCATACGGCGGAATGTGTCATAATATAGAATGTTGATACTGCTTCCCCCATCCATGAGCACTTTAGTAAACTTGTATCCCCCAACTTGCGGGGCTACCACCAGGGCCAAGTGACCCGGATTATCAACCTGGGGTGGGTGATCCTCTCTACTCCACAAAATGGGTTGCTCAGACCAGCGTAAATACTGAGGCACTGCCAGTTCAACAGAGTTTACCGCCCTCTTGTGAAGCTTCTGATCACGCTTACACAAACTAGTAGTGAAAACATGATATTGCCCGCTATTTAACTGCTTGGGATTGCTCTGGTAACCCGACTGCTGCTGATTCCCCTGATGGTTGTAGCCTCCCTGGTTGCCTTGGTGCCCTTGACTGATGTGTCCGATTTGGTTGCCTTGAAACCCTAAGCCGGAACCACCACCTCCGTAACCCGTCCCGTGGAAACCACCTCCTGAACCGCCGGGCTGGCCGTTGTCATACTGGAACATACTGGAATTCTTGATATCCCGCATGATATAACAGTCCTTCCAAAGATGCGACGCTGGCTTCTCCTTTGATCCATGCTTTGGAGAGGGCTGATTTAACAGGCGCTCCAAATTGGGGCCTGAACCTCCACCCCTCTGGGGCTGCTTGCCCTTACGGCGCTGGCCATTCTCCCGAGCATTGGTGTTAGCAACAAAGTCCAAGCTGTTGTCGGCCTTGCGCTTACCGCTGTTCGCATGGCCTACCGGATTATGCTGCTGACCCTTGGCGTTGCCGTTCTTCTTCTCTTTCCCTGGTTTGTCCTCCGTTGAATCCATGTCTTTGGTATTATGTGAATCGGCGTACTTAACCAAAGCGGCCATGAGCGTTGACATATCATTGCAGTGACGTTTGAGCCTTCCTAATTTCTATTTGAGCGGTAGGAAACGGCAATTGCCCTCTAATGTTAACACTGCGGTGTCTGTATTGATACGATCTGATGAGTGCAAAATCGCTGAGACCCATTTGACCCAATGGGTCGTGGACTCCCCTTCCTCTTGGACACAAGCAGCCAGATCCATGATTGACATTGGCTGCTTACAAGTATCTTTGAAGTTTAGGATAAACCGGTGTTTCAATTCAGCCCATGATCCAAAAGAGTTAGTTGGTAAGCTCTTCAACCAAGTACGAGCTGTTCCTTCCAACATCATGGTGAAATATTTAGCATACACTGCCTCATCCACATCTAGCATCTCCATTGCCATCTCATAGCTTTCCACCCACGCCTCTGGTTGTAAATCGGCGGTGTAATTTGGTACCTTACGAGGTCCCTTGAAGTCCTTGGGCAGTCTCACATTACGCAAAGCAGGGGTGAGGCATGGCACCCCTAAGGAACTGAACACCACCCCTGGCTCTACTGAAGCGGTAGGGTGAACTGGAGTATGTTGTCGTGCTCCGTGTTGAGCTGCTAACTCGGCCTCCCGACGTGCACGGCCGTGGTCCACAACATCCTGCGCATTGGCACCTCCCCCTGCCAGGTTGTTTCCTCGCGGTGAATTTTGGTGACGTGCACTGCTGGACACAGCCGATTCATCCTCTACGTGTCTGCTATAGCTCCGGCTTGGACGGGGAGTGGAGCGAATCCTTTCACGACTGTGTGAATATGCTTGCTGTTGATTTAGCGTTGTTTGAAGGAGATCCCAGGCCCGACGTACTTCAACCGCAACTGGTGACTCGCTGTCGGTTGGGAGGGCTGCCAGGCGTGAGGCGGCGGCCACAATATTGTCCAACGGGTTGGAATAATGCCCGGGAGGTGTTGGCACATACTATGGCACAACGTTGTTTTGGCGAGGTGCGTCCATCGTGCGCGGTTGAACCGGTGCTCCTGTTCTCGGTGCCTCCGTCCGGTTTAGTATGGGTTGGTTACCAGTTCCTACTCCTGTTGTGTTGAAGAGATTTTGCGGCTCATAAACCGACGGGAGACGTGATCTGTACCTTCTTCTCATGACTTCCTCGGAAGCATTCTGATCCAGCCTAATCCGGTAGGCATGTGCTTCCAATTCAGCTCATTCTGTGGCCATCCTAGCGTTCTCCGCCGCAAGGTCTGCTTTAGCCTGAGCTATCTGATCTTTCACCTTTGCAATCTCCGCATTGTGCTGATCCCTGGCTGCTGCATCCACCTCTGCGGCCATCAATGTTGCCAAAGCGTCGAACAAATCAGACAGGACTTGGGCTGGAGCGGCACAGAGCTTCCTGCCCCTGCCGGTGTGGCCGTTGTTGAACCGGAGAGTATTGCTGCGGCGGCCGATGAATGAGGCGCTGATTCTGTGCCGGCTATGAAGATGGCGGCCTGGTTTGGCAGATCAAGGAAATCCGGAATACTGTTGCCCTCGGATCCTCCATCAATCTGGCCGTCCTGTAGTTGATAAAGCGATTCGGTCTCTCCAAAAGACTCGTCATCGGAACAAACCACAGTCTCTCCATCGGACGCCGGCCCGTCCTCGTGTCTCGCTCCATGGATGACACCTACAAAAACATGCCTTGTCACGGGCTGAACCGGCGAAGAACTTGCATGCCGAGCCGTTTCGATGATGTCGGTGCAGATGTCCGGCTTAGGGGCCGGTTCGCCGATCTTGCCGATGAAGACGTGAATCCCACTGAAGGGGACCCGGTACCCGTACTCGATTGAATCGGCCTCGGGACCCCATCATGCATTGTCGATGTAGAGCTTGCTGCGACGACTCTTCGTCATCCGGCCCACAACGTATCCCTTAAGTCCATCAAAGCTGCCCTTCAAGAACTCAAAACCATTGTGCGATAGTCCCATGGTGGGCGCCAACTGTCGTGGGTTTGTTACGGCAGATGTCCTTGTGAAAGGACTTAGTCGTGGAGCCATCGCTACGGGTTAGCTTAAAGGGGTTAAACCGGACAAGGGGACACGGGGAGTTTTATACTAGTTTGGCCCCTTCAAGGAAGGTAAAAGCCTACGTCTAGTTATGCTTGGTATTGCTAGGGTTTCGAAGTCCAGGGAGCGAATCCGCTTTGTCTGGCTCTCGAGTTGTTGTCTGTCCCTAAACCGCTGCTGGGTCGTCCCTTTATATACATAGGTTGACGCCCACCGGGCTATAGAGTCCCGAAGCCGGCTCATAAACGTGTCCAGTTCAGTATCTATCCTTCCTATCTTATAATACAAGTTACATGACCAGGTCGGTTTATATCTACATGCTTTAACCCGCCTTTGGGCCTTGGGCCTCCGTAAAGTGCCATCATCCTTGCATCTTCATGGACTTCTAATCTTCAAGGAGTTAACCCGGCTACTCCTGGCCAGTTTACATCCAGTAGTAATATCCCCAACACCCTTGAAGAGGAAAGGGTGGTGCAGTAAAGCAGCGTAAGTATTTCCCTTAGTTTTTGAGAACCAAGGTATCAATCCAGTGGGAGACCACGCGCGAGTCACCTTGTACGTACACAAACAAATAAGAACCACGCAACCAACGCAATAAAGGGGTTGTCAATCCCTTCAAAGCCACTTGCAAGAGTGAGATCTGATAGAGATGATAATAATAAGATAAGTATTTTTTGGTATTTTTATGATATAGATTGAAAGTAAAGATTGCAAAATAAAATAGATTGGAAACTTGTATGATGGAAAATACAAGTTTTCACTAGTGGCTTTTGTCAAGATAGCATAAGTATTATAGTGGGTGAACAAATTACTGTCGAGCAATTGATGGAATAGCGAATAATTATGAGAATATCTAGGCATGATCATGTATATAGACATCACGTCCGTGACAAGTAGACCGACTCCTGCCTGCATCTACTACTACTACTCCACACATCGACCACTATCCAGCATGCATCTAGAGTATTAAGTTCATAAGAACAGAGTAACGCCTTAAGCAAGATGACATGATGTAGAGGGATAAACTCATGCAGTATGATATAAACCCCATCTTTTTATCCTCGATGGCAACAATACAATACATGTTGTTTCCCTTTCTTTCACTGGGATCGAGCACCGCAAGATTGAACCCAAAGCTAAGCACTTCTTCTATTGCAAGAAAGATCAATCTAGTAGGCCAAACCAAACTGATAATTCGAAGAGACTTGCAAAGATAAACCAATCATACATAAAAGAATTCAGAGAAGATTCAAATATTGTTCATAGATAATCTTCATCATAAACACACAATTCATCAGATCTCGACAAACACACCGCAAAAAGAAGAGTTACATCGAATAGATCTCCAAGATAATCAAGGAGAACTTTGTATTGAGATCCAAAGAGAGAGAACAAGCCATCTAGCTAATAACTATGGACCCAAAGGTCTAAAGTAAATGACACATCATCGGAGGGGCCATGGAGTTGATGTAGAGGCCCTCCATGATCAACGCCCCCTCTGACGGAGCTCCGGAAAAGGCCCCAAGATGGGATCTCTTGGGTACAGAAGGTTGCGGCGGTGGAAATAGGGTTTTGTGGTGCTCTCGGATGTTTGCGGGGTATGTGAACATATATAGGAGGAAGAAGTAGGTCGATGGAGCTATGAGGGGCCCACGAGGGGGGAGGGCGCGCCCAGGGGGGTAGGCGCACCCCCCTGCCTCGTGGTCACCTCATTGATTGCTTGACGTCCACTCCAAGTCCTCCGGATCACGTTTGTTCCAAAAATCACGTTACCGAAGGTTTCATTCCATTTGTACTCCGTTTGGTATTCCTTTTCTACAAAACACTGAAATAGGCAAAAAACAGCAATTTGGGTTGGGCCTTCGGTTAATAGGTTAGTCCCAAAAATAATATAAAAGTGTAAAATAAAGCCCCTTAACATCCAAAACAGATAATATAATAGCATGGAACAATCAAAAATTATAGATACGTTGGAGACGTATCATTGACCACATTGACCATGCCGCGCCGAGAGCACTAAGATGGTGGACGACGACGAGGCCTAGGAAGGGGACGACCGCGAGGCCTAGGAAGGTGACAACACGGAGCCGGGGAAGACACGACAGTGGATGCCCACGCGGAGAGGAGTACGAGGGTTCACTGGTTCGGCTGCGGTGTGAGGCTGCCGTCGCCGCAAAATAACGGGGGGTGTGGGTGAGTAGAGGGATGGCCTGGCCAGCGGTGCGAGTAGTAGGGGGCGATGAGGCCTCCGCGGCATCGCAGCCGGCCACGGGAGGCAGGATCACGAGGCACGACCGGCGCTAGTTTGGGTGGCTGGGGCAAGAAGACCAGAGGTTAAAGAAGCACTATGGCCGTTGGATGAACATCGTACGGTAACTGGAGCTAGAGTCGTTCATATTGACTAAGTTGACAAAGCCCTCCGTCCCCGCCAACTTGGTAGGCACACAAGTCAGCCTCCCACTATGCTGGGTTCCAGCTGGCAGGGGGAGTATTCATTTTGTGTGTGTAATAAGGAGGCACTTCCTTGCATGCGAAGATAGCTGGTGGGTTCGACCTATCAGCGGGGGGCATGTTTTTTTGTGAAATACAGAGGCCCTTCCGGTGGGTCCTAGATGTTAGCTGGAGGAATCAAGGACTTGAGAAGGCATACAGAAAAAGCTAGTGTACCAGTAAAGAGACGTTGCTGAGTTTTAGAAAAAAGAGAGACGTGCTCCTGTAGCTGGTTCGAATCCAAATCTAGACTATGACTATATATGGTTCTATGCTACTCTGCAAGTAATGAAACTGACATATCCAACGTTCGCATCTCCTCTTCTCTACTTACTCTGCCTAGCATCAGAAGCTATGGCCGTAGCAATGTTCGCTGGCTGCTCATCCACCTGCTCTTCAGCAGACAACAACCAGATATGCGCCAAGTCGCCACCCGTACCATCGCCTGTGGGTCTCATCACACCCCCGCCGGCACGCGCACCGGAGCCGGTTGCTCATTGCAACCCGTTGCCGTTGGTGTGGCGCCACTGCTGCAAATCATGCAGAGTCATCCGTCGCGTCTCAACCATAATCCTTAACCCTGGCTGAGTCTTCTACAAATGCCTGAATCATGGGGTAATAATATGTTTAAGTGTTGTTCTGCTGCTTTCAGTTGCTAATTTTTTTAATAGTTTGGTTGATGATCTTCCAATTTGATTCGTGCAGAAAAGGGAAGATTCGTGTGATTTGTATTTCTGGGAAGTTGCTGATGTGGGGGAGTGCAACTATGCTAATTATTTTGTTAGCTAAGGAATCCCAATACCAACAGGTTGGGGTGTTGGACAAGTAACCGAAGGAAGGGCAGAAGAGGAAGATGCAGAGCAGAAGGTTAAAGATGCAGTTCCTCTGATCATGGCCAAGCAACAGCTGCTGAACGGTCTTGACAGCAATGAGGAGATGAAAGAGCTTGTGAAGATAATGGGCAAAATCGATGTGCTCTGTAGGATGATTGTCTCTTTATTTGCGGTGTATGTAGCACTCGTGATGTATTCAATGGCTATGACATAAGCACTTTGCTGAAACTAGTAATGAATGAAACCCGTGTAGCAGGCTGGGCGTAGTGTTGTGAACATCTAATGATTTCTATTAATGGAAACCAGGGGGTATCCCCTTTTGCTCATAAATAAATAAATAAATAAATAAATAAATAGCATAGGCCCTTTTGGTAATAAATAAATAAATCAGCAGAGGCCCTATCGGGTCTGCTTTGTTCTCATTTGAAGACGTCGAGCAAATTGCAGTCCAACATTAAACTATGACATCAACTTCAAGTTTCACGGCCAAATATGAGTACAACTAAACAACAATGTCATCATGTTTTAGTCGTCATACAATCACCAAACACAAATCAGCATACATAACAAGTGATGTTCTCACAGGAAAATACTAAACAACATGTTCATCAGGTTTCAGTTGTCATAGCAAACACAATTTCACATAGTAGATAAAAAACGTCTTCTGACACGCAAATATGACAAAAGCAATGTAATCATCATCCGCAGCAGCAGCGTCAACATCTTCGGCATGTGTATCAGTCTGAATCGTAATTCCCCATGGTGTCGTCTTCTTCTTCGTCCTCAACGTCCTCAAACATTGGCTTCTTCTTGATCAACTCTTGTATGTCCACAACACGACATGCAATCTTTTCGCTGACGTCATTGACGTGATGGTTCTCAAAGATATTAGGAACATATGTGTTATCTTGTACATCAGGAGCAGTGTAAGCACCATCTTGTTGTGCAACTTCATTAATCGAATTCCTCTGCTCAAACGTTTGCAATACTATCCAGTCATCACTACGTGCAAATGTGTCTTCCAAGAAAAATATCTGTGTTGCTTGATTTGCCAAAATAAAAGGCTCGTTGGTCTGGTACGCCGCCTTGACATTGATGGATTTGAAATAATCATCAGCTCTGGGTTTTACGATCCTGGAAAACAGGTTATACCAACGACAGCACAATAGAACCACACACCGATGATCCTCGAAACTGGAGATATACTGCAACTGAACAATGTTTGTTATGTTAGCATACATTTCAGTTGTGTCTTTGTCATACGTATCCATGCTCATGATGGCACTGTTTTGTGTCTTCCTGCCTTCGTCTCGTGCAAGGGTGTTGTAGCGCAGATCTCCAACAACACAAGATTCATAATGTCTTACCCGAGTATGAGGACCCATTGCTAGTGAGTAAAGGGCATCATCAACTGCCTTCCCATCCTGCCGCATCTTCTTAACCTATGGTCAGAAAATGGACAAGCTGATCATCTTATGTACTCAATATATTTAAAAAAATTGGCAGTGCAATTCAAAAGCTTACATGGCTCTTGAACCATTTCGCAAATCCTGCCATAAGTAGTTTGTCAATGTTTCTTGGATTTTGGGGCAATAACTCCTTTTTGTAGATGCTGCACAACATGGTGATCGCGTCAAACATCTAAATATACAAGAATGTGCTGCAAGTTTAGTAGATTACGATGTATAAGCTGCAGTACTTAGCACTTACTTGATATAAGGTAGTACCCAAGACTGTTATTCAACACATACCAAACCATTTTGTGCAAATCTTTAGGTTTGTCCTCTTATCGACTCTTCCATGTAACTCGAATAGAATAATCGAAAACAATGAGCCCGGGATTGTCTTCACCCACCTCTTTGCTAAGCTGATCAGCTGTTTCAATGTATTTTGAGTAGAATGTCAATGCTTCGGTAGCAATGTAGGTCTCTGCAATGGAACCCTCAGGTCTAGATCTGTTCCTAACATAGCCCTTGAAAGTTCCTAGCCGCCTTTCAATAGGGTACATCCAGCCATACTATATTGGACCTCTAAGTAGTGCCTCATTAGGTAGATGAACAGCCAAATGCACCATCACATCAAAGAAGGCTGGAGGATATATCTTCTCAAGGTCGCATAGGATAGTTGGTATCTTGTCTCTAAGACATTCCAAAGCATCTATCTTGATATTTCTACTGCAGAGTTCCCTGAAGAATTGTCCCAACTCTAAACTGCTCTGTATAAGTCAGGGCGGCCCAATCCTCTAAGGATAATAGGTAAAACACTTTGAAGTAGGACGTGGCAGTCATGAGTTTTCAACCCTTGTACCTTGTTTCCATCTGCACTGACTCTCCTTTCTGGGTTGGAAGCAAATCCATGTGGGAATCTCACACGTGACATGACCTCGCATAATTCTTTTCTTTTTACCTTGTCCAAGACGTACACATCTGGTGCCATATCCCGTGGTTTACCTTCATCTTGCACATGCAAATCCTGTCTGATACCCAGGTGTGTCAAATCAATCCTAGATTTTAAGGTTTCTTTCGTCTTGCCTTCAATATTAAGAAGTGTGCCGATAATGCTGTCACATATATTTTTCTCGATGTGCATCACATCAAGATTATGCCGCAGATCCAAATCTTTCCAATACTCCAAGTCCCACAAAGTGGACCTGCGGGTAAACAATAATCTCTCTTCTGCCCTGCCATGCTTCCTTTTCCCGCTACCATTATCAGGATGGTTTCCTGGTGTAATATGCCTGACCTTCTCTAGTTCCACTTGCAACTCATCGGCGGTGAGCCTCTTTGGTGCATCACGGTTTTCATGCCTTGCATTGAACACATGTCTTCGGTATTTTCTAGGATGCGGCTTGTCCTTGGCAAGGAAACGACGGTGCCCAATGTAACAGATCTTGCTAAGTATTGCGTATGACAGCGGATTCCTGTCACAGCGAACACATGCATTGTAACCATGTGTCGTTCGCCCTGACATAGTGCCCAAAGCCGGATAATCATGGATGCACCAAATTATAACAGCACACAGAAAGAAATCAGCTGGTGGGCTGCTATATAGGTCTCGAGTGAGAACACCCCTCCATAGTTGTTGAAGTTCCTCCACAAGAAGTTCCATGAACAAATAAAAATCCTTTCCAGGACTTTTTGGACCTGGGATGAGCAAGGCCATCATGTAGTTTGATTCTCTGGTGCAGACATTTGGAGGCATGTTGTAAGGGATAACAAGCACTGGCCACATGCTATATGTGGCGCTCTAGTGGCCAAATGGGTTAAATCCATCTGAAGCTAAGCCAAGTCTAATGTTTCTCGGGTCAGCAGCAAACTTTTCGTGTTTCTGATTGAAGCTTTTCCACTCACTACCATGTGATGGATGGCTCATTACATTCTGATCTCTGTACTCCTGGTTCCTAGAATGCCACAGTACATCCTCTCTTGTTTCAGCATCATGAAACAACCTCTGCAATCTTGGTGTAATTGAAAAATGTCTCAGGACATTATGAGGAATCCTCTTCACAGCATCGCCATCTTTCCATCTTGATGATTTGCATTTCGGGCATTCACTTAAGTTGGCATAATCCTTCCGGAACAGAACACAAATATTCTTACAAACATGGATCATATCATATCCAATTCCAACTGCATGAAGGAAATTCTTCATTTTACTGTAGGTGTGTGGCAGCTCAGACGTATCTGGGAAAGCTTTGCGGAAAGCAACCAACATCGCATCGAATGATTTGTGGGTCAGCTGCTTAGATGTCTTCACCTAAAGAAAGGTGACCATTGATACGTCCATTTTGCATCATGCTTTTATATCGATATTTATTACATTATGGTATGTTATTACACATTATGTCACAATACTTATGCCTAATCTCTCTTATTTTACAAGGTTTACATAAAGAGGGAGAATGCCGGCAGCTGGAATTCTGGGCTGGAAAAGGAGCAAATATTAGAGACCTATTCGGCACAACTCCAAAAGTCCCAAAACTCCATGGAAGTTATTTTTGGAAATAATAAAAAATATTGAGCGAAGAAAATAGCAAAGGAGGCCCACACCCTGGCCACGAGGGTGGGGCGCGCCCTACCCCCCTGGGCGCGCCCCGTGGCTCGTGGGCCCCCTGGTGGCCTTCCGATGCCCATCTTCTGCTATATGAAGTCTTTCGTCCGAGAAAAAATCAGAAGAAAGCTTTCGGGACGAGACTCCACCGCCACGAGGCGGAACCTTGGCGGAACCAATCTAGGGCTCCGGCGGAGCTGTTCTGCCGGGGAAACTTCCCTCCGGGAGGGGGAAATCATCACCATCGTCATCACCAACGATCCTCTCATTGGGAGGGGGTCAATATCCATCAACATCTTCATTAGCACCATCTCATCTCAAACCCTAGTTCATCTTTTGTATCCAATCTTTGTATCCAAACCTCAGATTGGTACCTGTGGGTTGCTAGTAGTGTTGATTACTCCTTGTAGTTGATGCTAGTTGGTTTACTTGGTGGAAGATCATATGTTTAGATCCATTATGCATATTAATACCCCTATGATTATGAACATGAATATGCTTTGTGAGTAGTTACATTTGTTCCTGAGGACATGGGAGAAGTCTTGCTATTAGTAGTCATGTGAATTTGGTATTCGTTCGATATTTTGATGAGATGTATGTTGTCTCTCCTCTAGTGGTGTCATGTGAACGTCGACTACATGACACTTCACCATTGTTTGGGCCTATAGGAAGGCATTGGGAAGTAATAAGTAGATGATGGAAGCTTAAACCCTAGTTTATGCGTTGCTTCGTAAGGGGCTGATTTGGATCCATATGTTTCATGCTATGGTTAGGATTACCTTAATACTTCTTTTGTAGTTGCGGATGCTTGCAATAGGAGTTAATCATAAGTGGGATGTTTTTCCAAGTAAGGATAGCACCCAAGCACTAGTCCACCCACATATCAAATTATCAAAGTACCGAACGCGAATCATATGAACGTGATGAAAACTAGCTTGACGATAATTCCCATGTGTCCTCGAGAGCGCTTTTCTCTATATAAGAAATTGTCCAGGCTTGTCCTTTTCTACAAAAAGGATTGGGCCATCTTTCTGCACTTTATTTACACTTGTTACTTGTTACTCGTTACCAATTACCTTATCACATAACTATCTGTTACCGATAATTTCAGTGCTTGCAGAGAATACCTTGCTGAAAACCGCTTATCATTTCCTTCTGCTCCTCGTTGGGTTCGACACTCTTACTTATTGAAAGGACTACGATAGATCCCCTATACTTGTGGGTCATCAAGACTCTTTTCTGGCGCCGTTGCCGGGGAGTGAAGCGCCATTGGTAGGTGGAATTTGGTAAGGAAAAATTTATATAGTGTGCTGAAATTTACTGTCACTTGTTACTATGGAAAGTAATCCTTTGAGGGGCTTGTTTGGGGTATCTTCACCCCGACCAGTAGAGAAAATAGTTGATCCTCAACCTACTGAACCTACTGAAAATATTTACTTTGAAATTCCTTCGAGTATGATAGAGAAACTTCTAGCAAATCGTTTTGCAGGAGAGGGAACATTACATCCCGACTTACACTTAATCTATGTGGATGAAGTTTGTGGATTATTTAAGCTTGCAGGTATGCCCGATGATGTTATCAAGAAGAAGTTCTTCCCTTTATCTTTGAAGGGAGATTCATTGACATGGTATAGGCTATGTGATGATATGGGATCATGGGACTACAAACGGTTGAAATTGGAATTCCATCAGAAGTTTTATCCTATGCATCTTGTTCATCGTGATCGTAATTATATATATAATTTTTGGCCTCGTGAAGGAGAAAGAATCGCTCAAGCTTGGGGGAGGCTTAAGTCAATGTTATATTCATGCCCCAATCATGAGCTCTCAAGAGAAATGATTATTCAAAACTTTTATGCTCGGCTTTCTGACAACAAGCGCTCCATGGTCGATACTTCTTGTACTGGTTCCTTTATGATGAAGACTATTGAATTCAAGGAATTTATTGGAGAGAATTAAATGCAACTCTGAAGATTGGGATCTCAATGAACGTAAGGAGTCAGGTATAACACCTAAGTTTGATTGTGTTACATCTTTTATGGATACTGATGTTTTCCGTAAATTTAGCACTAAATATGGACTTGACTCTGAGATAGTAGCTTCTTTCTGTGAATCCTTTGCTACTCATGTTGATCTCCCTAAGGAGAAGTGGTTTAAATATCATCCTCCCATAGAAGTAAAAGTAGTTGAACCTATTAAAGTTGAAGAAAAGACTATCACTTATAATGATCATATTGTTCCTACTGCTTATGTTGAGAAACCGCCTTTCCCTGTTAGAATAAAGGATCATGCTAAAGCTTCAACTGTGGTTCGTAAAAGTAATATTAGAACTTATGCACCCCTAAGCAAGTTAAAGTTGAACCTAATATTGCTATTGTTAAATATCTCTTGGCTAATAATATTGATGGGCATGTTATTTACTTTTGTGATGAGACTGCTAGAATTGCTAAACCTGGTGCTAAAGATAAACATAGACCTGTGGTAGGCATGCCTGTTATTTCTCTTAAAATAGGAGATCATTGTTATCATGGCTTGTGTGATATGGGTGCTAGTGCTAGTGCAATACCTATTTCCTTATACAAAGAAATTATGCATGATATTGCACCACCTGAGATAGAAGATATCAATGTTACCATTAAGCTTGCTAATAGAGATACTATTTCACCAATTGGGATTGTTAGAGACGTTGAAGTCTTGTGTGGGCACTAAAAAAAACACATCCATGACATTTTGGGCCGAACAAATTTTTTTCCGTCATACCTATGACACTTCTATGACGATAATTGTGACAAAACCCGGTATCATCATAGATGTGGTGGGGTCCTACTTCTATGAAAAAAAATCATGACAGAAAATGGGCTTTTCGTCCTGGGCGGGCCGGAGACGCAGCCGCATGACATTCTTTGGGCCGTCCATGACGGAAAAAACCATGGTAGAAGCGAGGGCGAGGAAAATATCGGGGTGTTCCTGGTTACGGTGGGTGGTCGGGGCCGAGCGATGCGCGTTTCTCTCATACACGCACGCGTGTGGGTGCGAGGCGTTGGGATCTAACTGAACCCAAGCGAGGTGTTGGGCTCGAACTGAACCCGAGCGATTGCACTGTAGGCTACGCGTTAATGAACCCGAGCGATCGATCGATGGCTCTTAACTGAACTCGATCGAGCGATTCCTTCGCTACTGCTGCTAACTGAAGCCGATCGATGCTGCCTCTGGATGAACAGTGAGAGTTACTGGGGGGTTTGGATGAACAGTTCCCGGTGGGGGTGGATGAACAGGACCCCCATGGTGTTGCCTCTGGATGAATAGGACCCCGATCGATCGAGCCGGTTGGGGCTGGATGAACAGGACCCCATGGAGGGCAGGATGAACAGGACCACCCCGTGGAGGGCAGGATGAACAGTAGACGGTGGAGGGCAGGATGAATAGTAACCCGTGGAGGGGTGGTTGAACAGGAGCCCGTGGAGAGGGCTGGTTGAATAGTAGCCAGTGGAGTAGTGCGCGGTGGAGGCTGGATGAACAGGAGCCCGTGGATGAACAGTCGCAGGTGGAGGCTGGAGGAGGTCGACGGTGGATGAACAGTAGCCCGTGGAGGCTGGAGGGGGTTGACGGTGGAGATGAACAGTATCCCGTCCAGTCCCGTTTTGCGGTACGCCACACCCCTCCCGATGAATAGGACCCCCGTTTCGACCATAGCGCTCCAACACAAGTCCGTTTCCTCCGTTTTGCGGTGCGCCACACCCCTCCTGATCAACAGGACCCCCGTTTCGACCGTAGGAGGTCCGTTTCCTCCGTTTTGCGGTACGCCAAACCCCTCTCGATGAATAGGATTCCGTTTCGAACGTGCCCGGTCGAACACAAGACCATTTCTTCCGTTCTACAATATGCTAGGCCTCGTTTCCATCGGCTGTTCCGTCCAAGCCCTCCCGATGTGTTGGAAATATGCCCTAGAGGCAATAATAAATTGATTATTATTATATTTCCTTGTTCATGATAATCGTTTATTATCCATGCTAGAATTGTATTGATAGGAAACTCAGATACATGTGTGGATACATAGACAACACCATGTCCCTAGTAAGCCTCTAGTTGACTAGCTCGTTAATCAATAGATGGTTACGGTTTCCTGACCATGGACATTGGATGTCGTTGATAACGGGATCACATCATTAGGAGAATGATGTGGTGGACAAGACCCAATCCTAAGCCTAGCACAAGATCATGTAGTTCGTATGCTAAAGCTTTTCTAATGTCAAGTATCATTTCCTTAGACCATGAGATTGTGCAACTCCCGGATACCGTAGGAGTGCTTTGGGTGTGCCAAACATCACAACGTAAATGGGTGGCTATAAAGGTACACTACGGGTATCTCTGAAAGTGTCTGTTGGGTTGGCACGAATCGAGATTGGGATTTTGTCACTCCGTGTAAACGGAGAGGTATCTCTGGGCCCACTCGGTAGGACATCATCATAATGTGCACAATGTGACCAAGGGGTTGATCACGGGATGATGTGTTACGGAACGAGTAAAGAGACTTGCCGGTAACGAGATTGTACAAGGTATCGGTATACCGACAATCGGATCTCGGGCAAGTACCATACCGCTAGACAAAGGGAATTGTATATGGGATCGATTGAGTCCTTGACATCGTGGTTCATCCGATGAGATCATCGTGGAACATGTGGGAGCCAACATGGGTATCCAGATCCCGCTGTTGGTTATTGACCGGAGAACGTCTCGGTCATGTCTGCATGTCTCCCGAACCCGTAGGGTCTACACACTTAAGGTTCGATGACGCTAGGGTTATAAAGGAAGCTTGTATGTGGTTACCGAATGTTGTTCGGAGTCCCGAATGAGATCCCGGACGTCACGAGGAGTTCCGGAATGGTCCGGAGGTAAAGATTTATATATAGGAAGTCCTGTTTCGGCCATCGGGACAAGTTTCGGGGTCATCGGTATTGTACCGGGACCACCGGAAGGGTCCCGGGGGCCCACCGGGTGGGGCCACCTGCCCCGGGGGGCCACATGGGCTGTAGGGGGTGTGCCTTGGCCTACATGGGCCAAGGGCACCAGCCCCTAGAGGCCCATGCGCCAAGATATAGGAAAAAGGGGAGAGTCCTAAAGGGGGAAGGCACCTCCGAGGTGCCTTGGGGAGGATGGACTCCTTCCCCCCTCTTAGCCGCACCCTTTCCTTGGAGGAAGGGGCAAGGCTGCGCCTCCCCCCTCTCCCCTGCCCCTATATATAGTGGAGGGGAGGGAGGGCATCAATACCTGAGCCCTTGGTGCCTCCCTCCCTCCCGTGACACCTCCTCCTCTCCCGTAGGTGCTTGGCGAAGCCCTGCAGGATTACCACGCTCCTCCATCATCACCACGCCGTTGTGCTGCTGCTGGATGGAGTCTTCCTCAACCTCTCCCTCTCTCCTTGCTGGATCAAGGTGTGGGAGACATCGTCGAGCTGTACGTGTGTTGAACGCGGAGGTGCTGTCCGTTCGGCACTAGGATCATCGGTGATCTGAATCACGACGAGTACGACTCCATCAACCCCGTTCACTTGAACGCTTCCGCTTAGCGATCTACAAGGGTATGTAGATGCACTCTCCTTTCCACTCGTTGCTGGTCTCTCCATAGATAGATCTTGGTGTTACGTAGGAAAATTTTGAATTTCTGCTACGTTCCCCAACAGTGGCATCATGAGCTAGGTCTATTGCGTAGATTCTTTGCACGAGTAGAACACAAAGTAGTTGTGGGCGTCGATATTGTTCAATATGCTTGCCGTTACTAGTCTTATCTTGATTCGGCGGCATCGTAGGATGAAGCGGCCTGGACCAACCTTACACGTACGCTTACGTGAGACCGGTTCCACCGACAAACATGCACTAGTTGCATAAGGTGGCTGGCGGGTGTCTGTCTCTCCCACTTTAGTCGGATCGGATTCGATGAAAAGGGTCCTTATGAAGGGTAAATAGCAATTGGCATATCACGTTGTGGCTCATGCGTAGGTAAGAAACGTTCTTGCTAGAAACCCATAGCAGCCACGTAAAACATGCAAACAACAATTAGAGGACGTCTAACTTGTTTTTGCAGGGTATGCTATGTGATGTGATATGGCCAAAAAGGATGTGATGAATGATATATGTGATGTATGAGATTGATCATGTTCTTGTAATAGGAATCACGACTTGCATGTCGATGAGTATGACAACCGGCAGGAGCCATAGGAGTTGTCTTTATTTATTTGTGACCTGCGTGTCAACTTAAACGTCATGTAATTACTTTACTTTATTGCTAACCGTTAGCCATAGTAGTAGAAGTAATAGTTGGCGAGGCAACTTCATGAAGACACGATGATGAAGATCATGATGATGGAGATCATGGTGTCATGCCGGTGACGATGATGATCACGGAGCCCCGAAGATGGAGATCAAAAGGAGCAAAGTGATGATGGCCATATCATGTCACTATTTGATTGCATGTGATGTTTATCATGTTTATACATCTTATTTGCTTAGAATGACGGTAGTAAATAAGATGATCCCTTACAACAATTTCAAGAAGTGTTCTCCCCTAACTGTGCACCGTTGCGACAGTTCGCTGTTTCAAAACATCACGTGATGATCGGGTGTTTTATTCAGACGTTCAAATACAACGGGTGTTGACGAGCCTAGCATGTACAGACATGGCCTCGGAACACGTGCAAAACACTTAGGGTTAACTTGATGAGCCTAGCATGTACAGACATGGCCTCGGAACACGGAGACCGAAAGGTCGAACATGAGTCGTATAGAAGATACGATCAACATGAAGATGTTCACCGATGATGACTAGTCCGTCTCACGTGATGATCGGACACGGCCTAGTTTGACTCGGATCATGTAATCACTTAGATGACTAGAGGGATGTCTATCTGAGTGGGAGTTCATAAGATGAACTTAATTATCCTGAACATAGTCAAAAGGTTTTTGCAAATTATGTCGTAGCTCACGCTATAGTTCTACTGTTTAGATATGTTCCTAGAGAAAAATTAGTTGAAAGTTGATAGTAGCAATTATGCGGACTAGGTCCGTAAACTGAGGATTGTCCTCATTGCTTCATAGAAGGCTTATGTCCTTAATGCACTGCTCAGTGTGCTGAACCTCGAACGTTGTCTGTGGTTGTTGCGAACATCTGACATACACGTTTTGATAACTACGTGATAGTTCTAAATGGTTTAGAGTTGAGGCACCAAAGACGTTTTTGAAACATCGCGAAACATATGAGATGTTTTGAGGGCTGAAATTGGGATTTCAGGCTCGTGCCCATGTCAAGAGGTATAAGACCTCCAATGACTTTCTTAACCTGCAAACTAAGGAGAAAAGCTCAATTGTTGAGCTTGTGCTCAGATTGTCTGAGTACAACAATCATTTGAATCGAGTGGGAGTTGATCTTCCAGATAAGACAGTGATGGTTCTCCAAAGTCATTGCCACCAAGTTGTTAGAGCTTCATGATGAACTATAACATGTCAGGGATAGATATGATGATCCTTGAGGTATTCGCGATGTTTGACACCGCGAAAGTAGAAATCAAGAAGGAGCATCAATTGTTGATGGTTGGTGAAACCACTAGTTTCAAGAAGGGCAAGGGCAAGAAGGGATACTTCATGAAACGGCAAATCAGCTGCTGCTCTAGTGAAGAAACCCAAGGTAAAACCCAAACCCGAGACTAAGTGCTTCTGTAATAAGGGGAACAACCACTAGAGCAGAATTACCCTAGATACTTGGTAGATAAGAAGGCTGGCAAGGTCGATAGAAGTATATTGATATACATTGTGTTAATGTGTACTTTGCTAGTACTCCTAGTAGCACCAGGGTATTAGATACCGGTTCGGTTGCTAAGTGTTAGTAACTCGAAACAAAAGGCTACGGAATAAACGGAAACTAGCTAAAGGTGAGCTGATGATATGTGTTGGAAGTTTTTCCAAGCTTGATATAATCAAGCATCGCACGCTCCCTCTACCAAAGAGATTGGTGTTAAACCTAAATAATTGTTATTTGGTGTTTGCGTTGAGCATAGACATGATTGGATTACGTCTATCGCAATACGGTTATTCATTTAAGGAGAATAATGGTTACTCTGTTTATTTGAATAATACCTTCAATGGTCTTGCACCTAAAGGAATGGTTTATTGAATCTCGATCGTAGTGATACACATTTTCATGCCAAAAGATATAAGATAGTAATGATAGTACCACTTACTTGTGGCACTGCCATGTAAGTCATAATGGTATAAAACGCATGAAGAAGCTCCATGTTGATGGATCTTTGGACTCACTCGTTTTTTGAAAAGTTTGAGACATGCGAACCATGTCTATTGGTGTGTACGCATGAAGAAACTCCATGCAAATGGACCGTTTTTACTCACTTGATTTTGAATCACTTGGGACATGCAAATCATACCACATGGGCAAGATGACTGAAAAGCCTCGTTTTCAGTAAGATGGAACAAGATAGCAACTTGTTGGAAGTAACACATTTTGATGTGTGCAGTCCAATGAGTGCTGAGGCATGCAGTGAATATCGTTATGTTCTTACTTCACAGATGATTCGAGTAGATGTTGAGTATATTTACTTGATGAATCACGAGTCTGAATTATTGAAAGGTTCAAGTAATTTCAGTGTGAAGTTGAAAGATCATCGTGACAAGAGGATAAAAGATCTATGATATGATCATAGAGATGAATATTTGAATCACGAGTTTGGCAAAGAATTAAGACATTGTGGAAATTGTTTCACAACTGATACAGCCTAGAACACCATAGTGTGATGGTGTGTCCAAACGTCATAGTTGCACCCTATTGGATATGGTGCATACCATGATGTCTCTTATCGAGTTACCACTATCGTTCATGGGTTAGGCATTAGAGACAACCACATTCACTTTAAATAGGGCACCACATAATTTCGTTGAGACGACACCGTATGAACTATGGTTTGGAGAAACCTAAGTTGCCGTTTCTTGAAAGTTTGGGGCTGCGACGCTTATGTGAAAAGGTTTCAGGTTGATAAGCTCGAACCCAAAGCAGATAAAATGCATCTTCATAGGACACCCAAAAACAGTTGGGTATACCTCCTAATTCAGATCCGAAAGCAATAGGGATTGTTTCTTGAATCGGGTCCTTTTTCGAGGAAAGGTTTCTCTCGAAAAGTTGAGTGGGAGGATGGTGGAGACTTGATGAGGTTATTGAACCGTCACTTCAACAAGTGTGTAGCAGGGCACAGGAAGTTGTTCCTGTGGCACGCACACCAACTGAAGTGGAAGCTTATGATAGTGATCATGAAACTTCGGATCGAGTCACTACCAAACCTCGTGGGATGACAAGGATGCGTACTACTTCAGAGTGGTACGTAATCCTGTCTTGGAAGTCATGTTGCTAGACAACAATGAACCTACGAGCTATGGAGAAGCGATGGTGGGCCCGGATTCCGATAAATGGCTCAAGGCCATAAAACCCGAGAGAGGATCCATGTATGAAAACAAAGTGTAGACTTTGGAAGAACTACTTGATGGTCGTAAGGCTGTTAGGTACATATGGATTTTGAAAGGAAGACAGACAATGATGGTAAGTGTCACCATTGAGAAAGCTCGACTTGTCGTTAAGATGTTTTTCGACAAGTTCAAGGAGTTGACTACGATGAGACTTTCTCACAAGTAGCGATGCTAAGAGTCTGTTGGAATTATATTAGCAATTACTGCATTATTTATGAAATCTTGCAGATAGGATGTCAAAACATTGTTTCCTCGACGATTCTTGAGGAAAGGTTGTATGTGATACAACCGGAAGGTTTTGTCTATCCTGAAATATGCTAATAAGTAGGCAAAGCTCCAGCAATCCTTCTGAGGACTGGAGTGAGCATCTCGGAGTTGGAATGTATGCTTTGATGATGATCAAAGATTTTGGGTGTATACAAAGTTTATGAGAAACTTGTATTTCCAAAGAAGTGAGTGGGAGCACTATAGAATTTCTGATGAGTATATGTTGTTGACATATTAATGATCAGAAATGACGTAGAATTTCTGGAAAGCATATAGGGTTATTTGGAAAGTGTTTTCAATGGAAAACCTGGATTAAGCTACTTGAACATTGAGCATCAAGATCTATAAGGGTAGATCAAAACGCTTAATAGTACTTTCAAATGAGCACATGCCTTGACGTGATCTTGAAGGTGTTCAAGATGGATCAGTCAAAGAAGGAGTTCTTGCCTGAGTTATAAGGTATGAAGTTAAGACTTAAAGCTCGACCATGGCAGAATAGAGAGAAAGGAACGAAGGTCGTCCCCTATGCTTAAGACATAGGCTCTACAGTATGCTATGCTGTGTACCGCACCTGAAGTGTGCTTTACCATGAGTCAGTCAAGGGGTACAAGAGTGATCCAAGAATGGATCACAGGACAGCGGTCAAAGTTATCCTTCGTAACTAGTGGACTAAGGAATTTTCTCGATTATGGAGGTGGTAAAGGGGTTCGTCGTAAAGGGTTACGTCGATGCAAGCTTAACACCTATCCGGAAAGCTCTGAGTAGAGATACTGGATACGTATAATGGAGCAACAATTTAGAATAGCTCCAAGTAGAACAGTTATTTGGAATAGCTCCAAATAGAGCGTGGTAGCTGCATCTAGGAGATGACATAGGGATTTGTAAAGCACACACGGATCTGAAAGGTTCAGACCCGTTGACTATAACCTCTCTCACAAGCATAACATGATCAAACCCAGAACTCATCGAGTGTTAATCACATGGTAAATGTGAACTAGATTATTGACTCTAGTAAACTCTTTGGGTGTTAGTCACATGGGGATGTGACCTTGAGTGTTAATCACATATCGATGTGAACTAGATTATTGACTCTAGTGCAAGTGGGAGACTGTTGGAAATATGCCCTAGAGGCAATAATAAATTGATTATTATTATATTTCCTTGTTCATGATGATCGTTTATTATCCATGCTAGAATTGTATTGATAGGAAACTCAGATACATGTGTGGATACATAGACAACACCATGTCCCTAGTAAGCCTCTAGTTGACTAGCTCGTTAATCAATAGATGGTTACGGTTTCCTGACCATGGACATTGGATGTCGTTGATAACGGGATCACATCATTAGGAGAATGATGTGGTGGACAAGACCCAATCCTAAGCCTAGCACAAGATCATGTAGTTCGTATGCTAAAGCTTTTCTAATGTCAAGTATCATTTCCTTAGACCATGAGATTGTGCAACTCCCGGATACCGTAGGAGTGCTTTGGGTGTGCCAAACGTCACAACGTAAATGGGTGGCTATAAAGGTACACTACGGGTATCTCTGAAAGTGTCTGTTGGGTTGGCACGAATCGAGATTGGGATTTTGTCACTCCGTGTAAACGGAGAGGTATCTCTGGGCCCACTCGGTAGGACATCATCATAATGTGCACAATGTGACCAAGGGGTTGATCACGGGATGATGTGTTACGGAACGAGTAAAGAGACTTGCCGGTAACGAGATTGTACAAGGTATCGGTATACCGACAATCGGATCTCGGGCAAGTACCATACCGCTAGACAAAGGGAATTGTATACGGGATCGATTGAGTCCTTGACATCGTGGTTCATCTGATGAGATCATCGTGGAACATGTGGGAGCCAACATGGGTATCCAGATCCCGCTGTTGGTTATTGACCGGAGAACGTCTCGGTCATGTCTGCATGTCTCCCGAACCCGTAGGGTCTACACACTTAAGGTTCGATGACGCTAGGGTTATAAAGGAAGCTTGTATGTGGTTACCGAATGTTGTTCGGAGTCCCGGATGAGATCCCGGACGTCACGAGGAGTTCCGGAATGGTCCGGAGGTAAAGATTTATATATAGGAAGTCCTGTTTCGGCCATCGGGACAAGTTTCGGGGTCATCGGTATTGTACCGGGACCACCGGAAGGGTCCCGGGGGCCCACCGGGTGGGGCCACCTGCCCCGGGGGGCCACATGGGCTGTAGGGGGTGCGCCTTGGCCTACATGGGCCAAGGGAACCAGCCCCAAGAGGCCCATGCGCCTAGGGAACCCTAGAGGGAAGAGTCCTCAAAGGGGAAGGCACCTCCGAGGTGCCTTGGGGAGGATGGACTCCTCCCCTCCCTCTTGGCCGCCGCACCAGATGCCATCTAGGGCTGGCCGCCGCCCCTAGGGGGTGGGAAAACCCTAAAGGGGGCGCAGCCCCCTTCCCCCCTATATATATTGAGGCATGGGGCTGCCCATAACACGCGATTTGATCTCTCGTTGGTGCAGCCCTGCCCCTCTCCCTCCTCCTCCTCTCCCATGGTGCTTGGCGAAGCCCTGCTGGATTGCCACGCTCCTCCACCACCACCACGCCGTTGTGCTGCTGTTGGATGGAGTCTTCCTCAACCTCTCCCTCTCTCCTTGCTGGATCAAGGCGTGGGAGACGTCACCGGGCTGTACGTGTGTTGAACGCGGAGGTGCCGTCCGTTCGGCACTTGATCATCGGTGATCTGAATCACGACGAGTACGACTCCATCAACCCCGTTCACTTGAACGCTTCCGCTTAGCGATCTACAAGGGTATGTAGATGCACTCTCCTTCTACTCGTTGCTGGTCTCTCCATAGATAGATCTTGGTGACGCGTAGGAAAATTTTGAATTTCTGCTATGTTCCCCAACAGACCATAAGCTCCAAAACTCACAAAGAGCAGGACCAAACAAGAACCGATAATATAGTAAGAAGAGGCAGGGGAGGTATGCCAACTAATAGAGGAGTGAAACCTCCAACCGAGAAGAACCGGCATAACCTCCAACATCGAAAACATCATAGAAGATGCGAGTGAACTCCGTTTTCGATGAACTCGAGCTTGTCACCAAGATGACCATAAGCTCCAAAACTCACAAAGAGAAGAACCAAACAAGAACCAATAATATAGTAAGAAGAGGCAGGGGAGGTATGCCAACAAATAGAGGAGTGAAACCTCCAACTGAGAAGAACCGGCATAACCTCCAACATCGAAAACATCATAGAAGATGCGAGTGAACTCCGTTTTCGATGAACTCGAGCTTGTCACCAAGGTGACCATAAGCTCCAAAACTCACAAAGAGAAGAACCAAACAAGAACTAATAATATAGTAAGAAGAGGCAGGGGAAGTATGCCAACAAATAGAGGAGTGAAACCTCCAACTGAGAAGAACCGGCATAACCTCCAACATTGAAAACATCATAGAAGATGCGAGTGAACTTCGTTTTCGATGAACTCGAGCTTGTCACCAAGATGACCATAAGCTCCAAAACTCACAAAGAGAAGAACCAAACAAGAACCGATAATATAGTAAGAAGAGGTAGGCGAGGTATGCCAAGAAATAGAGGAGTGAAACCTCCAACTGAGAAGAATCGGCATAACCTCCAACATCGAAAACATCATAGAAGATGCGAGTGAACTCCGTTTCGATGAACTCGAGCTTGTCGCCAAGACGACCATAAGCTCCAAAACTCACAAAGAGAAGAACCAAACAAGGGCCGATAATATAGTAAGAAGAGGCAGGGGAGGTATGCCAACTAATAGAGGAGTGAAACCTCCAACCGAGAAGAACCGGCATAACCTCCAACATCGAAAACATCATAGAAGATGCGAGTGAACTCCATTTTCGATGAACTCGAGCTTTTCACCAAGATGACCATAAGCACCAAAACTCACAAAGAGAAGAACCAAACAAGAACCGATAATATAGTAAGAAGAGGCAGGGGA
>NC_041386.1:44432580-44498182 GCF_002162155.2 Triticum dicoccoides
ATATAGTAAGAAGAGGAAGGGGAGGTATGCCAACAAATAGAGGAGTGAAACCTCCAACTGAGAAGAACCGGCATAACATCCAACATCGAAAACATCATAGAAGATGCGAGTGAACTCCGTTTTCGATGAACTCGAGCTTGTCACCAAGATGACCATAAGCTCCAAAACTCACAAAGAGAAGAACCAAACAAGAACCGATAATATAGTAAGAAGAGGCAGGGGAGGTATGCCAACAAATAGAGGAGTGAAACCTCCAACGGAGAAGAACCGGCATAACCTACAACATCGAAAACATCATAGAAGATGCGAGTGAACTCCGTTTTCGATGACCTCGAGCTTGTCACCAAGATGACCATAAGCACCAAAACTCACAAAGAGAAGAGCCAAACAAGAATCGATAATATAGTAAGAAGAGGCAGGGGAGGTATGCCAACAAATAGAGGACTGAAACCTCCAACGGAGAAGAACCGACATAACCTCCAACATCGAAAACATCATAGAAGATGCGAGTGAACTCCGTTTTCGATGAACTCGAGCTTGTCACCAAGATGACCATAAGCTCCAAAACTCACAAACAGAAGAACCTAACAAGAACCAATAATATAGTAAGAAGAGGTAGGGGAGGTATGCCAAGAAATAGAGGAGCGAAACCTCCAACTGAGAAGAACCGGCATAACCTCCACATCGAAAACATCATAGAAGATGCGAGTGAACTCCGTTTTCGATGAACTCGAGCTTGTCACCAAGATGACCATAAGCTCCAAAACTCACAAAGAGAAGAATCAAACAAGAACCAATAATATAGTAAGAAGAGGTAGGCGAGGTATGCCAAGAAATAGAGGAGTGAAACCTCCAACTGAGAAGAACTGGCATAACCTCCAACATCGAAAACATCATAGAAGATGCGAGTGAACTCCGTTTTCGATGAACTCGAGCTTGTCGCCAAGATGACCATAAGCTCCAAAACTCACAAAGAGAAGAACCAAACAAGGACCGATAATATAGTAAGAAGAGGAAGGGGAGATATGCCAACAAATAGAGGAGTGAAACCTCCAACTGAGAAGAACCGACATAACCTCCAACATCAAAAACATCATAGAAGATGCGAGTGAACTCCGTTTTCGATGAACTCGAGCTTGTCACCAAGATGACCATAAGCTCCAAAACTCACAAAGAGAAGAACCAAACAAGAACCGATAATATAGTAAGAAGAGGCAGGGGAGGTATGCCAACAAATAGAGGAGTGAAACCTCCAACTGAGAAGAATCGTCATAACCTCCAACATCGAAAACATCATAGAAGATGCGAGTGTACTCCTTTTTTGATGAACTCGAGCTTGTCACCAAGATGACCATGTTGGAAATATGCCCTAGAGGCAATAATAAAAGTATTATTATTATATTTCCCTGTTCATGATAACTGTCTTTTATTCATGCTATAACTGTATTATCCGGATATCGTAATACACGTGTGAATACATAGACCACAATATGTCCCTAGTGAGCCTCTAGTTGACTAGCTCGTTGTGATCAACAGATAGTCATGGTTTCCTGGCTATGGACATTGGATGTCGTTGATAACGGGATCACATCATTAGGAGAATGATGTGATGGACAAGACCCAATCCTAAGCATAGCACAAAGATCGTGTAGTTCGTTTGCTAGAGCTTTGCCAATGTCAAGTATCTCTTCCTTTGACCATGAGATCGTGTAACTCCTGGATACCGTAGGAGTGCTTTGGGTGTATCAAACGTCACAACGTAACTGGGTGACTATAAAGGTGCACTACAGGTATCTCCGAAAGTATCTATTGTTTTATGCGGATCGAGACTGGGATTTGTCACTCCGTGTAAACGGAGAGGTATCTCTGGGCCCACTCGGTAGGACATCATCATATGTGCAATGTGACCAAGGAGTTGATCACGGGATGATGTGTTACGGAACGAGTAAAGTGACTTGCCGGTAACGAGATTGAACAAGGTATCGGTATACCGACGATCGAATCTCGGGCAAGTAAAATACCGCTAGACAAAGGGAATTGAATACGGGATCGATTGAGTCCTTGACATCGTGGTTCATCCGATGAGATCATCGTGGAACATGTGGGAGCCAACATGGGTATCCAGATCCCGCTGTTGGTTATTGACCGGAGAACGTCTCGGTCATGTCTGCATGTCTCCCGAACCCGTAGGGTCTACACACTTAAGGTTCGATGACGCTAGGGTTATAAAGGAAGCTTGTATGTGGTTACCGAATGTTGTTCGGAGTCCCGAATGAGATCCCGGACGTCACGAGGAGTTCCGGAATGGTCCGGAGGTAAAGATTTATATATAGGAAGTCCTGTTTCGGCCATCGGGACAAGTTTCGGGGTCATCGGTATTGTACCGGGACCACCGGAAGGGTCCCGGGGGCCCACCGGGTGGGGCCACCTGCCCCGGGGGGCCACATGGGCTGTAGGGGGTGTGCCTTGGCCTACATGGGCCAAGGGCACCAGCCCCTAGAGGCCCATGCGCCAAGATATAGGAAAAAGGGGAGAGTCCTAAAGGGGGAAGGCACCTCCGAGGTGCCTTGGGGAGGATGGACTCCTTCCCCCCTCTTAGCCGCACCCTTTCCTTGGAGGAAGGGGCAAGGCTGCGCCTCCCCCCTCTCCCCTGCCCCTATATATAGTGGAGGGGAGGGAGGGCATCAATACCTGAGCCCTTGGTGCCTCCCTCCCTCCCGTGACACCTCCTCCTCTCCCGTAGGTGCTTGGCGAAGCCCTGCAGGATTACCACGCTCCTCCATCATCACCACGCCGTTGTGCTGCTGCTGGATGGAGTCTTCCTCAACCTCTCCCTCTCTCCTTGCTGGATCAAGGCGTGGGAGACATCGTCGAGCTGTACGTGTGTTGAACGCGGAGGTGCTGTCCGTTCGGCACTAGGATCATTGGTGATCTGAATCACGACGAGTACGACTCCATCAACCCCGTTCACTTGAACGCTTCCGCTTAGCGATCTACAAGGGTATGTAGATGCACTCTCCTTTCCACTCGTTGCTGGTCTCTCCATAGATAGATCTTGGTGTTACGTAGGAAAATTTTGAATTTCTGCTACGTTCCCCAACACGATGAACACGACGCCGCATTCCATTCCGACCCAGCCGGTTGGCTCCCCATGAACACAACGACGATGTTGTTTCTCCGTTCTGACCCAGCCATGCACATGAACCCTGGCCATAAGTATGCGCGAGTAGGCGTTCGACACCCTGCCCGTATGTACATACGTGGCCGTATTTTCTTTCTTGCAAACTGGCCCCTGTACGTGTACATGCTACATGCACGCCTCTACTACGAAACATGCGCGCCTCTACATCTATCAATATGTACGTATACGTTCATGACCAGAATGACAATGCTACGTATGCTTCGACAGGTGGGTCCCGACTGTCAGGCACTTCCTTGCATGCGAAGATGTAGCTGGTGGGTCCCAGCAGTCAGGGGGGAGAATCATTTTTTGCCCGGACGCACTTCCTTGCGTGTGAAGATGTAGCTGGTGGGTCCCAGCAGTCAGGGGGAAACATTTTTTTGCGAAATACGATGGCCCGTCCGGTGGGTCCCTGCTGTCAGGTGGAGGAATAATTATTTTGCGGGTAATAAGGAGGCACTTCCTTGCTGCGACCGTGGACCCGGCTATCAGCCTCTCCACATACAGTCCACATCCGGTGGAAGCCATTCCTTGACCACATTGACCACACCGCGCCGGGAGCACCAGGGCGGTGGACAACGGCGAGGCCTAGGAAGGGGACGACACGGAGCCGGGGAAGACGCGGCAGTGGATGCCCACGCGTAGAGGAGTATGAGGGTTCACTGGTTCGCTGCGGTGTGAGGCTGCTGATACGTCTCCGTCGTATCTACTTTTCCAAACACTTTTGCCATTGTTTTGGACTCTAACTTGCATGATTTGATTGGAACTAACCCGGACCGACGCTGTTTTCAGCAGAATTGCCATGGTGTTATTTATGTGCAGAAACAAAAGTTCTCGGAATGACCTGAAACTTCATGGAGATTATTTTTGGAAATAATAAAAAATACTGGCAAAAGATCAAGACCAGGGGTCCCACACCCTAGCCACGAGGGTGGGGGGTGCGCCCCCTACCTCGTGGGCCCCCTACAGCTCCTCCGACCTCAACTCCAACTCTATATATTCGTGTTTGGAGAGAAAAAATCAAAGAGAAAGATTCATCGCGTTTTACGATACAGAGCCGCCGCCAGGCCCTAAACTCTCTCGGGAGGGCTGATCTGGAGTCCGTTGAAGTGGCTTTTATATGCATTATTGTTGATCTGACAAAAGAGCCCATACTGCCTTGTCTTCTCCTATTTATTGAATGCTTCTAGATTCCAGCTTAGTCCAATGCACGTGCACTATTATTATTATCCACATCATTCGGTCGTGCAAGTGAAAGGCAATTATGATGACATATGATGAACTGATTGAGATGGGAGAAGTTGGTATGAACTCGACCTCTCTTGTTTTTGTAAATATGATTAGTTCATCGTTCCTGATTCAGCCTATTATGAATAAACATGTTTGCGATGACAACTAGAGATCATAGTTTCTTATGCCATGCTTAATTAGCTAGGAGCTTATAATGGTTTACCTTGCGTGCCAACATGTTATTAAAATGGTTGTGATGTGGTATGATAGGGTGGTATCCTCCTCGGAATGTTTAAGTGACTTGACTTGGCACATGTTCACGCATGTAGTTGAAACAAAATCAACATAGCCTTCACGATATTTATGTTAATGGTGAATTATATCCTACTCATGCTTGCACTCAATGTTCATTAACTTTAATGCATGTTCATGGCTCTTGTCACTCTCTAGCTGGTCGCTTCCCAGTCTTTTGCTAGCCTTCACTTGTACTAAGCGAGAATACTGCTTGTGCATCCAATTCCATAAACCCCAAGGTTGTTCCATATGAGTCCACCATACCTACCTATATACGGTATCTACCTGCCGTTCCAAGTAAATTTGTATGTGCCCAACTCTAAACCTTCAAATAAATATCCTGTTTTGTATGCTCAAATAGCTGATGTATCAACTAGGGTTGTCCGTATCTTCCATGTTAGGCGGGTTATTCTCAAGAGGAGTGGACTCCGCTCCTCACTCATGAGAAAATGGCTGGTCACCGGGATGCCCAGTCCCATGCTTTATGCAAATCGAATCAAAATAATTGCAAACAAAACTCCCCCTGGGACTCTTGTTAGTTGGAGGCACTCGTTGTTTCGAGCAAGCCGTGGACTGATGCTTGTTGGTGGAGGGGGAGTATAAACTTTACCATTCTGTTTGGGAACCACCTATAATGTGTGTAGCATGGAAGATATCACCATCTCTTGGTTGTTATGTTGACAAGGAAAGTATACCTCTCAAAATATTATTCATCTCTATTTCAAAACCAAGCTCTGGCACCTCTACAAATCCCTGCTTCCCTCTGCGAAGGACCTATCTATTTACTTTTATGCTGAGTAATCCTCCTCTTATTAAAAAGCACCTGCTGGAGAGCACCTCTGTCATTTGCATTCATTACTGATTAGTTTACATCGAGTATGACTTGACTGAATCTTTTTTTACCATGAATTACAGTGTCTAGTCAGCCCATTGATCTTTAAAGGTGCTCTGCATTTATGTTTTGCGGTCTCAGAAAGGGCTAGCAAGATACCATCTTGTTATATCATATTATGATTGTTTTGAGAAAGTGTTGTCACCCGAGATTTATTATTATTGCTCGCTAGTTGATTATGCCATTGATATGAGTAAACATGAGACCTAAGCGTTATTGTGAATATGGTTAGTTTAAAATCTTTGCTGAAAACTTGAATGCTGGCTTTACATATTTACAACAACAAGAGCAAACAGAGTTTGTAAAAGTTTTTTTTATCACTTTCAGTTTGTCAACTGAAATGCTTGAGGACAAGCAAATGTTCAAGCTTGGGGAGTTGATATGTCTCCATCGTATCTACTTTTCCAAACACTTTTGCCCTTGTTTTGGACTCTAACTTCCATGATTTGAATGGAACTAACCCGGACTGACGCTGTTTTCAGCAGAATTGCCATGGTGTTATTTACGTGCAGAAACAAAAGGTCTCGGAATGACTTGAAACTTCACAGAGATTATTTTTGGAAATAATAAAAAATACTGGCAAAATATCAAGACCAGGGGGCCCACACCCTAGCCACGAGGGTGGGGGCGCGCCCCCTACCTCGTGGGCCCCCTGGAGCTCATCCGAGCTCAAGTCCAACTCTATATATTCGTGTTCGGAGAGAAAAAAATCAGAGAGAAAAATTCATCGCGTTTTATGATACGGAGCCGCCGCCAAGCCCTAAACTCTCTCGGGAGGGCCAATCTGGAGTCCGTTCGGGGCTCCGGAGAGGGGAATCCATCATCGTCGTCATCATCAAACCATCCTCCATCACCAATTTCATGATGCTCACCGCCGCGCATGAGTAATTCCATCGTAGGCTTGCTGGACGGTGATGGGTTGGATGAGATTTATCATGTAATCGAGTTAGTTTTGTTAGGGTTTGATCCCTAGTATCCACTATGTTCTGAGATTGATGTTGCTATGACTTTGCTATGCTTAATGCTTGTCACTAGGGCCCGAGTGCCATGATTTCTGATATGAACCTATTATGTTTTCATGAACATATGTGAGTTCTTGATCCTATCTTGCAAGTTTATGGTCACCTACTATGTTTTATGATCCGGCAACCCCAAAGTGACAATAATCGGGACCACTCCTGGTGATGACCATAGTTTGAGGAGTTCATGTATTCACTATGCGTTAATGCTTTGGTCCGATACTCTATTAAAAGGAGGCCTTAATATCCCTTAGTTTCCGCTAGGACCCCGCTGCCACGGGAGGGTAGGACAAAATATGTCATGCAAGTTCTTTTCCATAAGCACGTATGACTATATTCGGAATACATGCCTACATTACATTGATGAATTGGAGCTACTTCTGTGTCACCCTAGGTTATGACTGTTACATGATGAACCACATCCGGCATAATTCTCTATCACCGATCCATTGCCTATGAGCTTTCCATATATTGTTCTTCGCTTATTTACTTTTCTGTTGCTATTGTTACAATCACTACAAAATACCAAAAACATTACTTTTGCTATCGTTACCTTTTGCTACCATTACCATTATTATCATATTACTTTGCTACTAAATACCTTGCTGCAGATATTAAGTTTCCAGGTGTGGTTGTATTGACAACTCAGCTGCTAATACTTGAGAATATTCTTTCGCTCCCCTTGTGTCTAATCAATAAATTTGGGTTGAATACTCTACCCTCGAAAACTATTGCGATCCCCTATACTTGTGGGTTATCAAGACTATTTTCTGGCGCCGTTGCCGGGGAGCATAGCTCTATTGTTTGAGTCACTTGGGATTTATATCTGCTTATCATTATGAAGAACTTGAGAGATCCAAAAACCAATATTTATCCCTCAACTATGAGGGGAGGTAAGGAACTGCCATCTAACTCTGCACTTGATTCACCTTCTGTTTTGAGTAAGCTTGCGACACCTAAACCTGCTTCCGCTATTAATTTTGATATGTCGCATATTATTGATGATGCCACTTCTGCTATGCATGCTACTTATGATGAAACCACTTCTATGCTTGATACTATTGTGCCACTTGGTGAATTTGATGAACACCTCGCTATGGCTAGAGAGAATGATATTATTGAAACTGATAATACTGATGAAAGTGATTATGAAGGCTCTCCTAATAAATATGAATTACCTATTGTGCCCGAGGGCTATGTTATGGATGAAGAAACTAAAAGAGACTTTCTTGCTTGCAATGATAGAGTGATCTTAAGAAATTATTAGCTAAGCTTAAACAAAAAACTCTGAATGCTAGAATGAAATATGATCCTGCTTATGCTACTTCACCTATCTTTGTTACTAATAAAGATTATGAATTCTCTATTGATCCTGATATAAGTACTTGGTTGAATCTGATCCTTTTTGTGGCTATGAATCTGAAACTGTTGTGGCACATATTACTAAATTAAATGATATAGCCACCCTATTCACTAATGATGAGAGAACTCGCTACTTTTATATCCTTAAAATATTTACGTTCTCATTAAAGGTTGATGCTAAGATATGGTTTAATTCTCTTGATCCTGGTTGTATGCGTAGTCCCCAGGATATGATTTATTACTTCTCCGCTAAATATTTCCCTGCTCATAAGAAACAAGCCGCTTTAAGGGATATATATAATTTTGTGCAAATTGAAGAAGAGAGTCTCCCACAAGCTTGGGGGAGGCTTCTCCAATTACTTAATGCTTTGCCTGATCATCCTCTTAAGACAAATGAAATACTTGATATATTTTATAATGGACTAACCGATACTTCCAGAGATTACCTGGATAGTTGTGTTGGTTTTGTTTTCAGGGAAAGAACACCGGATGAAGCTGAAATTTTATTAAATAATATGTTGACAAATGAAAATAACTGGACACTTCTTGAGCCATCCCCTGAGCCTATTCCTAAACCAACTCCGAAGAAAAGGGGTGTTCTATTTCTCAGTCCTGAAGATATGCAAGAGGCAAAGAAATCCATGAAAGAAAAGGGTATTAAATCTGAAGATGTTAAGAATTTACCTCCTACTAAAGAAATACATGGTATTAATTTACCGCCTATTGAAGAAACACATGGTCTTTATAACCCGACACAGGTAGTAAAGGTAAATTCTCTCTATAGATATGATAAAGCTGAAATCCCATTCACCAAGTTTGATAGCCCATGCTTAGATGAGTTTGATAAATTTATGGTTAAGCAAGAAGACTTCAATGCTTATTTTGGTAGAGAACTAAAACGCAGTGTTGATATGCTTGAACACTTGGTGATTATATGGCTAATGTCAAAGGAGAACTTAAACTTTTTAGTAAACATGATTCTATGGTTACCACTCAAGTAGAACAAGTACTTAAAGCTCAAAATGATTTGCTCAATGAATTGAATAGTAAGAATAAGGACTATGCTGTTAGAGTGCCTACTAGAACTGGTAAAATGACTCAGGAACCTTTGTATCCTAAAGGCCACCCTAAGAGAATGGAGCAAGATTCTCAAAGAAATAATATAGATGCACCTAGTCCTTCTAAAAGGAAGAAAAAGAAAAATGATAGGACTTTGCATGCTTCTAGTGAACCTATTGCTGAAACACCTGAGAATCCAAATGATATTTCTATTTCTGATGCTGAAACACAATCTGGTAATGAACCTGAAACTAGTGATAATGTTAATGATAATGATCATGATGATTCTCAACCTAGCAATGATAATTATATAGAAATTGAACCTGCTGTTGATCTTGATAACCCACAATCAAAGAATCAACGTTATGATAAGAGAGACTTTGTTGCTAGGAAAAATGGTAAAGAAAGAGAACCATGGGTTCAAAAACCCAAGCCTTTTCCTCCCAAACCATCCAAGAAAAAGGATGATGAGGATTTTGAGCGCTTTGCTGAAATGATTAGACCTATCTTTTTGCGTATGCGATTAACTGATATGCTCAAAATGAATCCTTATGCTAAGTACATGAAAGAAATTGTTACTAATAAAAGAAAGATACCGGAAGCTGAAATTTTCACCATGCTTGCTAATTACACTTTTAAGGGTGGAATACCTAAGAAGTTAGGAGATCCAGGAGTACCCACTATACCATGCTCCATTAAAAGAAATTATGTTAAAAGTGCTTTATGTGATCTTGGAGCCGGTGTTAGTGTTATGCCTCTCTCTTTATATCGTAGACTTGATTTAAATAAGTTGACACCTACTAAAATATCTTTGCAAATGGCTGATAAATCAACTGCTATACCTGTCGGTATTTGTGAGGATGTGCCTGTTGTGGTTGCAAACGTTACTATTTTAACGGACTTTGTTATACTTGATGTTTCCGAGGATGATAGTATGTCTATTATTCTTGGAAGACCCTTTTTGAATACTGCAGGAGCTGTTATTGATTGCACAAAAGGCAATGCCACTTTTCATGTTAATGGTAATGAGCATACGGTACACTTTCCGAGGAAACAACCTCAAGTTCATAGTATTGATTCTATTGGAAAAGTTCCATCGATTAATTTTGGAGGTTTTGAATTTCCTATTCCTACTGTCAAGAAGAAATATGATATTCTAATTATTGGGGATGTGCATATCCCCATTGAGGTAACATAGTGTTATTCAAAATTTCTCCGGTTCCATGTTATTCGAAATGAGTTTGTTAACAAGACTTGATCAACCTTGTTAATGGATTCCTTTTGATGATCATGAGATGGATGAAGTTAGAAAGCACAACCTTCTGGGCCCTCCTTTTACTTTCTGTTATTTATATTAAATAAAGTAAAAATAGTATTTTCTGTCTGTTATCTGAATTATATGTGCATTATGAAAATACCCCAAAAATAAAAGTTCTCCAAATGCCCTGAAATTTAAATATGATTTTTTATGGAATATTTGAGAATATTTGGCACTGAGAACACAGCAGGGGGGCATCCACCTAGCCATGAGGGTGGAGGGCGCGCCCTACCCCCTGGGCGCGCCCCCTGCTTCGTGGGCCCACTATGGCCCTCCTCCACTTATTCCTGCACCCACACACTCCTTCTTCCTCCCACAAACACCATTATCCAGCTCAAGCACGAGTTCTAGCCCCTTTTGCTGTGATTTTCGATCTCCTTGCTCAAGGCACCTCTCACAAAACTACTTTATGGGATTGTTCCTTGGTAGGTGACTCCTCCAATGGTCCAATTAGTTTTTGTTCTAGTGCTTTATTCATTGCATATTTTTGCTTCTTAGGTGACCCTGTTCTTGAGCTTGCATGTCAAATGTATATGGTTCCAAGTAGTTTTGATGCATGATATAGGCTCTAGGTACTTGTAGGAGTAGTTGCTATCAATTTTGTTGAGTTTGGTTCACTTTTATTTTGAAGTTACTAAAAATTTCAGAAATTTTTCAGAGGAAGAAATATGTTTAGGAAAATTTACCAAGGTGGTTCTTCAAGGAAACAAGGACCCAGGCTTGCAATGTGTGATGCTGATGATGAGCCACCAAGGGACGCTCCAGTGCGGCCTTGTGAATGGCCTTCAGAGGACTTCATGGATCGAGCAGGAATTAAGGAAGAATTTAACGCATATTTGCGTAATGCTGATCTTGTGAGCTTCGAGGCAGAAAAGTGCCGTCAGTACCACTATCTCACTAGTTCCTTTGTGAGGAGGTTTGAATTACCATCTTCACGCAATTCTCAAACTGTCCTATTTGATCTTTATAAAAATTCTTATACTATGGACTTCCACAATGGGGTAGTACTAATGAATCCCACAAATTTCAGTTTAGAGATTTTCTTGCTAGTATAATCGTGGGGGAGTCCAGAGATATAACACAAGCTACCATACGGAGCATTCACCTTCCTTCTATACTTTATTTTGCTCTCTTCATAGGTAGATGCATTAATGGTAAATATGAAACATGTCACATGTGTGTCCCTGACCTCAGTATTCTTAGGAGTGCTATGTTAGAAGATAAATCTTATAATTTGGGAGCCATTGTTGCACCTAGGTTGCATCTTAATAGATTTAATGGAGATTTCTTTGGTGGAATTTATGCAACCCGCATAGCTAATTTTATTGGTATAACCATATGTGAGGATGATATTGAGTTGCCCCCTGCTTATTTGGATTATGAGGCCATGGTTCATCATCAGTTTGTTGAGAGGAATGATCAGTTCCTCCAGTACCGACTAATCTTTGACAGACGACGCACCTATCACGTCGCTCTCCCTGCTTCTACTTTCTTGGACTTTCAGGAAAAACGAAGATATTTTATAACCAGAGAGGAGGCGGAAGAGTATAAGAGGAGATCTCAGATAGCTCGCCTCCAAGCTGCAACCCACGATGCAATGACTGCTCCATCACAGTACGACCCCAACTATTACTTTGGATATCCGCCAGGCCAGCCATGGCCATAGACCAACTTAGGACAAAAGCCTAAGCTTGGGGGAGAACGTATTTCTCACCGACATTACATTTATGTTCACACACTCATTGCTAGATGTCGGTGCTTGACGGTGTCCTGGACTAGGGGGTACTCACCACGTCATCTCCCGATCTATTAGATTGGGCCGAGGACCCCCATGGCCATATACTCATGGCCCAGTTCGGATAGCTGCCGCATACATGGAAGATTCCACAAAGACTTGGTGATCAAGACACGGACTCCTCCCCACCGGCGTATTCGGCTAGGACTCTTGTTATCCTAGGCCTCTAGTGCATTATATAAACCGAGGCCAGGCTAGTTGATAGATATATACAACAATCATACCATAGGCTAGATTCTAGGGTTTAGCCTCTACGATCTCATGGTAGATCAACTCTTGTAATACTCATATCATCAAGATCAATCAAGCAGGAAGTAAGGTATTACCTCCATCGAGAGGGCCCGAACCTGGGTAAACATCGTGTCCCCTGTCTCCTGTTACCATCGACCTTAGACGCACAGTTCGGGACCCCCTACCCGAGATCCGCTGGTTTTGACACCGACATTGGTGCTTTCATTGAGAGTTCCACTTTGTGATCGGCAAAGGATCAATGGCCCGCCCGCAGATCAACTGCGACGCCGGCATCTTCGCCGCCGGCTCGACTGGTCACCTTGGCTCGACCGAGGATCACGCTCCATCTTTGACCGTCATGTTCGGACAGGGGCCTTCATCAACATCAACTCCGATCTCTATCAAGATCATGGAGGAATCATCCATGGAGCTCGGGGACTCAACATCAACATTGCCCTCGGGCGACCGTGCTGTTTTTTTGAACAGCGAAATTGCATCCGCTGCCACCACCTCCTCGAGCATCGCTTTGCCGATTCCTTTGGTGGAATTGTGAGGAATTGAGTCTACAACAACCATGCAAAATTTCTTCAAGTTCCGATGGAGGAATCTCCGGCAATCTACGATATACCGGAGCCCTGTCAAATCTGGAAGGGAATCTGGATGAGTTTAGGGCGTGGTCTCCAGCACCTAGCTCGGATGTCCTTGGGAATATCCGACCATTGATCGGCTGTGGAATTCCTATATCTACCACCCCTTATAATTTCAGCTCGATCCGACTGTCCAAACTACGGGAACCTTCCGATTAGTGCATCACTTTTCGGATCTGTTTTCTGCGTGAATACGGATCCGACCCGAATTCATGTTTCTTTATGAACGTGATATTGGACAACCTTCTTAAAGAAATTTTCTTCTAGGGTATTGTGCGTTGTTTTTAAACACGTGCCCATAAAATTTTAAGCCTCCTCTGAGGTAATCATCACCATCATGCTGGTGTCAAACCAGTCCGGCAATATTGCTCCACGGTTGCCGACCTGCGCTAGACACGTCGTCGCTTTTTGATCCGAGCTCAACTTCTTCGGATCATCATCTTCGCGAGTGAACAAGAGTTCGGAATCACCAAAGATAAATCATCACCAACATCGCCGCCCCACGGACTACACGGAGCGGGCACACAGGCATCGCCGCATGGTCACTTCATCAAGCCGGGATTGACCGCGTCACAAGTTACAACCTGGGTCGGCATAGCCGCACTGTTGCTTCTTCAAGCCAATGTCCATCACGCAGAACTGCTTCAACACCTCGGCTGACATGGCAGCTGCAATGTCTCCTTACCGACCTGCTCCGTCTCCTCGGCTAGATCGAGGGCTTCGCCATATCTTCATCAACCTACTCCGGAGACTTCGGCGTCACTAGCCGACCAGCTCCGTCACGTTAGCTAGACCGAGGGCTTTTCCTCGGCAAGCCAACCTTTGCCAGCATCGCCATGTCATCGCTTTATCGTCCATCAGGCAATGGGTGTGCGGATCAAGTCCCAATTCTGGGAATCACCTTTCTTCGGATTGATACAACAAATAAACCAGGTGCTATTAATCCTAGTATTTTTTTGCTTGTTTGGGTTCATTTTTCCCAAGGAAATTTTACTCTGGTTTGTCCATCATATGTACGCAGGTCTATCAAATGGTGGCCGCATTAACGATGGTCGCATGGTGGTTCGGTCAGTTTCCGTATATAGTCCGGCGAACGCCGCATCCGGAACTTGGACCGACCTGTGAATTCAGGCTTTGCCATGTCTTTACCGCATCACGCCGACGCCCGGCATCGACATTGACTTCGGCGCCAGGCCATATTTCTTTTATTGCTCACTTTGCATAAATTATTTATTATGCAACATTTTTTACTATTATCTCCGGTTTGCACCATTTTTTGTGCACAGGAAAATGATCCGGGTTGGGCAGTATCGTCAACTCGGCGTACTGACATACCGCGCCACCTCGGCTAGACGGGGGGCTTCGTCAACACTTCATTACCCCATGTCGGGGACTTCGGCATCACTCTGCTGGCCTGCATTGACCGTGCTATGTCACCACTTCGGAGTGCCGAGCTCTTTGCTCCGCCACCTTGGGACCGGCTTGGGGGAGGGAACCTTGTCCCGCATCAAGCTCGTACCGTGTCATCAATACCGAACACATTAACCAGCCAAGTTACCTTCATGCTCAAAGTTTTAAATTTTCAACTTGTGTCCGGTTCGACCAAGCATTATACCTTTTTGGAAAAAAGTTGCTTGTAAAAAATATCCTTGTCAAAACTTTTTTTGGGACACACAAATTCAAATACCCCGTTTACTTGGGGGCTTCCTTTATGAAGCTTTTCCTCTTGCATATGATTATACTTGTACGGCTTCGTTCCTTGTTCGTGTATTACGCCACAATATGCACCATATTGACTTAAGCGATTTGCAAGATGGATTGCCTTGCTCCTGTGGTTACCTCTACGTTCCCGATTGTTCGGCTAGGGAGTAAAGGGAGCACCTCTGCGATCGTCACGATCGGGTCATCCGAGCCGGACCTCAGACTGGGTGAAGCCGAAAGCTAGCGCTCTTATTGTTTTCAATTATTGTCGGCACACAACGGAACTCATGAGTATAAAAAATCTATTGCACAAGTCTCATAGTAACAATGAGCACCGAAGAAAGGTATCGGTGGGGGTACTATTTTCTTCGAAGATGCTTCTTACACTTCGTCAGCAATATAGTATAAGTTCCCCGAGCGCGCTTTGTCTGTTACAACCTTATGGCCTAATTGCCTGGTTATCGAAAACACCTTCGATATTCTCGACAGGTGGAGTACATAACACTTTTCGGCCCTTGACTGAAGAGGGAGAAGCCAACGGTCGGTTAAGATATAAGTACTTTGGTACATACGATCATTATACATAAAATTCTTTTACCCAAGTCACTTGGGGGCTCTTAAATTTATATGAGCCGTTTTATAGTAAGTGTTCTTCTTCTTAGTCGTTGTAAAGTTTTTTTTTTATTTATCACTCCTTTTTTCGACACGAGTGTGTGGTCACTAGCTGGGGAGCCTAATTTCCCTCTCAAAGCCGCTAGAGTTTAGTTTGCTAAACTGGCCTAAAGAGAAGTACTCCGCCTTAGGGATAGGAGGTTGAAGCCGTAGGCTGGCCCGCTTAAAGTCTTTAGATAGGATGTGTCATGTTAAAACACGACAGAAGCACTTTTCTTTCTAAAGTCCAATTTTTAGATTGGCACCGAACACTAGATCTTGTTCGGACGTTAGGTTTTCACTGACGTTTTTTGGTATTCCAAGCCTATGGCACTTTTTTTAACTATTTGTGTGTTTCCAGCATAGCTCTCGCAGTGCAACGCCGAAGACCTTTAGAGATTCGGCAAAAACATTCTCGGACACTACTATATATGCATCGGTTTCGAATTGTGTCTTCGGTCAATAGTTGGGTTGCCCGGCTCCTGTGCTTGCCTCCTACGTTCCGCTTTGTTCGGCTGGGTGTGCAATGGGAGAACCACTGCGATTGTGCTTCCAGCTCGCACGGTTAAGCACCTCAGTGGAGAAAGCCAAAAGCTGACTGTCATAATAGGCGTAAACTGGTCAGCGATCCGATGACTATGTTAAATGACGGGCCGTTCATAACATTGGCCGAAGTGTTTACGGCTTGACCTCGGATGTCGCTGAACACTAACAGGGGGCTCATAGCTAGCTTCCCCAGTTTAAAGCTCCTATGACTAAGCGACAGTTATAAACCCCACATATCTGTTTGCCTCGTTTCCGCTAACACAACCGCCTTCGGGCACCGAGACATTGGCTAAGGGTTGTTTTGTTATTGCGGAAACACCCTACGTAGTATCTACCAAGGGGTAGAGGCCGACGATGGGCCACTTTCAACTGATAAACGGTCACAATGGAGTCAAAATAATGATGTAAAGTACTTGGATACATAGAATCATTACACATAATCTGTGATTTTACTCTGGATATCGATCCTTAATTCGACCACCCATGCCCACATTAAGGCTCGGGGGCTATTGGGCTTTGCGCTCATTATTTACAAATATTAAAGGGGTACATCGATCCCCTGATCTGGTGTTGCCACCCGACCAGTGTCTCGGGGGCTACTGCATTGCCTATTCAATACAGAAAATTCAAAGGACTCAGTGTTCGGCATGATCGAACTATGGGAAAGCGCGTCTTTGGACAACAATAAGTACCATCTGGACCTATCTGGCATCAAGCTAATATATCACGGCGACTTCTCACGACCCTCTCTCAGGGGCCCATTCGCCGATCACTATTATCTCTAATATATTACACTGCGTTTTTTATCCCTATGTATGCTGCCGAGCTAGGAGTTGATCCTCACGCCGATTTTCGCGCATCGACCTGAGTCTCAGGGGCTACTGGGAACAGCGGTTTTATGCTTGCCTTCAGGTGCATCTTGGGTTTTAGACTGATACACACCTTGAGGTCTACTGGATATACATCGGCAGAGAATAAACTGCACCAGTTAAAAATATTCACAAAAAATCAGCCTGTGGTCGGGGTGGTGCACCACCTTGGAAGCAGTCCGCATAAAGCTCAGGCGTGAGTGGTTGGCTCCATAGAGGGCACTTCCAGCATTAAGCTCGACTAAACTCCTTCGACCTTTTTGAACCAAGGTGATATGACACCTCAGATATAGTCCGGCGTTGGAGCCCGGATAGAGTCCGGCATTGGAGTTTGGACATAGTCCGGCATTGGTGCTCGGCTAGAAAAGATACCTTGAATGCAGTCCGGCGTTAGAGCTCGGACGCAAGAGGACACTGCCTCCTGGGAACAACTTCAAACTCGAGGTGTGGCATAAAAATAACAAGGCATTGATAAAGTCCGGAAACTTCGAGGGGCTCCTCGGATACCCGACGTGTAAACTCGTCGAATGCATTTCGGCAATCCTCAAGATCGAAGATGAGAAGATTTGTTGAACCAGTTTTCAAGACCGACAACCGAAGATGAAGAACAGTTTGGAAGAATCGAGGAGCGTCCCTAACTTGAAGACCGGTTCAGGGGGCTACTAACGGTGTCCTGGACTAGGGGGTACTCACCACGTCATCTCCCGATCTGTTAGATTGGGCCGGGGACCCCCATGGCCGTATACTCATGGGCCAGTTCGTATAGCTACTGCATACATGGAAGATTCCACAAAGACATGGTGATCAAGACAAGGACTCCTCCCCACCGGCGTATTCGGCTAGGACTCTTGTTATCTTAGGCCTCTGGTGCATTATATAAACCGAGGCCAGGCTAGTCGATAGATATAAACAATCATACCATAGGCTAACTTCTAGGGTTTAGCCTCTATGATCTCGTGGTAGATCAACTCTTGTAATACTCACATCATCAAGATCAATCAAGCAAGAAGTAGGGTATTACCTCCATCGAGAGGGCCCGAACCTGGGTAAACATCGTGTCCCCTGTCTCCTGTTACCATCGACCTTAGACGCACAGTTCGGGACCCCCTACACGAGATCCGCCGGTTTTGACACCGACAGTGCTCATACTGTTTCATTATATTATCCATGCTAGTTTATTTCCCTTTTATTTCTTTCTTCTTGTGTGTTTAATAAACCTTAAGAAAAACAAAACAAAAAATTAGTTTTAGCTTTTAATTAGTTTACTTTCCATGCTTGTAGTAGTAATTAAAAAGGAAACCCAAAAAGATTTCTTGTTCTTCTTTTTCTTGTTGGGAGATTTCCCGTGTATATAGTTTTATTTCTTTTCTTTTCTTTGGGGGTCGATAGGAGAAGATCATGATTAAATTGTTGAAGTGGCTCCTATATGCATTATTGTTGATCTAACAAAACATCCCATATTGCCTTGTCTTCTCCTGTTTATTGAATGCTTGCAGATTCCAGCTTAGTCCAATGCACGTGCACTATTATTATTATCCACATCGTTCGGTCGTGCAAGTGAAAGGCAATTATGACAATATATGATGAACTGATTGAGATGGGAGAAGCTGGTATGGACTCGACCTCTCTTGCTTTCATAAATATGATTAGTTCATCGTTCCTGATTCGGCCTATTATGAATAAACATGTTTGCGATGACAATTAGAGATCATAGTTTCTTATGGCATGCTTAATTAGCTAGGAGCTTATAATGGTTTACCGTGCATGCCAACATGCTATTAAAATGGTTGTGATGTGGTGTGATAGGGTGGTATCCTCCTCTGAATGATTTAAGTGACTTGACTTGGCACATGTTCACGCATGTAGTTGAAATAAAATCAACATAGCCTTCACGATATTTATGTTCATGGTGAATTATATCCTACTCATGCTTGCACTCATTGTTCATTAACTTTAATGCATGTTCATGGCTGTTGTCGCTCTGTAGTTGGTCGCTTCCCAGTCTTTTGCTAGCCTTCACTTGTACTAAGCGGGAATACTGCTTGTGCATCCAATTCCATAAACCCCAAGGTTGTTCCATATGAGTCCACCATACCTACCTATATACGGTATCTACCTGCCGTTCCAAGTAAATTTGTATGTGCCAAACTCTAAACCTTCAAATAAATATCCTGTTTTGTATGCTCGAATAGCTCATGTATCAACTAGGTCTGTCTGTATCTTCCATGATAGGCGGGTTATTCTCAAGAGGAGTGGACTCCGCTCCTCACTCACGAGAAAATGGCTTGTCATTGGGATGCCCAGTCCCATACTTTATGCAAATCAAATCAAAATAATTGCAAACAAAACTCCCCCTGGGACTCTTGTTAGTTGGAGGCACTCGTTGTTTTGAGCAAGCCATGGATTGATGCTTGTTGGTGGAGGGGGAGTATAAACTTTACCATTCTGTTTGGGAACCTCCTATAATGTGTGTAGCATGGAAGATATCGCCATCTCTTGGTTGTTATGTTGACAATGAAAGTATGCCGCTCAAAATATTATTCATCTCTATTTCAAAACCGAGCTCTGGCACCTCTACAAATCCCTGCTTCCCTCTGCGAAGGACCTACCTATTTACTTTTATGCCGAGTCATCCTCCTCTTATTAAAAAGCACCGGCTGGAGAGCACCTCTGTCATTTGCATTCATTATTGATTAGTTTACATCAAGTATGACTTGACTGGATCTCTTTTACCATGAATTACAATGTCTAGTCAGTCCTTGATCTTTAAAGGTGGTCTGCATTTATGTTTTGCAGTCTCAGAAAGGGCTAGCGAGATACCATCTTGTTATATCATATTATGATTGTTTTGAGAAAGTGTTATCACCTGAGATTTATTATTATTGCTCGCTAGTTGATTATGCCATTGATATGAGTAAACATGAGACCTAAGCGTTATTGTTAATATGGTTAGTTTATAATCTTTTCTGAAAACTTGAATGCTGGCTTTACATATTTACAACAACAAGAGCAAACAGAGTTTGTAAAAGTTTTTCTTTATCACTTTCAGTTTGTCAACTAAATTGCTTGAGGACAAGCAAAGGTTTAAGCTTGGGGGAGTTGATACGTCTCCGTCGTATCTACTTTTCCAAACACTTTTGCCCTTGTTTTGGACTCTAACTTGCATGATTTGAATGGAACTAACCCGTCTGACGCTGTTTTCAGCAGAATTGCCATGGTGTTATTTATGTGCAGAAACAAAAGTTCTCGAAATTCCCTGAAACTTCACGGTGATTATTTTTGGAAACAATAAAAAATACTGGCAAAAGATCAAGACCATGGGGCCCACACCCTAGCCACGAGGGTGGGGGCAGGCCTCCTACCTCGTGGCCCCCCTGGAGCTCCTCCGACCTCAACTCCAACTCTATATATTCGTGTTCGGAGAGAAAAAATCAGAGAGAAAAAAAGCACAAGGGCGGTGGACGACGGTGAGGCCTAGGAAGGGAATGGCACGGAGGCATGGAAGACTCAGCAGTTGTTTCCCACACGGAGGGGAGTATGACTGTATGAGGGTTTACTAGTTCGTCTGCCGTCGCCGAAGAATAACAGCAGATGTGGATGAGTAGAGGGATGGCTAGGCCAGCCATGGGAGTACGGTGGGGCGGTGAGGCCTGCGCGGCAGCACAGCCGGCCGTGGGGAGGAGGGAGCAGGCAGTCCCGCCGGCGCTTGTTTGAGCGGCTGGAGCAGGAAGAGTAGAGATTGAAGAAGCACGATGACCGTTGGATGGAAATTCAACAGTCACTGCTTGTGCGTCAACCTTTTTTTAGGAAAGCCTCAAATCTGTGGAAAACATCATACAACCCATCTGCCATTATTTCTAATAATTTACAACCCATTTTCTAATTCTTAAGGTTTTTTGGAGCCCATATTATTTTTGTTAGCATTAGAACCCATATTATGGCCACAGTTAAAAAATTATATGAAATTTTGCATATTTCGGTGCGGTCCGAACTATTTTTATCCTGAAATTTCAAGTCATATTCAAACTGATTTAAAAAACAAATGTATATCAATATAAAATCCAACAAATTGTCCACGCATAAAAATCAATGCAATTTAAAATCTCGAAATGAAAAAAAGAAATTTGAAACTAATTGCCGGTTTGATGTGTTTTAAAAATGTACAACTCATTTCTCATTACTGATAGGCCATTTTCTCGGTCAGCTGAATGAAGCTCTCCTCGTCTTGAAAGATTTGCAGCCCAACATGCCTGACAAAGCGACTTACTTGGCAAATCACAAAAAAACTGGCATGTGGCCGTGGACCCAGCTGTCAGCCTCTCCACGTACAGTACTCTTCCGATGGAAGTCGGTCGTTGACCACATTGACCATGCCACGCCGAGAGCACAAAGACGGTGGACGACGGCGAGGCCTGGGAAGGGGACAACACGGAGCCGGGGAAGACGCGGCAGTGGGTGCCCACATGGAGAGGAGTACGAGGGTTCACTGGTTCGGCTGCGGTGTGAGGCTGCCATCGCTGCAGAATAACAGGGGGTGTGGGTGAGTGGAGGGATGGCCTGGCTAGCGGTGGGAGTAGTATGGGGGCGGTGAGGCCTCCGCGGCAGCACAGCCTGCCATGGGAGGCAGGAGCAGGCGGCACGACCGATGCTGCTTTGGGCGGGTGGAGCAAGAAGACCAGAGGTTGAAGAAGCACTATGGCCGTTGGATGGACATCATACAGTCACTTTAGCTAGAATCGTTCATATTTACTAAGTTGACAAAGCCCTCTGTCCCCGTCAACTTAGTAGGCCCACAAGTCGGCCACCCACTATGGTGGGTCCTAGCTAGCAGGGGGTATTCATTTTTTTGTGCGTCATAAGGAGGCACTTCCTTGCGTGCGAAGATATAGCTGGTGGGTCTGACCTGTCAGCGGGGGGAACGTTTTTTCAGCAAAATACAGAAGCATTTCCCGTGGGTCCTAGCTATCAGGGGGAGGAATCATTATTTTGCGCGTAATAAGGAGGCATTTCTTGCATGCGGCCGTGGACCCAGCTGTCAGCCTCTCCACGTACAGTCCACTTCCAATGGATGTCATTCATTGACCACTTTGACCAGGCCACGCCGAGAGCACCAGGGCGGTGGACGACGGCGAGGCCTAGGAAGGGAACGACACGAAGGCAGGGAAGACTCGGCAGTTGTTTCCCACGCGGAGGGGAGTACGACTGTACGAGGGTTTACTGGTTCGTCTGCCATCGCCGGATAATAGCTGCAGGTGTGGGTGAGTAGAGGGATGGCTAGGCTAGCGATGGGAGTATGGTGGGGCGATGAGGCCTGCGTGGCAGCATAGCCGACCGCGGGAGGAGGGAGCAAGCAGTCCCGCCGGCGCTTGTTTGAGCGGCTGGAGCAGGAAGAGCAGAGATTGAAGAAGCACGACAGCTGTTGGATGGACATCCAACATTCACTGCTCTCGTGTGCATTATTTCTAATAATGTACATCCCATTTGCTAATTCTTAAGAATTTTTTTGGAGCCCATCTTCTTTTTGTTAGCATTACACCCCATATTATGGCCACAGTTAAAAAGTATACGATTTTTTTGCATATTTCGGTGCGGTCAACTGTTTTTAATCCCGAAATATCGATTCACATTCATACTATTTTCAAAAATAATTTATATAAATATAAAATCCAAATAATTGTCCATGCATAAAAATCAATGGAATTTAAAATCTTGTAATGAAAAAAAATTGAAACTAATTCCCGGTTTGATGTGTTTTAAAAATGTACAACCCATTTCTGGGCAAACCGAATGAAACTATCCTCATCTTGAAAGATTTGCAGCCCAGCAGGGCTGATGAAGCAAGTAGGCCTCATTTGGGTATTTATTTTTAAACAATAGAACTAGGCTAGCCATTTTCAGCAAGAAAAAAACACAATTGGGCTCATGATGTGGTAAACATAAATAAAACCCTGGCTAGACGGGCCACAGCCCCCGCACAGCCCCGTTGTTACCCTGATCCGTCGCTAAAACTAGTATACATAACAACTGCTTGTTCCTCAAAAAAAACTGCGCGACCTGCTGGGTCCCTGGTGTCAGCTGCTCGTAGTGTAATTCTCTCGTTTATTGACTACGTTGACAATGGCGTGAGCCCCAGATGTCCAACCATTAGGAGGAACCATATTTTTGGGCTTGTAATATAGAGGCACTTGCTTGCGTACTGCCATGAGGCTGGTGGGTCCCTACTGTCATCCTCTCCATGTACAGTCATATCCTTGTTCCTCTTGGTTGCTGACGACGTTGACAACGCAAGAGGGCGGCGCACCGCGCACGGCGAGCGAACCAAGGCCGCAAGGCGGTGGACGGCGGCGAGGCCTTGGATGGAAAGAACAGGAGCCGTGGAAGATGTGCTGGTCCAGTCGCAGGCGGAGGGGAGTACGAGGGTTGACTGGTTCGGGTGCGGGTGCGTGTTGGGGCTGACGTCGCCGGAGAATAACAGGGTGTGTGGGGGAAGAGAGCGAGGGACTGGCCAACGTTAGAGGGTACGTACGATAGGGCGGCGGAGGCGCAGCCAGCTATGGGAGGCGGGAGCAGGCGGAGCCGACGAGGTGGTTTGGTTTGGGTGGCTGGAGGAAGAACAAGACAAGAGATAGAAGATACATGACAGATGTTGGATGTCAATCCAACAGCTGGTAGGCAGAATTGTTTGTTGACTGGCTAGTAAGTCGACACCACCTTGGATAGGCTATTTCCTCACGGGTCCCAAATGTCAGAATCCAAATCTGTCATGGTCATGCAGCCCTTCCTATGAAAATTTACAGCCCATTTGATGTGCTAGTTGGAAATAAGTTTGTGGGTGCTGGTGGGTGCTAATCACTTGGCTTCTGTAATGCATAGTGAGCTCAAGCAGCCGGCGAGAGTGATGTTATTTCCCTTGGTTGGGATTTGTTAGTTGTTATAATATTTCACTCTAAATTAAACGACTGGCAAGCCATTTGCCTTGCTTCAATGAAAATATGACAGTCACAGCCGAGTTGAAAAGGGCAAGAACATCTAACTCCAGCTTACAAACTGTACAAAAGCACGAGGGTTAATTGTTCATCAGGTTTACAAAAAAACCCAGGTTGAAAAGGGCAATAACATCTAACTCCAGCACTATTTTTGGCAGTCACAGTCAAATGGATCGGTCAGGTCCATAGAATGAACATCCTGGGTCATAAAATTTACTGGATTATGACCACAATATGTTGTAAACAGAAGCCCGACACGTTCAGAAGCTCTTTTGCCCACCTGAAACTCCTTTTTTTGCTCTTCCACATACCCATCCGTCAAAACCATGCTGCTGATAAACTTAAGGCTGATGGACAATAGTAACCTCGCATTCAGCAGGAAGAATGTGACAAATCTAGTGTTTGCACGGTTGGCTACATATCGTTCTAGCGTTATTGTCTTCAATCGAATCTCATGAGAAGTGAGAAAATCCCGATGCTTATGAATCCACCGGTTGGTTATAACTTTCTTACTCCGTCTTGTTGCCTAAATAGACATGAAGATTGAAATCAGTTAAGGTCTAAAAAAGGAGTGTCGAAAGAGCAACAGCTGAACGGTTAATTCTAGTACACTATATGCGGGCTTCCAATGTGCGTGAAATTATCACCTTTTTATACAACTTCTCCAGACATGGAAAGCATTGCAGCAAGCCAATAATCTTGTTCAAATCAAAACTATTCATTTGGATATATAAGATCTTGACAGAATCTAGCACCATTGATAGGCCATCCATGGAGAAACTCTTCATTGAGCATAGAACATAATATTAGTACAAAATGTGTACTCCAAGATGACATATAACTTATGCGCAGAAATTTAAAATGCAGCTTATGGTTACAAGTGTAGATGATAATGTAAAGTACCTGAAGAACTGTGGAGCCAAACACCATATTGAAATGAGCACAAAGATCATGTATTACACCCAAGGTCTCTAGTTTAGGCGCAGATAGGACAATTATTTACAAGGGTGAATAACTAGAATCAATGATCAACCTTTGAAGTGAAGGGGCATCTTAGATGATGAGTTGCCTTCCGTCAAAACAAATTCCAATTCTTACAAGGTTAGGCGACTTTATTTGGAGACAACCGATTCTAACTGTGAAAACAAGCACCAAGCACTCCAGGGTAGGGCAACTGGAGTGGATGATGCTGTGCAATGAGGCCTCCGATATATGAAACCGCACAAGTGAAAGTTTCTTCAGAAATGGGAGTCGAAGGTTTAGTACCAGATTGTCTGGTAGGTCACACAACGCAAAGGTGGAGGTGTGGAGAGAGGAGGAAAACCGCGAGATGGACATCGGTGCTGAGGGCATAGGTAGATGGCATTCTGTATCTGGTAGGTGATTTCCAGGGGAATAGTAGAACTCAAGTAGCTGTAGTTTTGTGAATTTAGGGGATTTCAGCCAGGCGTCCATCGTGCAGGGCATGGTATGCTTGCTCAGGTAGCATGACCGGATGCACATGCTTTGAACGGAGCCCTAGTGGGAGGAGATGATGGCTCTGGGTATTTCAAAATCATTGAAGAGAGATAGCTGACGATAGTCGAGATTAAGGGGCACGGCGCGCCATAGAGGGCGCCACCGAATTGAGAGGACTTGGGTGCGGCAGCAATCCTTGGTGGGAAGAAGTGAGATGATCTCCCCAAGGACGACATCCGGGAGATCGCTGATGCAGTCCACCTGAGATTCTACGGGTTCCTGGGATCCGGTGGGGGCGTGGTCGCCACTTCTCCCCACACTGCCAGGTGCAGGATCTACAACAGGCGTTGCCGCTGGTGGGAGCCTCATCTTCTTAGCGCTAGGGTCAGCCGACTCCATTTTCCTCGAGGGCGTCGCATCGTGCTCACAGATTTGAGCAGAGTAACGAATGACGAGCCTAGTTGTAGTGTGAGTGAAGAAGAAGGGGAGCTGGGTTTTTTTTGTGGTAGTGAGGAAGAAGGGGAGCTGGGTTTTTCTGTAGGAGTGAGGTGAGGAATTTGGGGGTACGAGTGGAGCGAGCCTGACGTGAGGTGGGTGGGAGTGAGGAGGAAGAAGAAGAACACCCAGGTTTTTTTGGGGGGCGGTGTGCTGGGTGTGGGTAGCGCCTCTCATTCAGTAAATATATGGACTTTTGAATTGATTTTAATATTTACTAGGGTGGATGGGTTGTTTTGTCTTGGGCCCAGAGAAACAATTACTACTAGTACAGTGGAGACACTCTACAGCTACCCAGAAAAACAATTACTACTAGTACAGTGGATACAATACCACTTCTGGCTCCTCCTAGGTCATCAAAATGTCTCCCTCTACTGAATGCCCTTATACTTTTGTTCACCGACATGCGGGCCATGCAGCGCGCGGTCCCAAATGCCATCCACCAAATTAGAAGGCAGTATGCAGGGAGAGAGTCACCCTAGTCGTAGCGCGACAATAACGAGTCGTCGTATCACAAAACCCCACCTCCTCGCACTCTAAGTTTGAAGGACGAAGCAACCATCATTTCACTCTTCGCTGATCCCCTTCTCCCTCGCCGTCTTCAAGAAAGGCAACACTCGCATCTGCCACTGTTCTTCTCTCCCAACTAAGGGAAGGTAAGCGGATCTGTGATGTTGGTATATTTTTGTTCAGAGAAAAACAAGAACTTTTGCAAAGCAGTAACCGATCCTCACTCTCTTTTTTATTTCATTGTCATTGCGATTGTGTTTTCCTTTCAGTGGTCTCCTAGTATTCGTCAGTTTCATGATGGACCAAGGAGAACCAAGCAAAGATCTGTCGATATTAGAGCAGACGCGGGAGGCTGATCCCCACGAGATAGAGAGCTCCAAGGAGATGGAGGCAGCCACCGAGCCAACCCAGATACGCTTACGACCACTGCTGAGATGGTCAACGCCCCGTTTGAGGTTACAGCCCCCATGGCACTGTAGGAGCAGTTTTCTCCCTTCTAGGATGTGTCCCCCCCCCCTCCCGCTGAGCTGCCCAAGGTGATTTTGTTCTTTGCCGATCTCAATTGTGGTTTTTCATCTAAGTATGTGGTGATGAATAATGCAAAATTTTATTAGCTTCGATGCCATGCTATACATAGTGGTTTAAATAACTTGTGTTTCTTATACTGGAAAGTAATTCAGAATTTGTTTCTATTTCAATTAGAGCCCTGATGCATACAAGGATTGTGTGGTTGTACATGTCACTCGCTATGAGGCAGATGACCTGAATATACGCACTGGGAAAATAGAGTTTTTAGGATGTTGGATCCTGGAAGCCATTTGCGCTTATACCAATGAAGGGTTGTATTCCAGCCTTACTGTTGTCAGGCGTGTTGTCCAGGGTGTACTGAAGCACAAGAAGTTCAAAGCTACGCCTTCGTTTGTGAGGCATACTGTTCTTGTCAAGCTTATGTAGGAAGATGACGTGGCATGCCTCCACAAACAAGTTTATGAGTGGCAAGGCCACAAGATTTTGTTCACGAAGGTTCACATGATTGAGCTGCTGCCGGACGTCCTCGATGATGTTCATGGCAAGGTCCGTATTGTGTCCAGCCCAAATTAGATCGAGGCATGAAATACTTGCCCCAGCTAGTGTTCAATAGTAGTTTGGATTCTGTCTAATTATCCGAACCTTGCCTGTTATCGAGCCCTCTGGGGCTAGTACACTGTTTGAATCCGTCTATGGGAACTGCTGCTACTTTTGTGTGCCCGTGAATCATCATAATTACTGCCGAAACAGATGTGTCCTCACTAGTTTTATCATACGAGCAATGTGTGTTTTGATGAAATAGAGTACTCGTTTGAGAACTATTCGCCCATGTATACATAAGTACTTGTAAACACTGTTGGTGCTACCCCACTTGTAAGCAGTTGTGCAAAACACGGCATATTGGCTCAGCTCGCTTCAACACTAGGCTATCGACCAGCTAACAATCAACAATCTGCTGTCTGACATATAAGCAACCATGTATCTTGTTACAGTGGTTCATGCAGTTAACTGAGGCCACAATGTAAATTCCTAACATTCACATGCTAGTCCAGCGTTCATGTGGAACACTCACATTAAACTCGGCTTCATAAAAAACATGAAAAGCATAAGTTAAGAAATTTTATACATCTCAATGATTCATAGAACATAGCAAACATATACTAGTTCACAGCAAAAGACAAAGTTGTGAGAAGGTTTACAAATCTGGAAAAAAACAAGCAAGGCTTCTCTGAGCAAAGGGCCTCCCGACAAGTTTAAATTTTCTGGAGTTCACTCTGGTTTTTTCTTGTTGCCACCATCCAAGGTTAGGTTCTCTCATTCTAGAATAACCAATTATAATTGTGTTCTCAGCTGGAATGCTGAACTGAACCATGTAGTGTACTGACCAGCTGAAATTCTTGTGCATTCCACTAAATTTAAGCACCGCTATTTGCAGAAATAAGCAGACCACAATGCCTCTTGTCCGTGAACCTGTCCAAAAAAACACCGTGCAGCCGTGCCAGCTAGTCCTCGGTCCATGGATGAACTGGTAGAAAGTGCATTCCGGACTAGGATGCAGTTGTTTTTGCTCGTCCCTGCACTGCAATCAGGAAGTAAAACGTACGAATCAACTTCCTTTATATTGCATTGGTCATTCCTAGCAGCTACCAATGTAGGAATACCTGGAAGTTGGGTGGTTAGACGACGACAACGAGGGATAGCCATCTCATTTTGCGCAGTTCTACTAAAACTGAGGTGTGTGATTTTGATTGCGCAGATAGAAATGATACGGAGACAGACACCCCGAAACGATATGGAGACAGGCATCCCTGTTTGCGCAAATACGAAATACAGTTATTTAAACAGTGACAGATATTTGCAGTGGCGTATGATTAACATCAGCATCTATTGTGTTATAATTGGCACTAGATTGACAGTATGAAAGTGTCCTTACGTAAGTAGCATCACACACTACAAAAAAATACACTTCCGTGATGATACGTGTTTGTCACAGTAGGTCGCGTTTTTTGTCATGCATGTACATCCATGACAAATTTATGACAAATTTATGACAGAATCAAGATAGTCATACCTGTGCTGTCGTAGAAGTGTCCACTTCCATGACGATAAATCGCGCGTCACAGAAGTGCTTTCGTCAAGGGTGACCGACACGTGGCATCCACCGTAACGGAACGCCGTTAAGCTATCGGGTCGGGTTTTGGATCCGATAACCCGTTAACAGCCCCGACCAATGGGGATTTTTCACATGTAAAATCATCATTGGCTAGAGGAAACACATGCCGGCTCATCGTTGGGACAGATGTCATCCACTCACTGGACAGAAGGCGCCTATGATACGTCGACACGTGGCACGACCCAACAGTGGCCCATTCCTGTGAAAAGGCTGGCCCGATTGACTTGGTCAAAAGCTGGCGGGCCAGCCCATGGAAAGCCTGTTAACGGCCTATTCGCATATAGCCCATTTACAGCCCGCTAACCCAAGGCCGGTTACGCCCTATCCGAATTAGGCCTAGTAGCGTCATCTAGGCCATCCAATATGATTCCAGCCCATTTTCACTTCTGGCCCATGTATAGCCCATGACGTCTTTCGGCCCATATGAGGCCCTTTGTAACTCTTGGCCCATTAGCGGCCCGTGCTGAAACTGGCCCGTAATGAATAGTGTATTACTTTACACCCATTAACGGCCCGTGGTAAAACTGGCCTGTAATGAACAGTGTATCACTTTATACCCATTAACGGCCCGTTATTCCGTTGGGCCGTTTCCAGCCCAAGTTAACTTCCAGCCTTCTGAGGGCCCATTTATTCTTGGGCTCATTTGCAGAATTCGGTTACTTACGGCCCGTTACTGTCATTTTGTGCTTGTGGGCCAAATTTAGCCCGTCGTTACAGTCGGCCCGTTTGTGGACCGTTAGTCTGTTGGGCCATTTTCATAGCATCACCAAATACGGCCTATTAACGGCCCGTTATGGTCAGCCCATAAAACGTACGATATCCATTAAAGCCCCGTCTACGTCCCATTAAAGGCCCGTACAAGACCCATAAATGAGTCGGAGGCCCATGGATCCTACGAGACGTAGAAGGCCCATGGATCCTACGAGATGTAGAAGGCCCATGGATCCGACGGCCCATGAAGGGCCATGGTCGGGCGAGTTGGCCCCCATTTGAACGATATAGCATATTCAAAGAATTATCCTACTCAATACTATCACCTCTAAAAAGCATACACTATACAACAAAGAGATCAAGGCATAGAAAGGTAGAATAATCCTACACTATGCAATAAAGAAATTACAGCCGATTATACCCACTGGGCAATATGGTTCGGCACAGGTGATAATAAAGCATACACAAACAGCAAATTACATACACTGGGCAAATACATCTCATACATCATGGACGCGCATCAACTTAACTCCATTTGAACTATAATCTCTTCAGAAAATAGGATTGGCCGGATTCAGATAGCACAAATTTTAGTTTGCAAAATCTCCAATTCCTTCATGGTTACCTTAGTGTCTTGTTTCATTTTTTGACTCCTGCATCTAATACCTGCATGTCCAATCTCAACTTGTTGATTATACATTGACAATCATGTACACGTTGTCTTGCCACCTCTAGTTGATGCTCGAGAACATCAGCACATTCCAATTCCAATCCATAATCATTCGGTAACGGCCATGCCGCACTGCTCGTAGATCTTTGTGTTGATGTCACTTCATCCTGAAATTTTTCTGTAAGTACACATGACTAGGGCAAAAATATAGTTACAACAGTGAAGCGAACAAGACACTATTTTGTACTACATGGCAAAACAGGACTAACAATAATGTTACATGTCACTTTCAAAAAAATGTTACACGTCATGAAGCATAAGCAGGTGATATTTTAAAAATTATAAAAAAGGAAGTCTGTGCAGCCTGCATACAGAAATCCCTCTTAGCTCACCAAAGGAGCATGATGTTGGGGCCCAATCGAAAACACAGACAAGTTACAAATTTAGACAGCACGTTGCGTATAAGTAAGCAAGCAGTTGGCCATTCTGTGCCTCAATTAAAGTCTTAGGGAGCATAATGAACAGCAGAGGGTTTCATACAAACATACTACATCATGCAAAACTATGCAATCATTAGCGTAGTATAAACTAGATTGTGAGCCTCATGCAATAATAGTTGGTTAATAGACTTCAAAGCTTCAGGCACACTTTGGCAGAGTAATTAAATGGTAAGGCCTTTAATTATGTCAACTAATAGTGATACAAGTACCGAACATCAGGCATGATTATTTGGGCATCTCATTAACTGAGGATAAATAAAGCAATTGAAAAGAGAAAATTAACTGTGCCTGAAATAAATAAGGAATTGAACTATTGAGTTGCATACAGTGACTTACCTTAGCAGGTTGAAGAGGCTCAGCGCAGCTCCTACTTCTCTTGCAAGGCTCCTTCCTAACATCTTGTACTTGGAAATCCTCAATCTTATCTTCATTGCACCCCCTCTGCAAGGTCACACAAACTAGTTACTCGTCTCCTTGGAAGATAAATATGTATACTTTCCGGTCTGTGAACACAAAAGGATGAGATTATAACAAAACAACACCACATAATGAAACATGCCGCATCTCTTGCACTTGCACACAATGAAATGAGCATTTACTATGTCTGCACTATGTAAAAACTAGGCATACCTTCGAACTGGATCTCCAGGTACTCTTGGAGAGCCTACTGTAGTGTACAGCCAAACCTTTATGTCACCTATGAGTTAGACAAGGCCCCACTACAGCAGCCCTTAGTGTTTAAATCGTTGACAAGCTCTGTTAGAGTGTTAGGTCAAGAACAAGTAATCAAAGCAAACAGTCCTAGTATGGCTGGCTGATGCAAACAAGCAATTGAACAGATGTGTGAGCAAATCTTACATATCAAGAAAAGAAGCAAAGAAGGAGGCTTAAAGACCATCACTTGACTGACCAGATTTAAGGGGCATTTAAACATCATGTGCAACGTATGAACTAACATAAACATTGCATATTCCAGATTCTACAATGGAATGCACATGTATTAGGTTATGCCATGTATGATGATGCCTAAATGTACAGATAGCAGGCAGGAGTGATTCATCATTGCACGCACAATTGAATTGCAGATTAAGGGCCAATTCGATTTCGCCTTTTCAGGGCATATTGTCAAAATAAGCCATAAAAGATGTAAAGAAGTCATTTTTGAGTTATGGGCTAGGGCTTAACTAATTTTGCTTTGGAGGGGGGTGTTTCGGGTAGAACCTCACTAAAAATTGAAGGGAAGGGGAATAGTGAAATGACTCTGTTGTCTGCCTATATTACACTCAAAATGCAACTGCTGACGCCCATGTCACACCTGACCCTCAAGTAAAAACAAACACACAAGCATTCATTGCCCTGCCCGCTTACATCTCCTCTCCCCTTTCCCTCTACCTCGATCCCCTGCCCGCAGCACTAGGGTTCCTCCAGCGAGCCATCGCCACTGGTCCCATCTGGCCTCGTCCTCGACGATGCTATGTCCAGCTAGGCTACATGGCCGGTGGGTAGGGGCAAATCTCCCTGGCTGCTCCTCCCTCTGGCGCCGCCCCTCATTCTCATGGTCTCCAGCAGCTGCTCCACTGTGGTTCGTCCAACGCACTACTCCGGCGGGCGCTACACAACTACGGCTGATGCCACATTGTGGCCGAAGGCACCTTATTCCCCCTCCCCTCCTCCTAGGCCATGGCCTTGAGGTGCTGTTGAAGGATGAGCTCATCCAACAAGGTGAGGATCTCCTCTGATTTTTTGCCAAATTTTCATTCTGATCCACTATACGATGAATTGCTATGAGCTGCTTCTGCTTCTGCTATATGATGCATTGCTCTGAGCTGCTCCTGCTGCTGCTATATGATGAATTGCTATGAGCTGCTGCTGCTGTATGATGAGTTGCTATGAGCTGCTGCTGCTATATGATGAATTACTATGAGCTGCTGCTGCTATATGATGAGTTGCTACAAGCTGCTCCTGCTGCTGCTATATGATGAATTGCTATGAGATGCTCCTGCTGCTGCTATATGATGAATTGCTATGAGCTGCTCCTGCTGCTGCTATATGATGAATTGCTATGAGCTGCTCCTGCTGCTGGCATATGATGAATTGCTATGAGCTGTTGCTAGTATATGATGAATTGCAGACTGCTGCTGCTGTATGATGAGTTGCTATGAGCTGCTGCTGCTATATGATGCTTTCAGGTGCTGCTGCTATACGACAATAACCAGCCACTTGGACCATCAAATTTCAATAAATAATTGTTCTTCATTTAAATGTGGGTCATGCATTCTTCGTTTAAATTAGGCAATGGGATCTCTATGGAAAACATTGACCAAAGTAGATTGTGCCAAGTAGATGGTATCTTTGTATTTGCATTTTGAGCAAATAGTGATAGTCTGTTTTCCTATCATATTAATTACTGCATGGGGTTAAATTTGTGATGTTTGCAAGTCAAATTAATTTCCATATGGGCAGCAAAATGAAAAAAAATATAATGCAATCTAGACTTTCCACTGATCATACCAAAGATAAGCTAAAAACGCAATGAAAAGAACTGGTTGGCTTATTACATGGAGCTTATATTCACAGGTGCTTATTTTCTTAGGATAACTCGTAATAACTGTCCCTAAGAAACTTGGCTAATAGAACTGGCATACAAATAATATGTCACGATGATTGTAATGGAGGAGTGACATGCCATAGCACACTGTATAGGCTCACCACTGCCTCTCCTTTTTTTCGATGTTCCATGAAATTGCCACATACATCTTGTACTTTTCCATTGTGTAACCCTATCTGCAAGTTGACACGGCTAATTTCAGACATCTCTACATGATACTACATTGCATATCCCTTGCGCATATTTAAACCACCAATTAACGATTGTGTGCATACCAAAAACTAGCCATGACTCTATATGCTGGACTAGCAGGCACTCTAGGGGAGCCTAATGTAGTGCACTGGAATTCCTACATGCCACCTACGATTTTGTGTAATGTACTACCCCTGTTCCTAAATATATGTCTTTGTAGAGATTCCAGTATGGACCACATACAGATGTATATAGATGCACTTTCGAGTGTAGATTCACTCATTTTGCTTCGTATGTAGCCTATAGTGGAATCTCTAGAAAGACTTATATTTAGGAACGGAGGTACGAGGTAGTATCATGTATGACATCTACATATCTAATTTAGCAGCCAGTAGTAGAAATCATTGTCTGCACATAGGGATTACTGGTCGAAAATCCTAGCAAAGTACGCTGGCAGGCACAGAACAATACAAGAGAGAGAGACGCGCTTACAAGATCATAGCAATGCCTCAGTCCAGGATCTTGGTTTGCCAAGCTGTTAGATCCAGAAGAAACATCGTCCTTGTAGTTTTTGCCAGCTGCATAACAGGTAACAATGAACGGTTAGTATATTTGAAGTACATCGGGCAGGTGATGCTGGACGGGTTTAAAGGTGACAAGTACCTAGGCCGTGGCGGGTGCTTGGCATCTCTCCAGACAATGGGAATCAGGTTAGAAACGTCGAGGGTGATGACGCTGCGCTAGCTGTCGGGGTCCGGTAAGGACATCTAGAACCATCGAGTAGGGTGTTTGTTGAGCGGCTCCGGTAGGGTGGACTACGGTGTGGGCGAAGCAGATCTGTGGCCGTGGACGAGGGCATAGGTGAAGTTGCTCCGGTGGTTGGGTTAAGGATGGTGTCAACAACGCGGATCTGCGGCTGTGGACGGGGCGTCAGAAGCTGCTCCAGTGGTTGGGTTAAGGATGGTGTCGATGATGCAGATCTGCGACCATGGACGGAGCGTCAGAAGCTGCTCCGGTGGTTGGGTTAAGGGTGGTGTTGACGATGCGGATCTGCGGCCGTGGACGAGGCGTCAGAAGCTGCTCCGGTAGGTTGGATGAGGGTGCGAGGAAGCGGATCTGAGGCCGTGGACTTGTGAGTTGGCAAAGCGGCCCCGGTAGGGTTGAGAATGGTATAGGCGAAGCTACTCCGATAGGGTTGGCGATGGTGTCGGCGAAGCGGCTCCGATAGGGTTGAGGAAGGTGTCGGCGAAGAGGCTCCGGTAGGGTTGAGGAAGGTGTCAGCGAAGAGGATCAGAGGCCGTCGACGGGGGCGTCGGTGGGGCGGCTCCGGGGGTGTGGACGAAGCGTCTCCGGTGGGGAGTATGAATGAGCCGCTGCAGATGCGCGACGGTTGACGAGAGTACCGGCGAAGCAGATCCGGTGCCGTGGACAAGGCCGGCACTGAATGGGCTGTGGTATAGTGGTGGATGAGCAGTCTACTTGTTTCTAGGGGAGGTGGGAGGGGTAGATGCGGCTGCAGAAGCAGATCCAGCGAGGTGGACGCCGCTGGTAGTGAATGGGCTATGGTACGCCGGTGGATGAGCAGTCTAGGGTTTCGAGAGGGGAGGGGAGAAAGGGCAATGAAGTATGGACGGCGTGATGTAAGATGCTCTGGTGCTGTGGAGTTAGTCGTTTTTTGCGGGAGGGGGAGAGGAAATGGGGGTGCCGTGTAGTGGGGGAACCGGAAGTTACCAAAGCAGCCCCGACCTATCATGTAGATGAGGGCGGTATTGTAACTGTTGGTCTCCGTGCACCAAGGACAAAAGGGGGATTTCGCATGCTAAAGACTAAGGTGGCGGAAATTTTCGAAGGAGGCGGGAGATTTTGCCGTCCGCGGGATTGTTCATATCCAGTTTCAACTAATTTTGGACCGTGCTAGCGGGAAGGTCATGCTAGACTGTGTACATAGGGCACGCGTCAGCAGTTAATAACTGGTGTGAAGTCCACCCCAGAAAAAAGACAATAACTCGGGATGATGCACCGATAACTTGGACGTTCACACGGGCACGGCCAATCATACGGGTGTAGTGGCGCGTTCACAAAAAAGGGATCAAACGCTCAGCCTATGTATTTCTCGTGTAAATAGATAATTTAGTGCCATTGGTTATTTACTTTAAACATAATGCATTGACGTGTTAGTGTAGAGGTGCACAAAAAGAAATGGATATTGTAGTCAGCTACTTAAAAGTGTTACCTCATATGATTACATAGCCTCCATTTCATAAATTGCGTACCCGTTGGATATATATATATGAATATTACATATATTACTTCAAAATAGAAACTTAAATCATCCAAGACTAATGAATTTGAATGCAAGAGTAACAATGGTGCATGTACATGATAGCTACATTGGTTGTTTGAAGAAACATCACTGTAACTTTGGCATGCACAACTGAAAAGGTTTATTTAAATAGAAAAAATGTGATATGTGAGTGTCCAATCTTTATAGCGTTGAATCGATATTGTACCTTTGGCAATGATACGAAGTAGATATTGACTTATGTTCAAGCGATGCACATCCACGATCGCTAGATAGTGATACGTGAATGAATTGTGCAATCTCTCTCACACGCGTACATATCTCATTTCCCTGTGGGCATCGGAATCACACACGCGCACTTCATGTATTTCTCTCCCTCCGCCAGGGTTAAATTCGTCTTTCTACCCTGTCCTACAAGTCTCTCACACAGAAACACACACGCTCTCTATGTCTAACACGCCCACCCCTTTAATTCCGCCCACCTACAGCCACTAATGTCTCAAAGTATGATAATATCTCTCACACATATGCTATCTACCTATCCCTTAATATAGCTAGATATGTGTCACACAAACTCCTTCTCCCTACTAGCAAGATGCCCATGCGTTGCACAGAACATCAAGATGCATTTGTATGTGAAGTTTATCTTGTGGGAGAAAAGGATGAATGAGGGAATGCCTTATTTGCAAATGCGGAGATGGGTGTGGGTATCTTTTTGCAAAATTGCCATAGTTTCCTTCCTGTCCGTCGGATATAAATCGGATGGCCTATATTGCAGGATGGCAGGAACACCATCATCACCAACTCTATTTTTTATAAGAGTAGAGATATGTGAGTGTCACTGCCCCCCCCCACACACCCATACTTCCCAACACCGAAGGAGTAGGGTGACACCTCGGTCTTGATACTAATCTATCGACTGGCTTCTCTCTCAAACATACACACACTACCCGGCACCGAAGGAGTAGGGTGGCACTACTCCTCTTTCAAACACACACACACACACACTCGCTAGTTGTGCCTTTGTGCCTACCGCGCACACTCTCGATACGTCTTTCTCTCCCTCCCCCCCCAGCAATGACAGCAGAAGGGTGACAACTCGATCTGATCATAATCTGTCAATTGGTTTCTCTCTCAAACTTTGTGTCTCGGTGCCTCGCTCGATAGCCCCCTCGATATGTAAACTTCTCGCGCGCGCATAGCTGTAGTGATGATGACGCTGAACCCAGTGTGCCTTGTTTTTACCGGCCTCATGTGATAGTTTTCACCCTGTTTTCTGTTAATTAACAAGGCAAGCTTTTCTTTGTTACTACTAGTGAATCTGAAATCATTCGGGTCAGACATAAAATATATCACTTCAACCCAATTATCGCAACAACTATTTTAAAAGAAATTAGCTAGCTGCCCGTGCGTTGCACGGAACATCAAGATGCATTTGTATGAGTAGTTTATCTTGTGAGAGAAAAGGTTGAACGAGGGAAGGCCTTATTTGTGAACATGGAGAGACGTGTGGGTATATTTTTGCAAAATTGCCATATTTTCTTTCCTATACGTTAGATATAAATTCAACAACCTATATTGCAGGATGGCACGCACATCATCATCACCAACTCTGTTTTCTACTCCCTCCGTCCGAAAATACTTGTCATCAAAATGGATAAAAAGAGATGTATCTAAAACTAAAATACGTCTAGATACATTTCCTTTTATCCATTTTGATGACAAGTATTTCCGGACGGAGGGAGTATTTGTCTTTTTAGAGATTTCAACAAGTGACTATGACCGGACCTTACCAACATACTCAAAAAAGTAGTCCATAATTTTGATGTTACCCTCTTTTCTTGGCGGTGCAGTGCCATCTGGACACCTCATACATAAATCAAGGACAAATCTGACCCCTTCCTGAAAAGACATACGGAGCAAAATGAGTGAATCTACACTCTAAAATATGTCTACATACACATCCGTATGTGGTAGTCCATTTGAAATCTGAAAAGGACAAATATTTAGGAATGAATGGATTATATATAAGACTAGACATGGAGATATATCTCCAGCATGGTTTACAACAAAAATGTGCTGGGCTGGTTAGCGCCGGATGCTCGCAACGCGATGACATGAGTTCGATTTCTGTCTTTTAACTTTATATTTTTATATTATATATTCCTCTACTTATTTAATATATACTTCTTTCGCTACTGTACTGATAGTGTAACCCACATAGTACTTAGAATACAAGATTTAGGATGGACTTGTTTCTTTTTAACTTTCTGTATGAAGCTGTAGCCACCCGGCAAGTCACGTGTACACTGTACATGCAATTAACTTTTTATAGAGGGACAATCGTACATGCAATTAACTCAAATGGATTGGATGTCACTCTATTATTTCCAGCATAAAGAGCATCTCCAACGGCAGCCGGCAAATTTCCTCCCGCTTCCTTAAGCGGAGGACGACATCAAACGCCAGCTGCATACATTTTTAAAACTCTAACCAACCAAATGAAATTCGTGCAAACACGGACTGATTTCATATAAGCATGAAGGATTTCATATGAAAAAGCCGGATCTTCATATAAACATGATGAATTTCATTACATTTACATGAACTAAGAGGTGCCAATCCGGCTCTCTTGTATAATTAATACTCCCTCCGTCTGGAAATACTTGTCCTAGAAATGGATGTATCTAGACTTATTTTAGTTCTAAATGGTCGCCCGTGGATCCCTTTGTCTTCCTCATGTCCGTCAGACACTTGCGGGGTCGAGGAAGGTCCTCGGAAGAGACGAAGCAGCAAAGAAACCACCTGAATCCGCGATCATCGCCTCGGTGGTGGCCTTCATGGGTCCCAAGTGGCGGCGGCCTCCCGTGTTCTACTTCTCCTTGATGATGGCGGCGGACATAGAGAAGCTGGCCACCGACTCGTCGCTCTCCACGCACCTGGCTTCTGTCTCTGCCTGCATGGTGCTGCCACAGGCACGGGAGGCGCGCCCACAGACATGGGAGGCGCGGCCACCGCAGACACTGGTCGTGCGGTACGACGCGGCAGCGACGGCGCCCGTACCAGCATGCTCGCTGTCGGAGTAATCGACCACGGGTACCCCGAGGATGGCAAGACGATATTTCAAGACATCGGGGCTAGCAAAGCCCCTCAGTCCGACTGTGCCAGCCAGTCGGCTGCCGACTGCGCCAACCAGCCGGCTGCCGACTGCATCCTGAAGCGACATCGACAAGACGCCGACGAGACGATCGTACTGGAGCACTATTCACGTGTCATCTCAGCCATCTTGTATAGTGTCACTTGTCCCCTAGCACTATTTATGAAGTGACCCAGGGGACAAGGATGACATGCACCATGCCTTACCCATGCCCACTACCAAGCTTACATCCTAAGCTATCCTCTCCTATATAAAGAGGCACTCATCCATCCATCCAGGGATGATGGACTCCCACGCCACATTCATTTGGCCACAAGGACACTCACGGCCACAAGCCATGGCCATACTTGGCCACTAGAGCCGGCTATACGCATGCATATACGAGATCAGATGCCCTTGGCACTGATCTCAGATACAGCTCCAGGAGCACTTTGTACCAGATATACCAGATATACTCAGACATGCAGGAGTAGGGGTGTTATCTCTCTGGAGAGCCCCGAACCTGGGTAACTAGCGCGTGCTACTCGCATACCCGCTCCCGGGCCTATCAGCAGCAGTCTTACCCTCACACTAAGCCCTTGTGGCATCTGTCGACTCGCAAGCCCCCCGTGAGAATACCACGACAGTTGGCGCCCACCGTGGGGCGGTACTATGCTACCGCGCTGCTGCTGGTTTTGCAGTCCGGGCGGGACCCTTTTTTCTTCATCGCCTCGCCGCGGCGTCGCGCCGTCTCTCCGGTAGCGCTCGGGGGCTCGACTTCGACCCGCCCCCGGAGCGGCCGCGCGGGACGGCGCGTCCTCGTCGTCGGACTCGCCATCTTCATCATCACCGCGACGTCGTCACCTCTCCGGCGCCGGTCGAGGGCTCGACAACAGCACGCCCTCGGCACGTCCGTGTTGGGCGGTGTGTCTTCGTCACCACCGTTGCGGCGCCGGCAGTCCGTCCGCGTGCGCACCGCGCGCGGGCTCGCTTCGGTCGGCCGTGTCTATCCACGTGCCGTCGTGTCTGCTCCCCTCTATGTTGTGCCTTGCTCCGGCCTAAACGGGCGTTCGCTCCTCCATATGCCATCTATGCAAGCTAGCTAGATGCAAGTCAAACCATTGGCCATACACTAGCAAAATACTACCCATACTATCCCAAACACGAGCTTTGTTTGCTGCTAACTCATATGCTGCTGCTGTGGCCAGGCCGCATGTGCGCCATTGCGGTCAGCATCGCTGGCACCTGCGTCGTCCCCACGAGCACCCGCGCAGCCGCCCTGGTCCCCGCGCGTGGCGCGACTCCGCGCCCGCTCCCAGGCCGTCTCCGCCGCATCCTCCCTCTGCTGGCCTCGCGCAAAAGCTCGCGCAGCTCCCTCCCGATGCGTCCGGCTCCGCCTCCCACAGTCATGCGTCCCCGACGCAGCACTCGCTCCACCCACGCCGCTGCTCCGCTTCCCGCACGCACCCGGCCAGACGCCCCTCCACCAGCACCGGAGCCGCTTCATCGCCCGTGTCACCGTCTCGCTCCGTCTGCCCGAACCCCAAGCTTGGACTCCCATCGCCAGCGCCGCTTGGCCTCACTTCCGGCCTCCCCGCGCCGGCTCCTCCCCACCGGGTGCTCCGCGCCGAGTCCTCTGCGTCGGCTCCGGCTTCCCACAACCCGGACTCCTCCGTCTGCGTCGCCCTTGGCCGCCTGCCGCGCCACGCCTGCATCGCGCCACGCACCCGGACGCCGAGTCCCGTGCCTGGCTGCTCCATCCGCCCGCCCGCATCGCCCTTGGCCGGCTGCTGCCCCGTGCCTGCATCGCCCCGTCGCCACCTCCGCCACTCTGGCTGGCCTGGCGCTGCCCCGCGCTGACTGCAGCTCTACTGCCTCGCGCCGCTCCCGCCTGGCTGCGCGCCCGCGTGCTGGCTCCTGTCGCTGTTAGCCGGCTCCGCCACGACGGCTCCCCCGTTCGGTCGCCTCCGCCCGCGGCCGCCTGCCATCCGACCCAGCTCGACCTCCACGACGGCTGCCCCAGGCAGAAAGAAAAGAAGAGGGAGCCGGGTCCCCATCCCGTCCAGAAGAAAAATCAAGGGCCGACTGCTCCTCGCCGCCGACCCCAACTCCGCGCCGGCTCCACCCGCATCGCGCCACTCGCGTGGCTGCGCACCTGCTGCGCCAGCGCCACGCCACTCGGCCTCTGGCCAGCCTCCGCGTGCGCCGTCACGCGACGGCTCGATGGGCCCAGCCGCCCGATGTTTTCGCCTGCAGGATGACGCTCCGCTGCTGTGGGTCGTCTCCAATCCCCCCACGCCGCGCATCGGCTATGCCCGGCCGTTTCCCGCACCTCGGCTCCGCCTCCGCGAGCTGCTCAAGACCCGGCTCCTCCGCCCGAGCGGCAGCCGCCGGGTTCCTCCGCGCCGTGCCCGCCGTCTGCCCCGGGCTGCTCTCCGCCGAGCCGCCTCCGGTACTCGGCCAGTTGCCCGTGCCGGCTCGCGCCCCGGTGCCAGCCCCGCCGTCTCGCCCCCGCACTCGGCCAGTTGCCTGCCCCGCCTCGCGGACTCCTCCGCCTGCGCGCCCCGCGGCCGGCTGCGTCGCGCCAGTCGGAGGCCGGCTGCGCTCCGCACCGATTCACGCCTGCGACGACCGCCTCCCGCCTCGGCCGTGGCCTTCGCCGGCCGGCTGCCTAGAGGACAAAAAGGGGGGGCGGCTAGAAGGGGCCGGCTGCTCGGCTGAAAAAAAGTGGTGCTGCTCCCCGCATGGAGCCGGACAAAAAGAGAAGAGAAGAAGAGGCCGACTGTCCGCTGGCCGGCTGGAGAAAAGTCAGGCCGGGTGCCCAGTCGGCTGACTAAAAAAAAGGTGACCGGTTGAGATGGCCGGCTACCCGAGAGTCGGCTGGAATAAAAGAAAATATGAAAGAAATGTGCGTCTGACTGCCAGATGTGTGTTCGACCGCTGGCTGTGTGGCCGGCTGTAAAAATCCTAACTGCTGTGTTAGAGTCCGCCTGCCCAGTCGACTGAAGAAGAAAAAGAAGAAGACAAAGTAGTCACCGGAAGATCCGGCCCGACTGCTCAGCAGTCGGCCCGAATCTCGGGGGCTACACCCAGCGGGTGCGCTGACGCGCCCCCGCGAAGAAGAAGACAAAGTAGTCGCCGGGAGATCCGGCCCGACTGCTCAGCAGTCGGCCCGAATCTCGGGGGCTACACCCAGCGGGTGCGCTGACGCGCCCCCACGAAGATTGCAGACAAGAGAAGAGTTTTTTCCGGCTGCCAGCAGCCGGCAGAAGAGAAACAGAAGAAAAAGGGCGTTGCAAGCCACCTCGCCACCTGGCCGGTCGAGCCTGATCGGTCGGGACCCCTTCGAGCACCCGGAGGCTCGAAGACTACACCCAGCGGGTGCACCGGCGCGCTCAGCAAGCATTGAGCCGCGCAGGCTGTCTTCGGCAAACTCCGCCTCGGCTACACGAAAATAATTGTGAGCTCCTCACCCGCATATTTTTTGCACCACGCAAGTATGGATAACCACGAGCGATGCTCGGGGGCTGTCTCCGCATTTTATTATAGTAGCATCACTGTTCTCCCCGGCGCCAGCCAGAGTTGGCCTGGGGCTGGCCGCTTGGCCTGAGACGTTAGTTCCCGCAGACGGCTTAGTACCGTGCGCGGTACCAAAGGCCCACTCTTAGTCACAGACCGCGGAGCGGCTGTCTGACTAGCAAGAGTGAACACTGGAGGTCACCCACGCGAAAAATGTCCGGGAAGAAGAACGGATCGGGCGATCCGACCGTTTCCTTTACAAGTATCTACTCGGTTGAATCTGCTCCCAGACTCTGAGTACTGTACACTCCACTTCGCGGCCCACTCTCAGCCACAGACCGCAGAGCGGCTGTCAAGCGAGCGAGAGCACAAGCCAAAAGGCGGAGGGAACACAAAAAAGATTAAGGGGGCTTAGACGAAACCGAGTCGGCACTCCGCATAAAACTTGCAATGCTAAAAGCAAACATTTGATATATCTGCGTGGACTAACTTTGTCTTTTTCATGATCATTTCCATGAACACTCACCAAAAAACCTCCGCGCAACTTTGCCAAGTTGCCCGGAGGCTTGGGGGCTACTGTCGGAGTAATCGACCATGGGTACCCTGAGGACGGCAAGACGATATTTCAAGACATCGGGGCTAGCAAAGCCCGTCAGTCCGACTGCGCCAGCCAGCCGGCTGCCGACTGCGCCAACCAGCCGGCTGCCGACTGCAGCCCGAAGCGACATCGACAAGACGCCGACGAGACGATCGTACCGGAGCACTATTCACGTGTCATCTCAGCCATCTTGTATAGTGTCACTTGTCCCCTGGCACTATTTATGAAGTGACCCAGGGGACAAGGATGACATGCACCATGCCTTACCCATGCCCACTACCAAGCTTACATCCTAAGCTACCCTCTCCTATATAAAGAGGCACTCATCCATCCATCCAGGGATGATGGACTCCCACACCACATTCATTTGGCCACAAGGCCACTCACGGCCACAAGCCATGGCCATACTTGGCCACTAGAGCCGACCATACGCATGCATATACGATATCAGATGCCATTGGCACTGATCTCAGATACAGCTCCAGGAGCACTTTGTACCAGATATACTCAGACATGCAGGAGTAGGGGTGTTATCTCTCCGGAGAGCCCCGAACCTGGGTAACTAGCGCGTGCTACTCGCATACCCGCTCCCGGGCCTATCAGCAGCAGTCTTACCCTCACACTAAGCCCTTGTGGCATCTGTCGACTCGCAAGCCCCCCGTGAGAATACCACGACACTCCCTGCCGTGCCGGCGTGGATCAACTCGCCACTCCTCATCGAGCTGAACTGGAGCGGCAAGTTGCTGAACCACGCGCCTGCTTGGGGTGGCAACTGGCTCCGTCGGGCCAAGCGAGGTTGGTGAAGCACCGAGCGGCCTCGCCCATATCCGGAGGGCTCGGCGGGCCACCCAGCCGGGTAATATGCCGGAGAACGGCTCATCGGAAGCCATCGGAAGAGTGGAGAAAATGGTGAAGGAGGAGATGGGGGAGCGGCGCAGAGGGGTGCAATTCTTGCCCACTGTCTGTCTGGCCTCGTGTAAATAGAGGGCGGACGGTAGGAGCTTGGCCGGTTATACGTCCATTTATCATCATGCTTTTATATCAATATTTATTGCATTATGGGCTGTTATTACACATTATGTCACAATAATTACGCCTATTCTCTCTTATTTTACAAGGTTTACATAAAGAGGGAGAATGCTGGCAGCTGGGATTCTGGCTGGAAAAGGAGCAAATATTAGAGACCTATTCTGCACACGTCCAAAAGTCCCGAAACTTCACGGATGATGTTTTCCAAATATATAAAAAACATTGAGCGCAAGAACTTCACTAGGGGGGCTATACCCTGCCCACAAGGGTGGGGCGCGCCCTACCCCCCTGGGCGCGCCCCTACCTCGTGGGCCCCCTGGTGGCCCTCAAGTGACCATCTTTTGCTATATGGACTCTTTCGATGGGAAAAAATCATAAGCCATCTTCTCGGACGAAACTCCGCCGCCATGAGGCAGAGCCAACCTAGGGTTCTGGCGAGGCTGTTCTGCCGGGGAAACTTCCCTCCCGGAGGGGGAAATCATCGCCATCATCATCACCGACGCTCCTCTCGTTGGGAGAGGGTAATCTCCATCAACATCTTCATCAGCACCATCTCATCTCAAAACCCTAGTTCATCTCTTGTATCCAATTTTTGTCTCCAAGTCCGGGATTGGTGCTACTAGGTTGCTAGTAGTGTTAATTACTCCTTGTAGTTGATGCTAGTTGGTTTAATTGGTGGAAGATCATATGTTCAGATCCTATATGCACATTAATACCCCTCTGATTATGAACATGTTTATGCTTTGTGAGTAGTTACTTTTGTTCCTGAGGACATGGGAGAAGTCTTGCTATTAGTAGTCATGTGAATTTGGTATTCGTTCGATGTATGTTGTCTCTCCTCTAGTGGTGTTATGTGAACATCGACTACATGGCACTTCACCATTGTTTGGGCCTAGAGGAAGGCATTGGGAAGTAATAAGTAGATGATGGGTTGCTAGAGTGACAGAAGCTTAAACCCTAGTTTATGTGTTGCTTCGTAAGGGGCTGATTTGGATCCATATGTTTCATGCTATGGTTAGGTTTACCTTAATACTTTTGTTGTATTTGTGGATTATTGCAATAGAGGTTAATCATAAGTGGGATGCTTGTCCAACTAAGGGCAACAACCAAGCACTGGTCCACCCACATACCAAATTATCAAAGTACCGAATGCGAATCATATGAGCGTGATGAAAACTAGCTTAACGATATTCCCATGTGTCCTCGGGAGCGTTACATCATACAAGAGTTTGTCCAGGCTTGTCCTTTGGTACAAAAAGGATTGGGCCACCTTGCTGCACCTTATTTACTTTTGTTACTTGTTGCTTGTTACAAATTATCTTATCACAAAACTATCTGTTACCACTTATTTCAGTACTTGCAGAGAATACCTTGCTGGAAACCGCTTATCATTTCCTTCTGCTCCTCGTTGGGTTCGACACTCTTACTTATCGAAAGGACTACGATAGATCCCCTATACTTGTGGGTCATCAAGAGTCTTTTCTGGTGCCGTTGCCGGGGAGTGAAGCGCCTTTGGTAGGTGGAATTTGGTAAGGAAAAATTTATATAGTGTGCTGAAATTTACTGTCACTTGTCAGTATGGAAAGTAATCCTTTGAGGGGCTTGTTCGGGGTATCTTCACCCCGACCAGTAGAGCAAAGAGTTGCTCCTCAACCCACTGAACCTACTGAAAATGAAAATGCTTGCTTCAAAATTCCTTTGGGTATGGTAGAAAAACTGCTAGCTAATCCTTTTTTGGGAGATGGAACAAAACATCCTGATGAGCATCTAATATATGTGGATGAAGTTTGTGGATTATTTAAGCTTGCAGGTGCACCCGGAGATGTTGTTAAGAAGAAGGTCTTTCCCTTATCTTTGAGGGGAGATGCATCGACATGGTATAGGCTATGTGATGATATGGAGTCTTGGAATTACAAATGATTGAAATTGGAATTTCATCAAAAGTTTTATCCTATGCATCTTGTTCATCGTGATCCCAATTATATATATAATTTTTGGCCTCGGGAAGGAGAAAGCATCGCTCAAGCTTGGGGGAGGCTTAAATCAATGTTATATTCATGCCCCAATCATGAGCTCTCAAGAGAAATGATTATTCAAAATTTTTATGATCGGCTTTCTGATAACAATCGCTCCATGCTTGATACTTCTTGTGCTGGCTCTTTTATGATGAAGACTATTGAATTCAAATGGGATTTATTGGAAAGAATTAAACGCAACTCCGAAGATTGGGACCTCGACAATGGTAAGGAGTCAGTTATGGTACCTAGTTTTGATTGTGTTAAATCTTTTATGGATACCGATATTTTCCGTAAATTTAGCACTAAATATGGACTTGACTCTGAGATAGTAGCTTCTTTCTGTGAATCTTTTGCTGCTTATGTTGATCTCCCCAAGGAGAAGTGTTTTAAATATCATCCTCCCATAGAAGTAAAAGTAGTTGCACCTATTAAAGTTGAAGAAAATATTATTACTTATAATGATCCTATTGTTCCTACTTCTTATGTTGAGAAACCACCTTTTCCTGTTAGGATAAAGGATCATGAAAAAGCTTCAACTGTGGTTCGTAAAAGCAATATTAAAACATATACACCTCCTGAGCAAGTTAAAGTTGAACCTAATATTGCTATTGTTAAAGATCTCTTGTCTGATAATATAGATGGGCATGTTATTTATTTCTATGATGAAACTGCTAGAATTGCTAAACCCCGTGATATAGATAAACCTAGACCTATGATAGGCATGCCTGTTATTTCTGTTAAAATAGGAGATCATTGTTATCATGGCTTATGTGATATGGGTGCTAGTGCTAGTGCAATACCTATTGACTTATACAACAAAATTATGCATGACATTACACCTATTGAGTTAGAAGATATTGATGTCACAATTAAACTTGCTAATAGAGATACTATTTCACCAATGGGAATTGTTAGAGATGTTGAAGTCTTGTGTGGGAAAACTAAATATCCTGCTGATTTTCTTGTTCTTGGTTCCCCACAAGATAGTTTTTGTCCCATTATATTTGGTAGACCCTTCTTAAATACTGTTAATGCTAGCATATATTGCAAAAGAGATGTTGTTACTGTCGGTTTAGATGATATGACTCATGAATTTAATTTTTCTAAATTTAGTAGACAACACCATGAAGAAGAATTACCTAGTAAGGATGAAATTTTTGGTCTTTCTTCTATTGCGGTACCTCCTAGTGATCCTTTAGAACAATATTTGCTAGACCATGAAAATGATATGTTTATGAATGAAAGAAGGGAATTAGATGAAGTATTCTTTAAAAAGAACATATTCTGAAACACAATTTAATTGTTGAAATCCTAGGAGATCCTCCTCCACCCAAGGGTGATCCCGTGTTTGAGTTTAAACCTTTACCGTATACTCTTAAATATGCTTATCTTGATGAGAAAAAGATATATCCAGTTATTATTAGTGCTAACCTATCAGAACATGAAGAAGAGAGATTATTGAAAATTCTAAAGAAGCACCGTGCTGCTATTGGGTATACTCTTGATGATCTTAAGGGCATTAGTCCCACTCTATGTCAACATAAAATTAATTTGGAAGAAGATGCTAAACTAGTTCGTGATCATCAACGCCGGCTGAATCCTAAAATGAAAGAAGTGGTAAGAAAGGAGATACTAAAGCTCCTTGAGGCAGGTATAATTTACCCCGTTGCTGATAGTCTATGGGTAAGCCCTGTCCATTGTGTCCCTAAGAAGGGAGGTATTACTGTTGTTCCTAATGATAAAGATGAATTGATTCCTCAAAGAATTATTACTGGTTATAGGATGGTAATTGATTTTCGCAAATTAAATAAGGCTACTAAAAATATCATTACCCCTTACCTTTTATCGGTCAAATGCTAGAAAGATTGTCTAAACATACACATTTTTGCTTTCTAGATGGTAATTCTGGTTTCTCTCAAATACCTGTGTCAGCCAAAGATCAATCAAAGACTACTTTTACTTGCCCTTTTGGTACTTTTGCTTATAGATGTATGCCTTTTGGTTTATGTAACGCACCTTCTACCTTTCAAAGATGCATGATGGCTATATTCTCTGACTTTTGAGAAAAGATTTGTGAGGTTTTCATGGACGACTTTTCCGTCTATGGATCTTCTTTTGATGATTGCTTGAGAAACCTTGATCGAGTTTTGCAGAGATGTGAAGAAACTAATCTTGTCCTGAATTGGGAAAAGTGCCACTTTATGGTTAATGAAGGTATTGTCTTGGGGCACAAAGTTTCTGAAAGAGGTATTGAAGTTGATAAAGCCAAGGTCGATGCTATCGAAAAGATGCCATGTCCCAAGGACATCAAAGGTATAAGAAGTTTCTTTGGTCGTGCCGGTTTTTATAGGAGGTTCATTAAGGACTTCTCAAAAATCTCTCGGCCTCTGACTAATTTATTACAAAAAGATATACCATTTGTCTTTGATGATGATTGTGTAGAAGAATTTGAAATACTTAAGAAAGCATTGATCTCTGCACCTATTGTTCAGCCACCTGATTGGAATTTACCCTTTGAAATTATGTGTGATGCTAGTGATTATGCTGTAGGTGCTGTTCTAGGACAAAGAGTTGATAAGAAACTAAATGTTATTCAATATGCTAGTAAAACTCTAGACAATGCTCAAAGAAAGTATGCCACTACTAAAAAAGAATTCTTAGCAGTTGTATTTGCCTGTGATAAGTTTAGACCCTATATTGTTAATTCTAAAGTAACTATTCACACTGATCATGCTGCTATTAAATATCTTATGGAAAAGAAAGATGATAAACCTAGACTTATTAGATGGGTTCTCTTGCTTCAAGAATTTGATTTACATATTGTTGATAGAAAAGGAGCCGAGAACCCCGTTGCAGACAACTTGTCTAGGTTAGAAAATGTGCTTGATGACCCACTACCTATTGATGATAGCTTTCCTGATGAGCAACTAAATGTCATAAATGCTTCTCATACTGCTCCATGGTATGCTGATTATGCTAATTACATTGTTGCTAAGTTTATACCACCTAGTTTCACATACCAGCAAAAGAAAAAGTTCTTCTATGATTTGAGGCATTACTTTTGGGATGACCCACATCTTTATAAAGAAGGAGTAGATGGTGTTATTAGACGTTGTGTACCTGAGCATGAACAGGAACAGATCCTACGCAAGTGTCACTCCGAAGCTTATGGAGGGCACCATGCTGGAGACAGAACTGCACATAAGGTACTACAATCTGGTTTTCATTGGCCTACTCTCTTCAAGGATGCATGTAAGTTTGTCTTATCTTGTGATGAATGTCAAAGAATTGGTAATATTAGTAGACGTCAAGAAATGCCTATGAATTATTCACTTGTTATTGAACCATTTGATGTTTGGGGCTTTGACTATATGGGACCTTTTCCTTCCTCTAATGGTTATACACATATTTTAGTTGCTGTTGATTATGTTACTAAGTGGGTAGAAGATATTCCAACTAGTAGTGCTGATCATAACACTTTTATTAAAATGCTTAAAGAAGTTATCTTTCCAAGGTTTGGAGTCCCTAGATATTTAATGACTGATGGTGGTTCACATTTTATTCATGGTGCTTTCTGTAAAATGCTTGCTAAATATGATGTTAATCATAGAATTGCATCCCCTTATCACCCTCGGTCTAGTGGTCAAGTAGAATTGAGTAATAGAGAACTCAAATTAATTTTGCAAAAGACCGTTAATAGGTCCAGAAAGAATTGGTCCAAGAAACTTGATGATGCACTATGGGCCTATAGAACTGCATATGAAAATCCTATGGGTATGTCTCCATATAAAATGGTCTATGGAAAAGCATCTCACTTACCTCTCGAACTAGAACACAAGGCTTATTGGGCTATTAAAGAACTAAATTATGATTTTAAACTTGCCGGTGAGAAGAGGTTATTTGATATTAATTTACTTGAGGAATGGAGAACCCAAGCCTACGAAAATGCCAAGTTGTTTAAAGAAAAGGTTAAAAGGTGGCATGATAAAAGGATACAAAAGCATGAGTTTAATGTACGTGATTATGTATTGCTATACAACTCTCGTTTAAGATTTTTTGCAGGAAAACTTCTCTCTAAATGGGAAGGTCCCTACGTCATCGAGGAGGTCTACCGTTTCGGTGCCATTAAAATCAACAACTTCGAAGGCACAAATCCGAAGGTGGTAAATGGTCAAAGAATCAAACATTATATCTCAGGTAATCCCATAAATGTTGAAACCAATGTTATTGAAACCATAACCCCGGAGGAGTACATAAAGGACACTTTCCGGAACGTTTCAGACTCCGAAAAGGAATAGGTATGTGGTATGGTAAGTAAACCGACTCCAGAACAGTTTTTAAGGCAATATTTCTCCGTTTTGGAATATTTAGAAAAATAGAAAAATAAGCAACAGTCCGAAAAGGACACGAGGGCCCCACAAGGGTGGAGGGCGCGCCCTACCCCCCTGGGCGCGCCCCCTACCTTGTGGGCACCTCGTGTGCTCTCCGGACTCTGTTTTCTTACAGAACACGTATTTTGGTTGGTAAAAATTCATTATATAACCTCCCGGGGGTTTTGACTCCCGTATCACGCAAAAATCTCCTGTTTGTGTTTCGAGTTGTTACTACTGCAGATTAGAGCAGGATGTCTTTGCAAGAGTCAGTCGGGGAGAGCCGGGTGTCTCATTCGGCACTAGGATCAATGACAAACAATCATGTTGACCCCTTTGGGCCAGCAACGGAGGAAGAGATGGAGGCTGATTTGATGAGGATAGATACCATGGAGGATCAAGAAGTCACTTCTCGCCTCCAAGCTGGATTCACAATGTGAGAACTGCAGAGCTCAGCTATTCCAAACTCGGTTATCCCTTCCAATGTTAGATTTATTTCTTATCAGAATATGAAAAAGAGTGTCACTGGTTCTCCCGCAGCTATGCAGCACCCTTGGGTGTAGGGACCTTTGGCTGTTACAGGAAAACTCCGAAAGGAAATAATGGATCTCAAGCAGCAAGTCAACAAGCTTGAGGAGGAGAATCGTATCTTTAGGGGCATCATCGCCAAGAACATCACATCACCATCCCCGAAAAGAGAGACATAATCACCTGGGTATGGGCACTCCACTTGGCAACCGCCAAGCTTGGGGGCGTGCCCCGGTATCGTATCACCATCACTTTTATCTTTACCATTTTTCTTAGTTCGATCCTTTTGGTAATATTTTGATCTAGTAGAATAAAAGTTCTTAGTATGATGTAGTCGTGAGTTTTGCTTTATTATCCTTCTATGTAATTGAGTCCTTGAGCTATATAATAAAGATTAGTGTTGAGTCAAGGGCTTGCTTATCTTTGCCATGATCCCAAATAAAAGAAAAGAAAAGAGAAAGTAATAAAAAGAAACAAAGAGATCATGTGACTCTTATGGAGAGTAATGAGCTCACATAGAAAGAGTATGATGAATAAAAGTTATTGAGGGTTGACAAACATAGTTTTGGTCATCGTTGCAATTAATAGGAAGTAATAAAGAAAGAGAGGTCTTCACATATAAATATACTATCCTGGACATCTTTCATGATTGTGAGCACTCATTAAAATATGACATGCTAAAGAGTTGACATTGGAGAAGGAAGACAACATAATGGGTTATGTTTTCTTACATCTGAGATAATTATATCGTCTTGGATCCTCCAACATGTTGAGCTTGCCTTTCTCCCTCATGCTAGCCAAATTCATTGCACCAAGTAGAGATACTACATGTGCTTCCAAATACCCTTAAACCAGTTTTGCCATGAGAGTCCACCATACCTACCTATGGATTGAGTAAGATCCATCAAGTAAGTTGTCATCGGTGCAAGCAATACAAAATTGCTCTATAAATATGTATGAGTGATTGGTGTGGTAGAAATAAGCTTTATACAATCGTGTGATATGGAAGTAATAAAAGCGACAGACTGCATAATAAAGGTCCATATCACAAGTGGCAATATAAAGTGACGTTCTTTCGCATTAGGATTTTGTGCATTTACCCACAAAAGCGCATGACAACCTCTGCTTCCATCTGCGAAGGGCCTATCTTTTACTTTTATCTCCTACACTGCAAAAGAGTCATGGTGATCCTCACCCTTCCTTTTTTACATTTTATCCTTTGCCAAGCACAATATGTTGGAAAGATCTTGGTATATATGGCTAATTGGATGTGGGTTTTCATGAACTATTACTATTGACATTACCCTTGTGGTAAAACGTTGGGAGGCAAAAACTATAAGCCCCTATCTTTCTCTGTGTCCGATTAAAACTTGATACCCATAAGTATTGTGTGAGTGTCAGCAATTGTGAAAGATTATATAATAGTTGAGTATGTGGACTTGCTGAAAAGCTCTTATACATTGACTCTTTCCTATGTTATGATAAATTGCAATTGCTTCAATGAATGAGATTATAGTTTGTTAGTTTTCAATGAAGTTTACGATTCATACTTGATATTGTGATTGAATTATTACTCTAGCATAAGATATCATATGACAAGAATTATATAAGTTGATGTTCTAAGAATGATCATGATGCCCTCATGTCCGTATTTTATTTTTATCGACACCTTCATCTCTAAACATGTGGACATATTTTTCGATTTCAGCTTTTCGCTTGAGGACAAGCGAGGTCTAAGCTTGGGGGAGTTGATACGTCCATTTTGCATCATGCTTTTATATCAATATTTATTGCATTATGGGTTGTTATTACACATTATGTCACAATACTTACGCCTATTCTCTCTTATTTTATAGGGTTTACATAAAGAGGGAGAATGCCGGCAGTTGGGATTCTGGCTGGAAAAGGAGAAAATATTAGAGACCTATTCTGCACAGCTCGAAAAGTCCTGAAACTTCACGGATGATGTTTTCCAAATATATAAAAAAAATTGAGCGCAAGACTTCACCAGGGGGGCCACACCCTGCCCACGAGGTAGGGGCGCGCCCAGCCTGGTGGCCCTCCGGTGACCATCTTCTGCTATATGAACTCTTTCGATGGGAAAAAATCATAAGCCATCTTCTTGGACAAAAGTCCGCCGCCATGAGGCGGAACCTTGGCAGAGCTGTTCTACCGGGGAAACTTCCCTCCCGGAGGGGGAAATCATCGCCATCATCATCACCAATGCTCCTCTCATCAAGAAAGGGAAATCTCCATAAACATCTTCACCAGCACCATCTCATCTCAAAACCCTAGTTCGTATCATGTATCCAATTCTTGTCTCCAAGTCCGGGATTGGTGCTAGTAGGTTGCTAGTAGTGTTAATTACTCCTTGTAGTTGATGCTAGTTGGTTTAATTGGTGGAAGATCATATGTTCAGATCCTATATGCACATTAATACCCCTCTGATTATGAACATGTTTATGCTTTGTGAGTAGTTACTTTTGTTCCTGAGGACATGGGAGAAGTCTTGCTATTAGTAGTCATGTGAATTTGGTATTCGTTTGATCTTTTGACGAGATGTATGTTGTCTCTCCTCTAGTGGTGTTATGTGAACGTCGACTACATGACACTTCACCATTGTTTGGGCCTAGAGGAAGGCATTGTGAAGTAATAAGTACATGATGGGTTGCTAGAGTGACAGAAGCTTAAACCCTAGTTTATGCGTTTCTTCGTAAGGGGCTGATTTCGATCCATATGTTTCATGCTATGGTTAGGTTTACCTTAATACTTTTGTTGTATTTGCGGATGCTTGCAATAGAGGTTAATCATAAGTGGGATGCTTGTCCAAGTAAGGGCAGCACCCAAGCACCAATCCACCCACATACCAAATTATCAAAGTATCGAACGCGAATCATATGAGCGTGATGAAAACTAGCTTGACGATATTCCCATGTGTCCTCGGGAGCACTTTACATCATATAAGAGTTTGTCCAGGCTTGTCCTTTGCTACAAAAAAGATTGGGCCACCTTGCTGCACCTTATTTACTTTTGTTACTTGTTGCTTGTTACAAATTATCTTATCACAAAACTATATGTTACCACCTATTTCAGTACTTGCTGAGAATACCCTGCTGGAAACCGCTTATCATTTCCTTCTGCTCCTCGTTGGGTTCGACACTCTTACTTATCGAAAGGACTACGATAGGTCCCCTATACTTGTGGGTCATCAGCCGGCGTCTGGCCTCGTTTAAACTAAGGGCGGACGGGAGGAGCTCGGCTGGTGTTGCGTTTAATTCCGGCCCGCTCATGAACGGATGTGTGGCCAGAGTAGGATTCTCGGTTTGCATGCGGGTTTAAGGGAGGGGTTTAATGGAGGCGCCGGGCGTGCAGCAGGCGGCGCAGTACTATTCGATTTGACAGTAGTAATGAGCCGTCAAATCACAAAGGCCCTCGCCTCTCGTGAAACCGACCGAGCTAGACTGCCCCGCCCTCTAGCCTTTAAAAAATGTATATACTCCACTTCTGTACAGTAGTAGTATCGATGGATTGCGCCATGGAGCAAAACTTGAAATTTAAAAAAAGGTGGTACATATAGAGGGGGGGTATTCGATTTGACAGCGGGCGGCACATGTCCCGATACGGCTTTAATTCAGACGAGGGAGGGAGTAGTGGTTCCTGATATGTTGAACGGCCAATGCATCCTCCTTCAATTAATGCATGAGTTAAGTAATGGGAGGAGGTCCGGGAAAAGAGGTTGCACGATGTGAATGCACCGTAGTTTGCCCTCATTGCCCTCATATAAAGGCGCCCCTCCATTCCAATGCATCTACCACATCGTACGCACCTAAGCATTTGCCTAAGCACCCACACTAAGCACAAAAGAGCTCACACCAGACCCATGGCGGCGATGCGCGTGAGCGGCCAGCGGCTGTGCCAGATGGTCCACGATGCCGGCCTGTGGCATGGCACCGAGGATCGTCTCTAGACGGTGTTGGAGATCGTCTGGTGGATGGATGCCGTCGACGCCAACTATGACTCTCGGTTGGACCAGATGATCGTTGCCACCACCAACAAGTTCACCGTCCTCAAGAAGCTCGCGGACGACATCGCTGTACTCCTCCAGCCCACGCGCCCGGGGTCCTCATTACCTGCCACCCTAATCGGCCTCCATGGCCGGAACCTCTTTCAAGCACTGGTGGCCCTGCGACTACCCGCCGACGCGACGAAGAATGTCCATCTGGAGGTCGCGCTCGCCACGAGGCGCCTCGCCCTGCAAGAATTCGTCGACCTACACATCCATGTGTATGAGGAAATTGTGTACATAGGTATCTACAAGGCCAGTGAGGATGCTACAACGTTGGCCTTCCTCAACCGGCTGGAAGCCTTGGATGCCTTTGTTGAGAAGCACCTCGACCTCGCCACAAAAGCCGCCGCTCCTTAGCCGCCGGTCGGTGGCCCGACGCACTAAGTTGAGGAGGAGGAGGTCGTACGTTCGTGGATCCATCTTTCTTCTTGCCTTCTGTAACCACCACTGCGATCGCATCATCGTGGCCTTAATTCTTATTATGTTGTTGCATTCTTGTTCCAGTCAATACCGACATGTGCAATCCCTTTGCTTAATTATATGCATCACTGTAACTAGTACTCCATCCGTCAATTTATAAGTTGTGCTTACCTTTTCCATCAACTTCGTGCAACGCGCGGGCATCTTGCTAGAAACACTAGAATATGTCTATATAATCTGTATGTGCTAGTCCATTTGAAATCTCAAAAAAGACAAATATTTAGGTACGGAGGCAGTAATATATTAGGAGTATATCAAAACAATAGTGATTTCTTTCAAGTTTGTGAACAAATACTACTATTCTACTACTTTGGATCCGTCGCAACGCACGGGCACATTGCTGGTAAAAGGAAAAGGCCTGCCGCGTTCGTGGCGCACTCCCACACGCCCGGGAATTGGGAGTACAACACGGCCCGTCCGGCACAACACATAGCTTAGGGAAGGCGTATTGCCTAGCATTTTCACTTTCATGTGGGACCGCCGTTGAGCAAACCGACACCCCGCCCGCCGCCGGGATGGAAAATAGAAACGAGGGGAAGATTTAGCTGTAGCACGGAAGCCAAGAAATTTGGTGTCAGACGGGGCTCGTTGATAGAGTAGGAGCATTCCGTACTAGTACTACTCCTACTAGTACCAAGTTTGTACTCCTAATGCTATATTACTAGCACTACCACTATACAACTAGTAGGTACGTGCACGACACAACATCGTAGGAACAAAAAACAGGAAGATCTTGTTTTGGGTGATTTATCTTTTTTTTCAATCATCGTGGTATGAATAATATGATGTGGGGGCACCCATGAGGCTTATGTGGCTTGGTTGCATGGCTACGGAAGGTTAGAGAAAATAAATAGATAATGTGTTTAGAGTGCACTCCACTAAATAGATATAGTTTGGATCCATTGCAATGGACCGACACATCTATATATATACCCCCTATATAGTGTGTGAAAATTTTGAAAGTTGGTCATTGGATGAAGCCAATCCGACGGTACAAAGATGGGAAATCCGAGCACTACTGGCCGTTGGATGTCATCCACCAGATTCTTCACATGTATAATCTAGAAGACTCCATGGTTGAACTTAATTCATGACTAACTTTGCCACAACTAAGCTTAGGCAAATTTATTAGTTCTTCAAAATGGGAGCCACAAGTTGGCAAGCCTAAGGGAATCTTGCCACATTTTTTGTGTGTATGTCATGTGGGTCCTTAGTGTGGCTTGAACCAAACACTCACCTAAGTTAATCAAACTTGCCTAACCTTACATTCCACCAGATTTTGCCACATGTTAGAATCCAGAAAGCTCCACATGTAGAAGCATAATGCACAAACCACCAGAATCTCATGCGTGCAATGCACGTGTACCTTACTAGTACTAGTTGGTACTAGTAAGAAACAAATTCCAGTTTTGGCACGAGCTCGTACTGCGGGAGCACCACAAGGCCTGCCGCAGGAGTTACATTTCCCTCTCGGGGCCCACGGGACCGAACTTCAGTTGCTTAGTGCCCGGCCTATGAGTCAATGACATGCAGACCTTAAATGCGGCTGGCCCACATGTCATTCTCATGGTGGTGGCCTGGTTCGCGACTAACTCGTTCGAGCTGAACCGGCCAGTGGTGGCGTGGCCGTGGCGAGGGTGCCATAGCTGGGCGTCGGGGCGTTACGAGGCGTAGATGGCCACACCGGCGGGTACTACCTGTAGTACATAAGTACTCCAGCTGAGGATTGATGCCCGGGATGAAATGTGTCACAGCCGCTAGATGAAAATTCGATGGTGCGGGAGTACAGATAGGAGCACAACAGCGGAGTAGGCAAACCACGTCCAATCGGGTGTGTCTGTGGTAGAAAGTTGATGGTCGCCGCAGTTCAGCTGGCCCGCATGTCATGCACACAAAGGCAGAGGAGCGGTGGGGCCGAGAGGGATGAGGGGCACATCGGGGCAATGAGGATCCCCTGACGCGAACAATCCTACCATTCTGTCACTGACATGTGGGACCCATAAGCGTGGGTCCCACCTGTCAGTGAAGGAAAGGCAGGGCAAGGTAGCGATAGCCACATCAGAGGATCCATGTCCATGTCGGGGGACGTCGTGTCGTGGGTTGGAGCGGCATCGTGGGAATCGCGTGTGGGTGTGGCAGTGGTAGCAACAAGAAACGTGATGGTCGCCGTGGTTCAACTTCCATGGACAAGCTGACATGTCTGCTGACACATGTATATCAAAACTAGAGTGTTTATATTTCGAGCACGTGAACAAGTATTATTCTACTACTTTGGATCCATTGCAACACACGTGCCAGCACATTGGTAGTAGTAGTGTCCATCTCTATCTCTTGAGGCCTTCCCTCGTTCATCCTTTTCTCTCACAAGATAAACTACTCATACAAATGCATCTTGATGTTCTATGGAACGCACGAGGATGTTCCTTGGGGGTCTCTCCAGTGCGGCGTCGCCGTAGTTGCAAGTGGACACCCCATGAGATGCCGACGTTGAGGGGCACTCGGATTTCCTCCGATGAGCAGGTAAGATGAGTTTGATCACGTAGTAAATGCATTCTAAAGACTATTTTCGTGTCCATTTCCTAATTCTCCCCCTGCCCACTGTTTCACAGGTTAGGCTCGGTGCGAGTGGAGATTGGCTTGCATATGTACGGGAGGGTACCAACATCAATTTGCACAACATTTACAATGGTGACAACGTTCCTGTAGAACCTTTGTCCAACATTGGGATCATCCATGCAACGGGCCACCGCATGAATTGGTACAATGGAACCACGGTGAGATTGAATAAGATAGCACGAACCTTGCACATGGCGGTCAAGGCAGACCATGCTGTCTGCGGCCGATTTGTTGCCGTACGAGTAGGAAGACATTGTGCTCCTTTCTAACCGCATCTTCACGGTGACAAACCAGGGGACTTATTTTGTATGGGACACATCCTACGATATACTCCCTCTCTCCCAGTTTATTTGTTTTGAATCTTTTCGTTTTATAAGTTTCAAATTCAAATTTAGAGCTCCCCATCACATGTTGAGATTACAATGTCCATTAAATCGTTGCGTGCATGTATAGTAAAGAAACAAATCTCGAGTTTGGCACGAGTTCGTGATGTGGGAGCACCACAAGCCCTGGCGCAGGAGTTACGTTTCCCTCTCAGGGCCGTCGGGACTGAGCTTCAGCGCCTTACTACGCCTACCTTTGAGTCAATAACATGTGGACCCGATAGGTGACTGTTCCACATGTAATGCTCCCGTAGGCAGAGGGGCAGTGGGGCCAAGAGGGGTGAGCCGCAGGTCGGGGGACGTGTGGTTTCATGGGTTCGAGCATCGTAGTGGGAATCGCAGGTGGCTGTTGTAGAAACTTGATGCTCGCCGCATTTTAGGTGGCCCACATGTCATGCACACAAAGGCAGAGGGGCGGTGTGGCCGAGAGGGGTGAGGCGCACCTTGGGGGGCGTGGTGTCGTGGGTTGGAGAGGCGTCGTGGGAATCGTGAGATGAAACGTGATGGTCGCCGTAGTTGAACTTCCATGGACAAGCTGTCATGTCTACGAACACATGCACTGCATATCGATCACTGGAAGGAGTAGCAGAGAAAGCTATATATGCGGATAAATAGTTCCTTATAGTCAAGCGGACCCACGCTACTACTCTGCTCGAAAGACATGCACACCATCGAAATAGTCCATCTATATCAATATACATCGAGAGGGAATAATTTTTTTTACAAGAGAGGAAATAGTTCATCCATCCATAATGCCCTCCTGCTGGTGCAACCTTTTCTTCTTCTTCTTCTTCTTCTTCTTCTTCTTGTTCTTCTTCTTGTTCTTCTTCTTCTTGTTCTTCTTCTTCTTGTTCTTCTTCTTCTTCTTCTTCTTCTTCTTCTTCTTCTTCTTCTTCTTCTTCTTCTTCTTCTTCTTCTTCTTCTTCTTCTTCTTCTTCTTCTTCTTCTTCTTCTTCTTCTTCTTCTTCTTCTTCTTCTTCTTCTTCTTCTTCTTCTTCTTCTTCTTCTTCTTCTTCTTCTTCTTCTTCTTCTTCTTCTTCTTCTTCTTCTTCTTCTGCTTCTTCTTCTTCTTCTTCTTCTTCTCATTCTCTGTGGGAGACGGCTTCACAACAAGCTCTTTGGACCTTGCAGCTATCTCGAAACTCACACGGGCATCGAGGGCAGCATATTTTATCCGCTCGTACATCAAGGGATAATTCTCCCATCCAGACAACCTTAATGCCACCGTCTCGTCACCCTTCTGAAGATTTGTACCGAGCACAAAATTTGCTACGTCGAATAGGGATGGTGTCTGTTTGTCACAATCTTCTACAGGAATTTGGATTCTGGTTTGTAGGTCAGCGATGCTTTTCAAATGAAGGTTGTATGGCTCCAGCTTCTGTTTGTCCCCTTCGATGGGTGCCCCACAGAAGTATACGTCCTCCCGAGACAAGAAATCGTGAAGCTCACATGGTATGGAGGGCGAGTGTATGATGTGGTACACCAAAACATCATCTTTGTGGCACAGCTAAAGGACGGCGGCGCGCTGGATCTTCCCAGGGGCACGCTCCATGTACTCTGCATCGAGACCGATGACCCTCGTCTCTACCTTTTTGATCCACTGCCGAACAACCCTTGGGTGGACGGTGATGGTGGCAACTATGTGCATCGAGCCTTCGACGAGGACATGTTGGACGCTAAAAACCTGCATCTCAATCTCTTCCGCCATTTGGAACAGCTGGAACGGAGGGCTATGGTTTGGAGAATTAGAATTAGATGGCTAGTCTAACTGAAGTAGTAGATGATTATTTAAAGAGGTTAAAACAATGTGAACGCAGTGGGGTTTGGATGCAAATGAAGACGAAGGGGAGGTGAAGAAGCCGAGGAGAATCGGTTCTCGATGGAGAAGTAAATGGGAGAAGTGGCGTGTAGACAGTTGATTAGACGGCTAGGTAGACTAAACGAAAAGGCTATGCGGGTAGACTGATGAGTCGTACATGTTCGTGTACATGCCCATCCTTCCTGATAGGTGGGACCTATGCAAACGGATAAAAAATGTGTCGTAGTTTTTTTTGAGCGCATGAGTGGGAGACACAACATTCTCTGGTTAAGGAATACTCCCTCCATTTAGGTGAGTATAAGTCACCTTATGAAAACCAGGTTTTCCCAAAACCTTTAGGCGTGGAGCATTAACTTCCTGCTCGACTCGTTAGCCAGCGTTCTCTTCCTCTGCTGCCGCGTCCTACCTTTCCATTTTTCCTCTTCTCAAGTGTGGAACGATCTGCATGCCGTCCTTGATGCACCAGAATGACCACTGCATGCATCGCGGCATGGCGTTGATTGGGCATGCACGAGAATTTGGTTAGTCCTGCCTTCGGTCGATGTGTGCTGTCGCTCAACAGTGGCATGGCGGCACTTGACGACTAGTTTGCCGGCAAAGTTCTGATGGTAACCATCAACGGCGACCGGCCTCCCGTCTCGCCGAACAACCTTGTCAAAGCTCTTGGCATTGCGCACGGCATCCAAATAAGTGACTTGCTCATCGAAGTCTATCCGCCACCGGATGATTTCTTCGTCAGGTTCCGGACAACTTTGGACTGCAGTCGTGTGTTCGAATCTTCCCGGCGTTTGTTCTGCGATGGCGCGCTGGTGAGCTTTGACCGGTGGCACCCAGGATGGGGCTTGGTGCCCTCTAAGCTTGAGTTTTTAACAAAGCTTACCTTCCACGGCATGCCTCTATGTGCTTGGAATAGCGAGTCCATGAACGAGCTTATCAACGACCTTGGAGGTGAGCTCGTAAGTATGTTTGTTCCTCCAGACAGCTGGGCTCTGACGGTTATGGCATGGATGAAGAAGCCGTCCACCATACCGAAGGTGATTGGTGTTGAGATACCGGTGCAGGAACCGAGGTTGTACTATTCCTCGCCACCAAGGCTGCCGCGGACCACGTTAGGGATGTACCTGTATCGAGTGTTCATGCATGTCGAAGAAGTGGTCAATCCATTAATCGAAGTCCTGCCGCCGCCGCTGGTGCCAGGGTCCGTCGACGACGTCCATTACAGGAGTCAACGTCAGACTTTCCCTGTGTTGGTCGGAATGATCGATGGCACAGGCCTACTCCATCGCGCAGCGGAGGCCACTGCTTCTTTGGGAGAAGAGGTAGGGCTGGCTGCCTAGATGTGCTCTAATTTGAGGTAACAACTAAATCTTGTCAGATACTAGTTGAATCCGAGCTATGGGTGTGAAGCACTGATATGCCAGTACATTTGATTGTGACCTGTTCTAATTTTGTACCTGAACTTTTTTTAGAATGGACTGCAAGTCAACTTAATGTGCTAGCAGAACTTATTGTGTTGTCTGTCTGTTTTCTTTGCACAACATTCAAGATATTTCCCCGTCATTGATAAAGACGATGAACCGTTATGTACAACTTCGTTGGTTTCAACATAGCCCTTCGCGTAGCGATCCACTGCTTCCATCCTGATTGTGCCGCCTGCGTGAAATTTTTGTATGCAAGTTCAGTGTGCTATGATGTTCTATATGATTGTGTCAACTATATAAGTTTTTACTGAGCATCAGCAATGCATATGGCTGAAAGATGTATTTACGAGCATCGACTGATGGGTCTCTCTCTCTCTCTATCTCTCTCTCTCACACACATGCACACACACACACGCGCGCACACGCACAAGTGGAACCCATTGAATTATTTATTTGCTCATGACAACTTTTAATTAGGTTCCACTGTAATCTAACTTTTTTCTTAAGTTATTAATTGAGCTCAGTGACTTCAAAAAGTTGTATAGAAGTCTTGTTTGGGCCTTTCCGGTGTCGCTGAATGTGGGCCGAGTAACCATGTTAGGTTGTACTGTACTACACAGGCCTTTTTTCAACATCAGCAATGCAACTGGGCCGACAGTTGTACACAATATCCGGGTCAACTTGTTATTCTCCGCCCCGCTGGGCTGCAAACTTTCCTAGGAGGTATGCATTAGGCTTAACAAGAAAATGGACTTTAAGAAATAATAAATGGGATGTAATTATAATAACTGGACAGTTACTATGCACCAAACACGTAATTAGTTTGAAAAATATATTATTTTTGGAATTTGAAAATTTTAATTTCATTACTTGTTGTGCGCGCAATATTTCATTGGATTTCAACGTAATACAACTTTATTTTGAAACTATATTTAACCTGACTAGAAATTTCGGATAAAAATATTTCGGATCCCATCAAAATGTGGGAATTCTTTTTTGAATTCTGTTTTGAGTGGTTGTTTAAAATTATTAATCGTTGTCCTAGCTAGAAGTTGGGCTGTACTTTTAAGAAACTGTAAATGTGCTGTAGTAAATTCCATTAGAATTAAAAAATGGGCAGTACATTCTTACAAATCGCAAATGGGCTATATGTTCTCTGCCAAATCTGAGCTGTGGGCCTACTAAGTTGACGCGTACCAAGGGCTTTGTCAACTTAGTCAATATAAATGATTCTAGCTGGAGTGATCGTATGATGTCCATCCAACGGCCGTAGTGCTTCTTCAACCTCTGGTCTTCTTGCTCCAGCCGCCCAAAGCAGCGCCGGTCGTGTCGCGTGGTCCTGCCTCCCGTGGCCGGCTGTGATGCCGCGGAGGCCTCACCGCCCCGTACTACTCCCACAGCTGGCCAGGCCATCCCTCTAGTCACCCACACCCCCTGTTATTCTACGGTGACGGCAGCCTCACACCGCAGCCAAACCAGTGAACCCTCGTACTCCTCTCCGTGCGGGCTTTCGCTGCTGCGTCTTCCCCGGCTCCGCGTCGTCCCCTTCCTAGGCCTCGCCGTCGTCCAGACCACCACCCTGGTGCTCTCGGCGCGGCATGGTCAACGTGGTCAACGACCGACTTCCATTGGAAGAGTACTATATGTGGAGAGGCTGACAGCTGGGTCCAAGCGGCTGCAAGGAAGTGCCTCCTTATTACGCGCAAAATAACTATTCCTCCACCTGACAGCAGGGACTCACCGGATGGGCCACCTTATTTCATGAAAAAAATGTTTCCCCCCTGACTGCTGGGACCCACTGGACGGCCAACGTATTTCGCGAAAAAACGTTCCCCCACTGTCAGCTCGGACCCACCGGAAGTGCCTCCTTATTACGCACAAAAAAATGAATACTCCCCTGCTAGCTGGGAACCACCATGGTGGGAGGATGACTTGTGGGCCTACTAAGTTGACTGGGACGGGGGCCTTTGTCAACTTTAGTCAATATGAATGATTCTAGCTACAGTGACCGTACGATGTCCATCCAACGGTCGTAGTGCTTCTTCAACCTCTGGTCTTCTTGCTCTAGCCGCCCAAAGCAGCGCCGGTCGGGCCGCATGCTCCTGCCTCCCGTGGCCGGCTGTGCTGCCGCGGAGGCCTCACCTCCCCCTACTATTCCCACCCCTGGCCAGGCCCTGCAGCGACGACAGCCTCACACCGCAGCCGAACCAGTGAACCCTCGTACTCCTCTCCGCGCGAGCTTCCACTGCCGCGTCTTCCCCGGCACCTCGTCGTCCCCTTCCTAGGCCTCTCCATCGTCCACCGCCCTGGTGCTCTCGGTGCGGCGTGGTCAACGTGGTCAAGGAATGACTTCCATCGGACGTGGACTGTACGTGGAGAGGCTGACAGCTGGGTCCACGGCCGCAGCAAGGAAGTGCCTCCTTATTATGCGGAAAATAATGATTCCTCCACCTGATAGCTGGGACCCATCGGACGGGCCACTGTATTTCGCAAAAAAATGTTTCCCCTGACTGCTGGGACCCACCAGCTACATCTTCACACGCAAGGAAGTGCGTCCGGGTAAATAAAAACGATTCGCCCCCCTGACTGCTGGGACCCACCAGCTACATCTTCGCAGGCAAGGAAGTGCCTGACAGTCGGGACCCACCTGGTCGAAGCGTAGGTAGCGTTGTCATTCTGGTCGCAAACATGTACGTACATATATACTGGTGGATGTAGAGGCGCGCACGTGTCGTAGTAGAGGCGCGTACGTGTCGTAGTAGAGGCGCGCACGTAGCATGTACACGTACGTACAACGGCCAGGGTGCAAGAAAGAAAATACGGCCACGTATGTGTACATACGGGCGGGGTCTCGAACGCCTACTCGCGCATACGTACGGCCAGGGCTCGTGTACATGGCTGAGTCAGAACGGAGAAACAACATCGTTGTCGTGTTCATGGGGAGGCAACGGAATGCGTCGTGTTCATCGGGAGGCAACAGAACGCGTAGGAGCCAACCGGCTGGGTCAGAACGGAATGCGTGGTCATGTTCATCGGGAGGGCTTGGATGGAACAGGCGGTGGAAACGAGGCCTGGCGTACTGCACAATGGAGGAAACGGACCTCCTACGTTCGGAACGGGGTCCTGTTGATCGGGAGGGGTCTGGCATACCGCAAAACGGAGGAAACAGACCTCCTACGGTCGAAACGGGGGTCCTGTTGATCGGGAGGGGTGTGGCGTACCGCAAAACAGACGAAACGGACCTCCTACGGTCGAAATGGGGGTCCCGTTGATCGGGAGGGGTGTGGCATACCCCAAAACGGATGAAACAGTCTTGTGTTGGAGCACTACGGTCGAAACGGGGGTCCTGTTCATCGGGAGGGGTGTGGCGTACCGCAAAACGGGACTCCACGGGATACTGTTCATCTCCACCGTCGACCTCCTCCAGCCTCCACGGGCTACCGTCGACCTCCTCCAGCCTCCACGGGCTACCGTCGACCTCCTCCAGCCTCCACGGGCTCCTGTTCATCCAGCCTCTACCGCGCGCTACTCCACCAGCTACTGTTCAACCACCCCTCCACGGGCACCCCTCCACCGTCTACTGTTCATCCAGCCCTCCACACCACGGGGTCCTGTTCAACCACCCCTCCATGGGCACCCCTCCACCGTCTACTGTTCATCCAGCCCTCCACCACACCACGGGCCCCTGTTC
>NC_041386.1:44498549-44507283 GCF_002162155.2 Triticum dicoccoides
AATTGATCGGCTTCAGTTAGCTGTAGTAGCGAAGGAATCGCTCGATCGAGTTCAGTTAACAGCCATCGACCGATTGCTCGGGTTCAGTAACGCGTAGCCTGCAGTGAAATCACTCGGGTTCAGTTGGAGCCAACGCCACACACACATGCATGTACGTGTACGAGAGAAACGCGCATCGCTCGGCCCCCGACCTCCCACCGTAACTGGGAACTCCCTGAAAATTTCCTCCCCCTCGCTTCTACCATGGTTTTTTATGTCATGGACGGCCCAAAGAATGTCATGCAACTGCGTCTCCGGCCCGCCCACGATGAAAAGCCCATTTTCTGTCATGATTTTTTTTCATAGAAGTAGGAGCACACCACATCTATGATGATACCGGGTTTTGTCACAATTATCGTCATAGAAGTGTCATATGTATGACATAATTTTTTTCGTTCGGCCCAAAATGTCACGGATGTGTCTTTTTTTGTAGTGACATCACATCAACACTTCCACTAGATTAACATGCAGAACAATAGCATTAGTATTACTGTCATGAGAGTAGCACATGGTCAGTAAATGTGCAATCAAATTTGTGCAGTTCCACTGGAATGAAGCAATGTTAGCGGTGTGAGATTTTAGTGGTGAGGCAGATGTGGTTGCTGAGAGCGACAAACACTTAGGCAGCATGTTTGCATTTGTCCCATTTTTTATCTCCTTAGCGACATTTTCGTATGTGAGCACAGGAATTCTAGACCTGCTCATTCTCATTTGCGTTGTCCCCCAACACCCGTGACTTTCTTTCCTTTTTCAACCAAGACATAGGTCCACTTCCCCCCACCCTTCGCCATCCACCATGCTTTCTTCGTCTTTTCAACCAAGAGACCGGTTGGGTAGCCAGTATCTACTACTTTCCCCCGTTTCCTCTTAGAACCAAGTCCTAGATTCATGCTACAGCTTTCCCACTTTCTTCCCTATTTGAACCAACTCTTAGAGTCGACTGTATGAACTAGCTTTACCTCTAATAATAGAAAAAGTCTAGGTGGCTTTGGAATAGCGGATGGAAGTAGAAAAAGATCCACACGAAGCCAAGTGGGGAGCTGGGGTAGTATAGCAAGGCAGGTTTCGAAGGAATATATACCTAAGGGTCATCGGCATGTGGTAAAGACGGCGTCGGGAGGCCGCATGTTGGCCACAATACTGTAGGGAGGAAGAAGGGGTCGGAGGCCCTTCGGAGCCGGCGCTCTCTCGGAGAGAACGGCACGGCCGCCGATCGGGACGCGCGGGCAGCCATTGGTCTCCTCCCTCGCTGCCGACGACAGCGTGAACGATGCACCTACACCCCTGCCCCGGTCGAGGTTGTCCAGCCGGATTTGTGACCAGCCGTGAGCTGAGAGAGAGTGTGGCCACCGATGTCTTGCTTAGATCTGGAGACCATGAGAGAGTGAACGAGAGGAACCCTAGTAAAGCAAGCGCTACAGCTCCTGCTTATATATATAGTGGAGTGATTTTATTGTACCAGCTTCAAAAAAATGCGCTCCTACGTGTACCCGCGAGTGGGTGTGAGAGAACTAGCGCGTGCATGCACCGCTTGTCTTCGTGAGAGTACAATATACTATGCCCAAAGAACGTTCACGACAAGAGTAATAGTATAAGTGTGTGACGTGTGAGCTAAAATAAAATGTGCGTGACGTCTTTTGTTTTTTAGAAGTTCTGATGGTAGGGTGTGAAGAGCACATATGTGTGTGACGTCTACCTGTAGATAGACGGTGGGTGCGAGAGGACTCGGGAGGGTGCGTGTGCGTGAGAGAGAGGGGGGCACGTATCAATGCAATGCATGTGTCCGTAAATCATTATCCGACAAACGTTCGCCACAAGCCTTTTCCTGACGAACGCCGTAAGAACCGTTAGATCGGCATCCGACAGTGTCAGTTTTGCCATGTCATTTAACAGAACAACCACTCCTCCTACACACAAATCTTCCACATGAGTGTTAGCAACTGTCGTATTCTCCCTCCGTTCCAAGATGCAGTGCATATAGCTTTATTGAAAACTCGAACCTCGCAAACTTTTACTGAGTTTTTGTGTACCAAATTGCACATGTAGAATACCCTGTATATATCATTTCATTCATCTTCGAGAGGTAACTATAAAGATGGGGGAGGAGTCTACAAAGAAAGACCATCTTATCACCTGCAGCAATTTCAAACATCCTTTGGTGTGGAGGAATATCATAGGAACTCTATATGATATGATTTTTATAGGATTTTTTCCTTTAGAGCCAATTGGTTCATAGGAATAGATTCATATACTCCACATTTCAAAGGAAATACACATGATATCATTTCTATAGCTTTAGAGTCACTTGATTCATATGAATGGATTCCTATACTCCCATAATTTCAAAGGAAAATAAACATTAGCATATATTCAATAGAAAAGTTCCTATGATATGAACCAAATTACATATCTTTTCTAATCCCTCCTCTTTTTTTTGTATCGCTGATTGGTTTTGGTTGTTGCTTATCAGCTTGCCGCGCGATTAATCCCTCCTCTTAGGAATTGAGATACATGCCATCTCTAGATTCAATAGAAAAGTTCCTATGATGTCAACCAATGACATCTCTTTTCCAATCCCTACTCATAGGAATTGAGATACTCCATGTCATCTCTTTCCCTACAACTTCCATGTATACATCTTCTATTCCTAATTAGCTAGTACAACCCACTAGTAGCTTTTTTCCAAGACATGCAACTATGGTACAAGAACTATATAGTGTGTGAATAACTTGAAAGATGGTCGCTGGATGAAGCTAATCCGACAGTGCAGAGATGGCAAATCTGAGCACTACTGGCCGTTGGATATCATCAACATTCCACCAGATCTGCCACATGTACAATTTAGAAGACTCCATGGTTGAACTTAAGCATAATGCACAAACCTCACAACACAAGCACTTCTCCTTTGTTCTAGAATCTTCCGTATCATAATTGATTTTTTTCTAAATGAATTGCCATTATTTGTTTTTTTACTTTATGCTTTACAAGGCACAACCCCATGAACTTAACATTTTTATAAAACTAATTGATTTTGAATGAGATGAACTATAAGAACTAAACGAACATCTACATCATGCATATATGACTCAAAGCTTTACATGCTACAGTGTGTATTTATTCATAATTTGGTTTCGAAATCTCATGCGTTCAATGCATGTGTACCTTACTAGTGTTGAGTAGAGTAGCAAATTTCACGCGGCCCCGGGTATCTAAATGCAGGGCCCATGCATCATTGCCTTTCGGTCGAACCTACGTCCACAATTTTTTATACGTACTATATCTCCACTGGTCCCCGAACCCAAAATGCTGCCTTGTTCCCCTAAAACCAAGCGCCCACACATATTTAAGGCGTCGACTCGAACTCAATCCCTCTCCAGTTTACTACGACGTGGCCCCGCACGCCCTAGTAGTACTCCTACAAACCCTACCGTCGCACGCATCATCGATTTTCTTCAAGAGGACGAGGGAGAAGCCGATTTGTAGTGGAGGCGCTTTAAAAAAATGATCTGTAGTGGAGACCCCTACCCTAGGGTGCCCTAGGTAGCTATCGCACGCATCATTGGTTTTCTCTTTTCTTTATGCTCTTGCGCCCTAGAGTGAAATGATGGTTGCTTCGTCCGTCCAGCTTAATGCGGGAAAGGTGGGGCTTTGTGATTTGACCCCTCATCGCTCATTTTCTACTTCTGCGGCGCTATGACCGGGGTGCCTCCAATTCCAACCGCTGCTCTGAACTGTAATTTGGTGCATCGCATGTGGAACAAGACGGTGGATGAGCCACATGTGGGCCAAAGGGGTCATGTTAAGTGTGTCGCCATTTCGTGTGCGGACTCACCCTGCTTGAGTCGCTACGCCAACACGACAGGTGCAGCCTACCACTTAGTTTTGCTCCTTGGTGAATCACAACTATATTAATCTAAAAAGATATGTACTAAACTACCCTCTCCATCTCGTTTTTAGATGTCTCGGTTTATAGGGCGTGCACGTAGTTCTAGGTCATCCATTTGACTAACTAAATCTGAGTTACTATGTCATAAAAAGTATATCATTGGATTATTAAGCGGATGTAGTTTCTAAACATATACTGTTCATCACATATATAGCTAGTTAAATTCTCAACCTAGAACGACGTGCATGCCATGTAAACTGATACAGAGGAAGTATAGTAGTAAAAATGAGGTGATTTTATCGAGCGATCGGCGGGGGAGCATGGCCTGTCATGCGGTCCCACGTGTCATGATGTACCAAGGAGATGTGCGTGTCCCTCTTGAGGCAGAAGCAATACTACGTGGTTTGAGATGATGGCGATCTGAAGTGTGAAATAATGGTTGCTTCGTCCGTCTGGGAAGGTGCGACATTGTGATTTGACGTCTCATTGCTCATTACTACTACTACTGGGCGGTACGACTGGGGTGCGTCCCCCTGCTGTTCTACACTGTTATTTGGTGCTTGACACGTCGACCCGGTAGCTATATGTCCCACATGTCGGTGATAGGAAGTACAAAATTCATGAAAGCGAGCATCGACGGAGGAGTACAAGACACGGCTTGGGTTTTTGCTACTTCGCGCGATCCATCAATACAAACCCGGACTAAAAAAGGTGAGGGCGGGTCTTTTCCTGTGCGGTAGGCAGGGGAGGTTGGCATAGTCTGTTCGAGGCAAGGAGGCGGGAAGGAGAACAAGCAAATAAAGGTTGAGCGACTTAGTTTTGGGAAAATCTGATTTTATGGAGTACGTACCCACTAGGGTTTATTGGGCTGATCTACAAAACATTTGTTTTTCCGTTTTATAAGTCTCAATTCTACTACTAGTAGTAGTACCATCACATGTTGGATTTCGAGGTGCGTTAGATCACCCGATGCAAGCAGTGTCAAGAGAAAACTCACCAATGCATGTAGAAGTTCATGGAACTTTAGTGGTCATTCATGCATTCGTTCTAATTAATGCCTCAGTAAACATAACTTCCTGAGAAAAATGAGCGTACTAATTACTTGTGCAAACTAGGAGTAGGAAATTAATTCGACCGCTCACCGTCTACCTTGGTTGGAGAGATTTTGAAATTGAGCCATAAACTGGAAAGGAGGGAGTAGTAACTTTTGTCTCGATTACTATTTGTGGCCTTGTATAGATGCAAAATGTATTTTTTTTATAGTGGCCTTGTATAAGAGGGTGCTTGGATCCAAGGGACTTATTTTAGTCTGACTAAAAATAGTCACTTTAAGAGGCTAAAGTTCCAAGCACCCCTGTCTAAAGAGGGGCTAAAACTAGTCTTGAGACTAATTTTTTTAGTTAGGGGTACCCCTACTAAAATGTGGATTAGTCCTCTCTCTCCTCATTTAACTCCTCTCCTTTAACACATGCGAGTTCTGGATTGGAGGGTTTGGAGGATAATAAATGCTCATTAACTTGATTTTAGTCTCTTTAGTATTTGGATCCAAGCATGGGTGAGGCTAGCAAGTTTTAGTCCCACTACTTTTAGTAATGAGACTAAAACGTATCCAAGCACCCTCTAATTAATGGAGGGAGTACTAAAGGACATATATATTTCAAACAATATGATAATCTCTCTAACCAAGGTAGGGACGAGGAGTAAACGGAGGTAGTAAAATTTTCCCCTCATCCTGCGAGCCATCGCGTGCGTGGGCGAGGGAGCGGGCGTAAGGCGTAGTAAGCAAGCTTCACCTCATCCTGCGAGCCACCGCGCCCGTGGGCGGGGGAGACGGCGTACTAAGCAGGCTTCTCCTTGTTTTGCGAGTTGACGGGACACATCAAAAGTACTCCAGTGCATAGAGCCTTGCCTCTAAGGTAGGCCCCACATGGTTTGCCTCTTTTTTAACATAACGCGTAAGTCGCAATTTGTTTGTTCACCCGTGGTAGACGATCCTCCCTCCATCTAGTGGACAACCACACGGGCTGCCTTTTCATATAGAAATGAGCTCCACCGTGTACCCGTGCGGGTGTGGTTGGGAAAGAGACGGGAGTACGTGCGCCGTGCGTGCACCTCTTCTCTTCGTGCATGCCCCCACCTATGTGGGTGTGTGTGAGAGGGGCTATAGAGATACAAACCTAGACATAATGCGCCGTCCATCCCCATGCCTCCGCCTAGTCCGACCACCAGTCACCACCATGCCCCACTCCTCCTCACCTTATCTCTCATCTTTCTCCTCCATTTTTATATACAAGGCCACTATCAAAATTACAATTTGCAGATATACAAGGCCACTAACACTAATCAATGCAATATTAATGGTGTTTTCCTCGTAGTACTACTAGCAAAGGAGGACATTAATTATCCATTGCATGCATGCGGGAGTGCGAGCATTGGCTTGATGTGCATGAAAGAGAAGAATACACATTAATTTACACAGCAAACAATGAAACAATGTGGCTTGCAACATTGAGTTAGGAGACATTAATTTTTGCCTTGGTACCTGTAATATGGGTTTGTGGCCTTGTATACAAAAATGGAGTCCGATAAAATTCTCGAGATACATTTATCCGATAAAATTCTCGAATAATCATTAGTTTTTACAAAATAGGATTACTCCTGCATGGGTCAATCACAATAGGTGTTTTGTAAAAAAATGCATCTTGATGTTCCGTGCAATGCACAGGCATCTTGCTAGTCCATTAAAACAACACATGGCAAAATTCCACGGCGAACGAGGGATTTGAATCTGTTGGGAGGGGCTGTCTGGATCTTGCCCAGGGTAGCCAAAATTTTAGCGAACCTTTTGTCCGCCGGTGCCCTTGCCACTGATGAACGAGGAATGGCTCGGGTTCTCATGCATCCTCCAGCACGCACGTTGGAGACAAGCTCGCACGAGCTTTTTGTCCCACCACGCCGCTCGCAGACCGACCGACGACCCGAAAATTACGCCATCCAACCGTAGCCGCACACATTATGACAGCAAGTCAACCAACTGGATGAAATTCACGCAAACACGGTGATATTTCATATAAACAACAACGGAAATCATATATGATACCGGATTTTCATACAAACATGACGGATTTCATTACATTCAAATGAACTACGTGGTGCTAGTTCTAGACAACACGGGTATATAATATCTGGCCTAAATGGTCGCTAGCCGATCGATTTTGTGTTCCTCATGTCCGGCAGCATGATCACCGGACTGCCAGGAGCCCCGGAGGTATATGCGGGGTCGACGACGGTCCTCGCAAGAAAAGGATCCGGCAAGATACCTGCTGTGTACGCCGGCATCGCCTCTGTGGTGGCCTTCATGGGACCCAAGCGGCGGCGGCCTCCCGTGTTCTACTTCTCCTCGATGATGGCAGCGGACGCGGAGGTGCTTGCCACCGACTAGTCGCTCTCTACACACCCGGCTTCTGTCGCTGCTTGCATGGCGCGGCCGCCGGCATGGAAGTCTCGGCCACAGAAACGGGAGACGCAGTACGAGGCGGCGGCATGGACGGCAGCAACGACGCCCATGCACCGCTCCTCATTGAGCTAGCCTGGAGCGGCGAGTTGCTGAACCACGCGCCGGCTTGGGGCGGCAACTGGCTCCGTCGAGCGAGGGGAGGGAGGTGGATCAGCGAGCTGCATAGCTCGTGTCCGGCGGGCTCGGCGGGCCACCCAGCCGGCTTAGATGCGGAATAACTACTCTTCGTAAGCCATTGGAAGACTGGACAAAATGGTGATGGAGGAGATAGGGGACGGCGGAGGTGTGCGATTCTTGGCCGGCGTTTGGCCTCGTTTAAATAGGAGATTAAATAGACGGCGGACGGGAGGAGCTCGGCCGGTGTTGCGATTAATGCCGGCCCGGTCATGAAAGGACGTGTGTCCAGAGTGGGTTTCTCGGCTTCCACACGGGCGGGTTCCCTGGAGGCGTTTGAATGCGGCAAGGAGGCGTGTTCAGCCGGGCGTGCAGCGAGTGGCGCCCTCGACTCTGACGTAGGACAACACGCCGTTCTTCCACTGATGTGTGGGCTCTTTGGGTACATGGCTTGCATGTCAGTGACACAACGCAGGCAGCGCATAGCAGAGGAACCTTTGGTGGGCCAGGGCGGTTAGAAGCGGGCATTTCATAAAGCGATGATTGTTCATTGAGTGTGACGTCATCCTTTTCATGTAGATAGGCCTACTATGTTGATAGCCCGTTTGATACATTGTGATTCATAAAGACCACTACAAACATCAATGTTCTGCTTATCACGGATAAGATTGATTAATACCTGTAACAATCCATGTCCTTAACAAAGGGTGCATGCACGTATAGGTTGAGCGTGTGTCTTGCGTCGTGTGTTGTGTGCATGCAGGCATGCGAGTGTTGCGTGTGTTCAAGGTACATTTTAGTGTTGCATGCATGTGTGCATACGTGCGTGTGTTCATGAGTGCATGTGTACGCGTCAGTGTTGCACGCCTGCATGCGTGCGTGTGTTCGTTATGTGTACGTGTCAGTATTGCACGCCTGCATGCGTGCGTGTCTTGCGTGCGCGCATGTGTACGTGCGGGGTGAGGCTACACGGAAGTCGACTGACTTGTTCATTTTTGGTCATTAGATTTTCCAGCCGTTGGATACGAAATCAAGGGCCTGCAGTTTATCACCAAACTCCACCCCCCCTGAGCCGCCAGCCACCATCGGCCGAACCGCCGGCTTCCGCCGCCCGCGGCCGGCCCGCACCACCACGCCCGCCCCGAAACCACTCCTCACCGCCGGTCCTCCGCCGCACC
>NC_041386.1:44507433-44543869 GCF_002162155.2 Triticum dicoccoides
GATCGCCACCCCACCGCCCAATCAACGCCCCCCACCGCTGACGACTGCCAACCAGAGGTCTCAAGATTTCGAGTACCCATCGACCACTAATTTATTACCATTTATGTCTTTCATATACGCGCAGACGGGTGGGCCCTATGGTAATGTGCGCTGCTACATGTGGACCGTTTGACTGGTCAATTGATCGTGTCATCAACAAATTACGGAGTTGTATGGTGAGCCAGTGACCGTACGATCACCCTAAAATGTATTTTATTAACACAGTACAGACTCAAACAACCATTTCTTTCTTTCATATACAGGCAGACAGGTGGGCCCCACGGTTACGCGCCGAGGGTGCAACACTAGTTGCGCCACGTGGAACATTTGACAGGTCAATTGATTGTGTCATCAACAAAATACGGAGTTGTGCAGGTGAGCCAGTGACCGTATAATCATGACATGTATTTTTTTAACACGGTACAGACGCAAGGGCTCATATATACGTGCAAGCACTCGCCGCTATAAGTGCACACACGCAGACCCTACCCCTATGAGCACCTTCGAGAGAGTGGACCAGCATATGATCTTGAGATTTTACGAAGTCACCATAGGTGCCTCGTAGTCGAGTGGAACGTCTCCTCCCACTGAACGCACATTGCCGGAAAATACTGAAATTAACCTAGGATAAATGCGAGCACTGGGACTTTAACCCTGGTGGGCTCGAGAAACCACTGTCCTCCTAACCATCCAACCACATGTTGGTTAGCACGACAAAATTTATGTGGTGATCGTGATGAGCTTATTCTGAAGTCCAGTGACCATATCGTGCTTTCGCTTCAAATACAATGACTGAGGGAGTCCTGGATTAGGGGGTGAGGGAGTCCTGGATTAGGGGGTGTCCGGATAGCCGGACTCTCGAACTATGAAGATACAAGATTGAAGACTTCGTCCTGTGTCCGGATGGGACTTTCCTTGGCGTGGAAGGCAAGCTTGGCAATACGGATATGTAGATCTTCTCCCATTGTAACCGACTCTGTGTAACCCTAGCCCTCTCCGGTGTCTATATAAACCGGAGGGTTTTAGTCCATAGGACGAACAACAATCATACCATTGGCTAGCTTCTAGGGTTTAGCCTCTTTGATCTCGTGGTAGATCTACTCTTGTACTACCCATATCATCAATATTAATCAAGCAGGAGTAGGGTTTTACCTCCATCGAGAGGGCCCGAACCTGGGTAAAAACATTGTGTCCCTTGTCTCCTGTTACCATCCGCCTAGACGCATAGTTTGGGACCCCCTACCCGAGATCCACCGGCTTTGACACCGACATTGGTGCTTTCATTGAGAGTTCCTCTGTGTCATCACCTTTAGGCCCGATGGATCCTCCGATCATCAACAACGATGTGGTCCAGGGTGAGACCTTTCTCCCCGGACAGATCTTCGTGTTCGACGGCTTTGCACTGCGGGCTAATTCGGTTGGCCATCTGGAGCAGATTGAAAGCTACGCCCCTGGCCATCAAGTCAGATTTGGAGGTTTGAACTACACGGCTGACATCCGCGGAGAATTGATCTTCGACGGATTCGAGCCACAGCCGGGCGCGCCACACTGTCACGATGGGTATGACCTAGCTCTGCCGCCGAACAGTACCCTAGAGGTCGCGCCCGCATCAGCTCCGACCCTTAGCTCGGAGCCAACTGCGTCGATTGAGGACGGGTGGCTAGACACCACCTCGGGGGCTGCAGTCTGAACGGCGATCGAGCCGAACACCAGCCTCATCCTCTGCAAAGCCCGTGACTCCAAGGTGTCGGACTCTTTTCCGGACTCCGAACCTTCCGCGCCCCTGCCAATCGAATCCGATTGGGTGCCGATCATGGAAGTCACCGCCACGGATATCTTTCAGTAGTCGCCCTTTAGCGACATTCTGAATTCACTGAGGTCTCTCTCTTTGTCAGGAGAGCCCTGGCCGGACTATGGCCAACAGGATTGGGATGCGGACGACGAAGAAATTTGACGCCCACCCACCACCTACTTCGTAGCCACTATCGATGATCTAACCGACATGCTCGACTTCGACTCCGAAGACATCGATGGTATGGACGATGATTTAGGAGACGAACATGAAGCAGCGCCTATAGGGCACTGGAAAGCCACTTGGTCCTATGACATATATATGGTGGATACACCCAAAGAAGGCAATGGCGATGAAACAACAGGGGATGACCCCTCCAAGAAGCAACCCAAGCGCCGGCGTTAGCGGCGCCACTCTAAGTCCCACCAAAGAAAAAATGGAGATGCCGGCATGGGAGATAATAACACCCCGGACAGTGCCGAAGACAATTCCCTCCAGCAAGATTCAGCGCAGGAGGATGGAGAAGCCAGCCCCCCTGAGAGAGCGGCAGACAGAGAAGAAGAGGATGATAATTACATGCCCCCTCTGAAGACGAGGCAAGCCTCGGCGACGACGAATTTGTCGTGCCTGAGGATCCCGTCGAACAAGAGCACTTTAAGCGCAGGCTTATGGCCACGGCGAGTAGCCTTAAGAAAAAACAGTAACAACTTAGAGCTGATCAAGACTTGCTAGCCGACAGATGGACGGAAGTCCTTGCGGCCGAGGAATACGAACTCGAACGCCCCTCCAAGAGCTACCCAAAGCACAGGTTGCTACCTCGTTTTGAGGAGGAAGCACTTAAGCCTACATCACCAGCGCATGATGCGGCTGACCGGCCACCTCACGGCCGCGACAGAGAGTCCTCCCGGCCCTCCACTCAAGCCGCACCACGGCATCACTCAAAAAATACCAAGGCACGGGGAAATGCGCTAGACCTGCGAGATATGTTGGAAGACAGGGCAAGGCAAACAAGATCGATCTACGGATCGCGCGGGCGCCCCACGACATGAGACGATAACCGTCACGCCGGATACAGTAAATCCGGCCGGGCAGAACACAGCAGACAAAGCTTATTTGAGCTATGTCGTGATATAGCCCAGTACAGAGGCGCTGCACACCCACTATGCTTCACAGATGAAGTAATGGATCATCAAATCGCAGAGGGTTTCCAACCCGTAAACATTGAATCATACGATGGCACAACAGATCCTGCGGTATGGATGGAGGACTATCTCCATCATATCCACATGACCCGTGGCAATGATCTACACGCCATCAAATACCTCCCACTCAAGCTTAAAGGACCAGCTCGGCATTGGCTTAACAGCCTGCCAGCAGAATCAATTGGTTGTTGGGAGGACCTGGAAGCCGCATTCCTCGACAATTTCCAGGGCACTTATGTGCGACCACCAGACGCCGATGACATGAGCCACATAATTCAGCAGCCAGAAGAATCTGCCAGACAATTCTGGACACGGTTCCTAACCAAGAAAAATCAAATCGTCGACTGTCCGGACGCAGAGGCCCTAGCAGCCTTCAAGCATAACATCCGTGACAAGTGGCTTGCCCGGCACCTTGGACAGGAAAAGCCGAAATCTATGGCAGCCCTTACGACACACATGACCCACTTTTGCGCGGGAGAAGACAGCTGGCTGGCTCGTAGCAATAACATGACCAAGAGCCCTGGTAATGTGGATACCAAGGACAGCAATGGAAGGTCGCGTTGCAACAAGCACAAGCGCCGCATTAACAGCGACAACGCTAAAGATACGGTAGTTAATGCCGGATTCAGAGGCTCTAAGCCCGGTCAGCGGAAAAAGCCATTTAAGAGGAACACTCTGGGCCCGTCCAGTTTGGACCGTATACTCGATTGCTCGTGCCAGATACATGGCACCCCCGAAAAACCAGCCAATCACACCAACATGGATTGTTGGGTGTTCATGCAGGCCGGCAAGTTAAAATGCCGAAAACAGAGACAAGGGGCTGCACAGTGACGAGGACGAAGAGCCCCGGCCGCCGAACAATAGTGGACACAAGGGCTTCCCCCACAGGTGCGGACGATGAACATGATATACGTAACCCACATCCCCAAAAGGGATCGGAAGTGTGCACTTAGGGACGTATACGCATTGGAGCCAGTCGCCCCGAAGTTCAACCCATGGTCCTCCTGCCCGATCACTTTTGATCGAAGGGACCACCCCACTAGCATCCGCCATGGCAGATTCACCGCATTGGTTCTAGACCCAATCATTGACGGATTTCACCTCATTAGAGTCCTTATGGACGGTGGCGGCAGCCTGAACCTGCTTTATCAGGATACAGTGCGGAAAATGGGCATAGATCCCTCAAGGATTAAACCCACAAAAACAACCTTTAAAGGCGTCATACCAGGTGTAGAGGCCAACTGTACAGGCTCAGTTACACTTGAAGTGGTCTTCGGATCCCCGGATAATTTCCGAAGCGAGGAGTTAATCTTCGACATAGTCCCGTTCCGCAGTGTCTATAACGCTGCTCGGACGAACCGCATTTGCAAAGTTCAATGCGGTGCCGCACTACGCATATCTCAAGCTCAAGATGCCAGGCCCTCGAGGTGTCATTACGGTCAATGGAAACACCGAACGCTCTCTCTGAACGGAGGAGCACACGGCGGCCCTCGCAGCGGAAGTACAAAGCAGCCTCTCAAGGCAATTCTCCAATCTGGTTATTAAACGTTCGGACACCGTCAAGCGCGCCCAAAGTAACCTACAACAACACCGCCTGGCATGTTCCGAGCAAGCGTAGCAATACGGCCCCAACCCCAGCCCTCGCGAAACTGCGAAATCAGTACTACGCGTACATAACTACGCTCTGAAAATACCATGGGCACAGGGGGAGGGGCACGACCACGGCACGCCCAAAAATGCGGCTCAACCACACTAGGGGCTCCCAATTTTGTCATTCTTTCCTACTTGCAGGACTCCACTCTTCGGAAGGCCTGTCCGGCAGTACAACCGCCGAATGCATGATGCAACAAACAAGGAGGCAGAAAGCGACGTCGAATTCCCAGGTGGTCTCTATAACGAGCAAAATACCTGTCTTACATATCGTCTCGCAGCTCGCCCTGGAGGGGGACATGTCAAATAGTCCCATCTCTTGCTTATCGCACTATTTGTATCGTTCTGCTTTCACAGCAGCCTTTTAAAATAAACAATGCTTAGCTTCAGCTTATTATTGCATTCTCTATTCATTTCTTTTTCACTACATATGTTCAGTTATGACATTTAGCACCCGTACACTTTGGTACGGTCCATACACCAGGGGCTCAAGCACCCCATAATACGGCGTGAGAAGTACGAACACTTTCACAAAGTGCGGCCCTCCGAACTTATAGCATTATATGCATCAGCTCTGAATCATGTCTTTGGTCAATAGTTGGGTTTGCCCGGCTCCCATGTTTTGGTACCTTACGTTCCGCTATATCGGCTAAGGTAGCGCTGGGAGAACTACTACGATTGTGCCCCGGTTGAGCCGGGCTAAGGACCTCAGTAGAGAAAGCTAAAACTGACTGTCATGATAGGGCGAGAGCTGGTCGCTGATCGGGAGGTTTCGAGTCCCTAAAGACTTATGCAGCTTAGAGCGAGGAGTCGGCTTTGTCCGGCCTAGGCGTGTATAGCGCCCCGAACTCGGTCTTCCGAACACTAGGGGCTTCGCCGAAATTTAAAATTATAGAATTCTCTGGCTAAGTGAGAGTGATAATGCATTATAGTCCGATTGCCTTGTTCGTTGTGCTGAGCACCTCCCTCGAAGGACCCAAGAATGGGAAAAGGAGTGCTCAGGTTTATCCCAAACACCCCAGCACTCGTGGCATGGGGGCAGAAGCCAACGACTCGCCATCTCTCAGACTCGATAAACGACCGCATAGAAGGTAATATTTTAAATTTAAACAAGCGTTGCATAGCGCATATGAACAAGTTTTCAGCGCACAGGATAAAATGAACAAGTTCAATCAAATATTACATCTTTGGAACATTCATCTGCCACAAGGCGGGCGCCCTTCAGGACGCCCTCATAGTACATCTCGGGGTGGCGATGCTCCTTGCCCTGCGGTGGCCCGTCCTTCACAAGCTTCTCCGCATCCATCTTGCCCCAGTGCACTTTAGCACGGGCTAGCCCCCTACGGGCACCTTCGATGCAGACGGAGCGCTTGACGACTTCAAGCCACGGACAGGCATCCACCAGCCCGAAGTAGCCCCCAGGCAGGGCCTCTCCAGGCCACTACCGAACTATGAGGCCCTTCATGGCCTGTTCGGCCACCTTATGGAGCTCAACCAGTTGCTTTAACTGATCGCTCAAGGGCACCGAGTGTCCGGTCTCAGCATACTGAGACCAGAACACCTTCTCCATCGAGCTGCCCTCCTCGGCCCGGTAGAAGGCGGCGACATCTGACACGCTACGGGGAAAATCTGCGAATGCTCCTGGAGAGCTCCGGATTCGGGTAAGTAACAAGTAATTCACTTTCACGTGCTTGCTTTGCATAAAGAATGCCTTACCCGCCGCTATCTTCTTCATCGCCTCAACTTCCTGCAGGGCTTTCTGGGCATCCGCCTTGGCGGACATGGCGCTTTTAAGGGCCGCCGCGAGCTCGGGCTCTTGCGTCTTTGAGTCAAGCTCCAAACTCTCATGTTTTTTCATGAGAGCCTGGAGCTCTTGATGCACCTCGCCAACCCGCACCTCATGTTTCTCCCGCTCGATGCGCTCCATGGCCGCCTTCTTTTCGGCCTCGGAAAGCACTTGCTTAAGGGTCGCCACCTCAGTCGTGGCCCCTAGGACACCAATAGCGATCCTGTCATTTTTGTCAACTTTTTAAATATACTCCACAAGGTATTACTTACCTTCTTTTTCCTCAAGCTCCTTTTTAGCAAGGCCGAGCTCTTGCTCGGACCACTCGAGGCTCTGCTTCAGTGCATCCACCTCCGCAGTTAGTGCGGCAGAGGCCAGCAATGAAGCCTGCATACGCATATCGACTTAATTATGTTAGACTCCTGCGAATGTTGTTAGATCCTCTATTCGGCTTTTCTTTCCGAACGCCAAACAGAGCATCACGGGCTACTGTCTATGCGGTAATATTTTCACATATTTTTCACATACCTCAAAGCCTGTTAGCAGGCTGGCACAGGCTTCAGTCAGCCCGCTTTTGGCGGACTGAACCTTCTGGATCACCGCACTCATAATAGTGCGGTGCTCCTCATCGATGGAGGCACCGTTAAGCACCTCCAGCAAATTATCCGGTGCCTCCGGTTGGACGGAGGTCACCGACATCGTAGGCTTGCCCTTCTTACTAGGGGGCCGCCTGCCGGACTCCGAAACCATTGGAGGTTCCGGTGCGGTGTCCGGCCCAGGGCCGGACTTGGAGCCCTTGGGGGTTTTATCCCCTTTGCGCCTGGAGTCCAGGAGGTCACCTTGCGGCGCCTCCAGGACCACCTCCTCCTGGCTTGGAACCTTTTGGGACAACACCTCGACGTCGTCCGTAGGGCGGGGGGAGGTAGCGGTCGGAAGTGAAAAACTATTCACATCCAACGAATCCAAGGAGCCGCTCGATGACATGTCGAGCCGGGCTTTGGGCGGACTGCATAATTATATTCGACATCAGGAGAAGTTGTGCAATAAAGGAACGCCATGGGTCACTCAGGTATCCGAATACTTACGATTTTGCCAGGGGCTTGGCCCTGAGCGGCCACTCCTCTTCGCCGTTGTCGGTGTTGGTGGAGTAGTCCGTAGGGAGGGTCCTCCCTTTCTTCGACCCTCCGGCCTCCCTAGTTGGGGCGGCCTTCCTTTTCTTTTCTCCCCCTGCTGGGGAAGAGACCTCTCTTTCCTCCTCCTCGTCTTCATGGGAGGAGTGCGCCTCGGAGTCATCGGACGATGAGTCCGACTCCACCGGGCGCCGAGAACTCATCTGGGTTCCCGTGGCCTTCTTCTTAGCCTTCTTATTTGGCACCATGTAAGGTGCCAGAACCAGTAGCTCCGCCAAGCGACCGTCCGCTGGGTCTTTGGGCAAAGGGGTCGAACAATTGATCTGTTCGGCCGTCCTCTGCCAGTCTTGTCAAAGGCATGGGGGCTTAGATCCTGCATAGAGTCAAACTATGAAAGACAAATATCCTGTAAGAGGTAAAAACAGCTTACCGCGTTGGCTTGACGCTGCGCGCTGAATCCGCGATCCTCGGTAGCGGATGCGGGAGCCTCGGCCCCCTTGAATAGCACCTTCCAGGCATCTTGTTACATTGTGTCAAAGAGCCTGCTCAGAGTTCGGTGCTGGGCCGGGTTGAACTCCCACAAGCTGAAATCCCATTGTTGGCACGGGAGGATCCGCGCGGATAAGCATGACTTGGACTACGTTAACAAGTTTGAGCTTCTTGCTCACCAGGTTTTGGACGCATGTTTGGAATCCGGTTAGCTCTCCTTTTTTATCCCACGGCAGGCCCTTCTCTTTCCAGGAGGTGAGCCGCGTAGGGATTCCGGATCGGAACTCGGGGGTTGCGACCCATTCAGGGTCACGTGGCTCGGTGATGTAAAACCACCCCGATTGCCACCCCTTTATGGTGTCCACGAAGGAGCCCTCTAGCCATAGGACGTTGGGCATCTTGCCCACCATGGCGCCTCCACACTCCGCCTGGCGGCCGCCCACTACCTTCGACTTGACATTGAAGGTCTTCAGCCATAGGCCGAAGTGGGGCTGGATGCAGAGGAAGGCCTCGCACACGACTATGAACGCCGAGATGTTGAGGATGAAGTTCGGGGCCAGATCATGGAAGTCCAGGCCATAGTAGAACATGAGTCCCCACACAAATGGGTGGAGAGGGAAGCCTAGTCCGCGGAGGAAATGGGTGAGGAACACCACCCTCTCATGGGGCCTAGGGGTGGGGATGAGCTGCCCCTCGTCTGGGAGCCGGTGCGCGATGTCATCAGACAAGTATCCGGCTTTCCTCAGCTTCTTGATGTGTCCCTTTGTAACGGAGGAGACCATCCACTTGCCTCCCGCTCCGGACATGGCTAGAGAAGGTTGAGGTGGGGAATGCGGACTTGGGCGCTGAAGCTTGAGTGCGCGAAAATGGATGAGCAAAGGAGGAAGAAGGCGTGGATGGAAAGGCGGATCCTTATCCCCTTATATGGGCCGACGAAACTATGCGTCCCCACCAGCTTGGTAAAACTCGCTTATCTCCCAAGCGTCATAATCAATGGCGCGGTTGGGTTACCCACACCCGTATTGATGAGAATCCCGGGATAAGGGGACACGATCTCTGCTTCGACAAGACGTGCCAAGGAAACCGCCTCGCAAAACGCGCTAAGATGGGACAGTAAAAACGGTTCAAATAAAGGCTTGGCTGTGGCGTGATGACACGCTACGGAATACATCAGCAGATTAGATTTTTGTAAATATTATTCTCTCTACGACAGTATGTGGAACTTATTTTGCAAAGCCGGACACTATCCTTGTGTTCAAAATCTTCTATGAGTATTCGGAGGAGGAACCCGCCTTGCAATGTCGAAGACAATCTGTGCGCCGGACTCGTCGCCATTGAAGCCTGGTTCAGGGGCTACTGAGGGAGTCCTGGATTAGGGGGTGTGCGGATAGCCGGACTATAACCTTTGGCCGGACTCTCGGACTATGAAGATACAAGATTGAAGACTTCGTCCCTTGTCCTGATGGGATTTTCCTTGGCACGGAAGGCAAGCTTGGCAATACGGATATGTAGATCTTCTCCCATTGTAACCGACTCTGTGTAACCCTAGCCCTCTCTGGTGTCTATATAAATCGGAGGGTTTTAGTCCATAGGACGAACAACAATCATACCATAGGCTAGCTTCTAGGGTTTAGCCTCTTTGATCTCGTGGTAGATCTACTCTTGTACTACCCATATCATCAATATTAATCAAGCAGGAGTAGGGTTTTACCTCCATCGAGAGGGCCCGAACCTGGGTAAAAACATTGTTTCCCTTGTCTCCTGTTACCATCCGCCTAGACGCACAGTTCGGGACCCCCTACCCAAGATCCGCTGGTTTTGACACCGACAGGGGGTCTCCGGATAGCCGGACTATATCCTTTGGCCGGACTGTTGTACAATGAAGATACAAGATTGATGACTTCGTCTCGTGTCCGGATGGGACTCTACTTGGCGTGGAAGGCAAGCTAGGCAATACGGATATGTATATCTCTTCCTTTGTAACCGACCTTGTGTAACCCTAGCCCCCTCCGGTGTCTATATAAACCAGAGGGTTTTAGTCCGTAGGACAACATACAATCATACCATAGGCTAGCTTCTAGGGTTTAGCCTCTCCGATCTCGTGGTAGATCAACTCTTGTACTACTCATATTATCAAGAATAAATCAAGCAAGACGTAGGGTTTTACCTCCATCAAGAGGGCCCGAACCTGGGTAAAACATCATGTCCCCTACCTCATGTTACCATCCGCCATAGACGCACAGTTTGGGACCCCCTACCCGAGATCCGCCGGTTTTGACACCGACAATGACCGTAAGTGTCGTCAACAAAATACGGAGCACGCATCAAATGCAAAGTCCGCCAGTGTCATCAAGAAAATACGGAGATGTATCGTGAGCTAGATACCGTATGATCACCACGAGAATGTATACGGTGACCATAGTGATCATATTCTGAACTCCAGTGACCGTATAGTGTTTTAGCTTGAAATGCAGTGGCCGTCATGCGTGAATGTGTCGTGGGCAATGTTGGGGATATAATTATGTACGTAAGCCGGCCAGGAGGGGCCGGGTTACGCAAAGAGAAGCCCATCTGAAGCCCAAGACCAAGATGTGAAGATGGCGGTTCAGTAAAGGGTCTAAAGGCCCACAGACGATTTAGGGCCCATGGTGATAAGCCACCATGAGGGCGCAACTTGTATTGTAAGGTAGAAATAACTAGTCACCGAGCCGGACACTGTTTATGAGCCGGCCGGGACTCTGTAAGCCGTAGGGCGTCAACCCGTGTATATAAGGGGACGACCCGCTGGCGGCTTAGGGACAAGAAACAAGAGATCGAGAATCGGGCATAGCGTATCTCGCTCCCTGGTCATCGAAACCTCATGCAATTCCAACCCAACTAGACGTAGGCCTTCCTTCATCGTAAGGGGCTGAACTAGTATAAACCTCGCGTGTCCTTTGTCCCGATTAACCCCTTTAAGCTTCCTAGTTGCGATGGCTCCACGATCAAGTCCTTGCAAGAGGACATCTGCCGTGACAATTCCACGACAGTTGGCGCCCACCGTGGGGCCAGCGCACGGTGGATTCGAGTTCTTGAAGGGCAGCTTCGAAGGGCTCAAGGGATACGCAGTTGGCCGGATGACCAAGAGTCGTCGCGGCAAGATCTACATCGACGACGAAGGCTAGGGCCCCGACGCCGGTTCAATTGAGTACGGCTACCGGGTCCCTTTTGGCGGAATTCACGTCTTCATCGGCCGGATTGGTGAGCCGGGCCCTGAGCCGGACAGCTGCACCGACCTCGTCGAGACGGCTCAGCGTGCGAAACCCGCCCAAGCTCAACCCGTCGTGAAGCATGCCTTTGTGGGTTGCATCCATGGAGGTGAACTTCCTGAAGGATCTGAAGGTGATGGTGAGCCGGCCGTCCTCTCTGATGATGATTCATCCGTCGGCTCAACAGATTCGCTGTATTAAGTTCAAGATGGCGTGCTTCGGGCCTGTTCCAATGGCAGCACTATTCCAGACCTCTCAGAGTCGCCAAACCGGGCAGGAGTCTTCATGGCTAGTACTCAACCCGGCCAAAATTCTACGGCTTCAGCGGCAATAACGTCCGGGCTAGGAGCAGCCGGGGCAGGAGGCCCTGTGCGCTCACCAGCTCAGGTGCTGATGGATCTCATGGATAAGCTTACGGCTTTGTTAACTGTTACAGTCATCCCTGTGAACCAATCTGAGCATGAGGCTGAGGTGGCACAGGTTCGCGACGAGATCGCCCGGGTCAAAGAAACCTTAGCAGCTGAGGATGCTAGATTAGCAGCAGAGCGGGCGGCTTTGGACGTACGGGCGCAGCAACTTCAGGTAGAGGCCTTGCAGCTCACGTTGAGCCTGAACGCATCTAATGAGGTAATGAGGAGGAGACATCAGAAAACTCAGTCCCGTTTACCTCAGAATTATGATCCTCGAAATCTCTTTGCTACACTCGGGGCCGGCCCAAGTAACCCGCCAGGTGCGAATCAGCTTATTATATCCGGAGCGGGAGGTCCAGTCCGGCCTCAGGGGATGGCACCGCCTCACGGCAATATGGCACCGCCCAATTACATACCAATACCGGAGGGTCACTTCTCCAGCCCCATGGAGAACTTAATCGCAGCATCAACACATTTGGTGGCACTCCTGGTAGATGGGGATGGTCCGACAGCGGTGGAAACCCGGAAGATCAAAGAACTTGTCCAAACAGCCCTGGCTCAGCAAGAAACCTACTCCTACAGCCGGGATAGGATTCACTCGACTCCTCCACCATGGTTAGCTCCGCCTCGTCAAAATCGGAGACCGAGTTACAGTAGACACATGGAGTCAGAGGCCTTGTCAAGTAACGCTCAGCGCCAGAACCAGCCCGGCGGGTATAACCCGGTTCAGGATCGGATACGTCAGGAGGACGAGCGGGCGGCTCAACTGGCGGCTCAGCTAGCAGCTCAACAGAACTCACCGGATTACCCGACGACTTCCATTGAAGCGGGGGTTGCTACTAGAACCAGAGGAGTTCCTTGTCTGGTACTGGCTCTACGTAATGTATGTCTGCCCAAGGATTTCAAGGGGCCTCGGAAGGTACCGAATTATACGGCCGATTTACAGCCTGGGGCATGGATTGAAAGTTATGAGATGGCTATGGAGCTGCTAGAGGTTAGTGATGAAGCGATGGCTAAATATTTCACCATGATGCTGGACGGAACGACCCGTTCTTGGTTAAAGGGTTTGCCACCCAACTCCATTAGTTCATGGGCGGAGCTAAAAGCCCATTTCATCCTAAACTTCAAAGATACTTGCAAGCAGTCTATGTCAATTGTGGATCTGACAAATTGTAAGCAGGAAGAAGGTGAATCTACGATTCATTGGGTGCGCCGGGTCAAGGATATAATACATTCATCTGACAAGATGGATGCCGGCTCAGCAGTTCTCATGCTGGAGAAGAATTGCCGCTTTGAGCCTCTGAGACAGAAGCTGGGGCGCCTTAAGCGTGATTGCAATGATATGGGGACGCTGATGGCGGCTTTAGTCAAGTATGCTGATTCTGATAGTACCAAGGATCCCGCGTCTGACGAGTAAAAGACAGGGAAGGGAAAGAAGAACGGCAATGGAAAGGGTCAGCAGCATAACCCGGCGAGTCAAGGAGGCAAGAAGCGTAAGGTGGACAGTAACCCGGAATTTGTGGCCAATGCATAGGGTAACAATTAGAAGCGCAAAGGAAAGCCACCCTGGTTTGGTGGGTCAGGTCCGTCTCTCGAGCAACTACTCAATGAACCCTGCCCGAAACACGACACTCGGGAACGACCAGCGACTCATTTATGGAAGGATTGCGCAATCATGAAAGCTTTCAAGAATTCTAACACATTTGATGGCAATCAAGGCCCAGGCGGCGGTTCAGGAGCCGGCGGATTTCATGGCCCGGGCGGTGGTTCAGGATCCGGTTTTCAGGGAAACCAGGGTGGTTATAATCAACAACAGTCTGGTCAAGGAGGTCAGCAGCAGCAGCAGTCGGGTTATTAGAGCCATCCAAAACAGTTAAGCAGTGGGCAGTATCACGTGTTCACCACAAGTTTGTGTAAACGTGATCAAAAAGTTCATAAGAGGGCTGTGAATTCTGTTGAACCGGCAGTCCCTCATTACTTGAGGTGGTCGGAACAGCCTATTGTCTAGAGCAGGGAGTGTCACCCTCCCCGGGTTGATAATCCGGGTCAACTGGCCCTACTGGTGGCACCGCAAGTTGGTGGTTATAGGTTTACTAAAGTACTCATGGATGGAGGTAGCAGCATCAACATCTTCTATTACGAGACCTTTCGGCGCATGGGCTTAACTGACAAGAATTTAAAGACTTCCAACACCGTCTTCCATGGAGTGGTGCCCGGTAAGTCGGCGTATCCTGTGGGGAAGATTGAGCTAGAGGTGGCCTTCGGAGACGAGCATGATTCTAGGGCGGAAATGTTAACTTTTGAGGTGGTCAAAATCAAGAGTCCATATCACGCTTTGTTTGGGCGGCCGGCCTATGCCAAATTCATGGCACGGCCGTGTTATGTGTATCTACAGCTCAAGATGCCGGGTTACAAGGGTACCATCACTGTGCATGGAAGCCGAAAGGTGGCCCTGGAGTGTGAAGAGGGTGATGCGGCTTACGCCGAGTCTGTCTGTGCAGCAGAGGAGCTCAAATTTTATCAAGATAACATTGACCCGGCAGATATGACTTCTCTCAAGAAGCCGACCACGGAGCATGACCCAGCCATGAAGTTTAAATCGGCTGCAGAGACTAAGATTGTTGATTTCACTCCAGGCGATTCATCTAAGCAATTCAGCATCAGTGCCAACTTGGATCCTAAATAGGAAAGCGCGCTCATCGAGTTCATCCATGAGAACCGGGACATCTTTGCATGGAAACCTTCTGACATGCCGGGTGTACCAAGAGAACTCGCTGAGCACACTCTTAATATTGATCCAAAGTATAAGCCGGTCAGGCAATTTCTGCGGCGATTCAATGAAGAGCGACGAAAAGCTATAGGAGAAGAGGTCGCCCGGCTCTTGGCGGCTGGGTTTATTGTTGAAGTTTTTCACCCAGAATGGTTGGCTAACCCGGTGCTCGTACTCAAGAAAAACGGCACCTGGCGGATGTGTGTGGATTACACGGACCTAAATAAGGCTTGTTCGGCTGATCCTTTTGCTCTCCCCCGTATTGATCAAATCATTGATGCTACGACAGGTTGTGCATGTTTGAGTTTTTTGGATGCTTATTCTGGCTATCATCAGATCAAGATGGCAGTTAAGGACCAGGAGAAAACGACTTTCATCACCCCGTTCGGAGCCTTCTGCTATGTGTCTATGCCGTTTGGGCTCAAGAGTGCCCAAGCAACTTATCAACGGTGTGTACAGAATTGTCTTCACGATCAGATTGGGCGCAATGTTCATGCTTATGTGGATGACATAGTAGTGAAATCCAGAGAGGCGGAAACCTTGATATCTGATCTCAGAGAAACCTTTGACAATCTCCGGGTTTACAAAATGATGCTTAACCTGGAGAAGTGTGTATTTGGTGTGCCTGCAGGCAAGCTTTTGGGATTCTTGGTCTCAAATAGGGGCATCAAGGCTAATCCAGAGAAGATTAAGGCAATCACTTCTTTGGCTAAACCGGCATGTATTAATGATGTTCAGCGATTGGCGGGTCGTGTTGCCGCTTTGAGCCGGTTCATAAGCCGGTTAGGTGAGAAGGCCCTACTGCTGTACCAATTAATGAAGAAGGCAGACACCTTTGTCTAGAGTGATGCCGCTAATGCTGCTTTTGAGGATTTGAAGAGGCAGTTATCTGAGCCGCCCGTTCTTGTGGCTCCCATTGACAAAGAGCCTTTGCTGTTATATGTGGCTGCTAATTCACGAGCCGTCAGTGTGGCGATTGTGGTAGAGCGCAAGGAGGCTGGTAAGGAACACCCGGTTCAACGGCCGGTTTATTATGTCAGTGAGGTACTCATCGAGTCAAAGCAAAGATATCCTCATTGGCAGAAACTTGTTTACGGGGTGTTCATGGCAAGCCGGAAGCTGAAGCAATACTTCCAAGGTCACCCTATGACTATGGTAAGTTCTGCCCCCTTGGGAGACATTATTCAGAACATAGAGGCTACAGGACGAGTCGCCAAATGGGCCATCGAGCTCGGGCCTCATGGTCTGAAGTACACACCGCGCACTGCCATTAAGTCTCAAGCTTTGGTGGATTTCATCAATGACTGGACAGAGCTACAGGCACCTGAGGAGAAGCCCGATAACACTTATTGGATTATTCACTTTGATGGGTCCAGACAGTTGGAAGGCTCGGGGGCTGGAGTTGTATTAACTTCCCCTTGAGGTGACAAATTTTGTTATGTGCTCCGGCTTATGTTTCCTTGCACTAACAATGCAGCTGAGTATGAGGCTCTGCTCCATGGTCTACGGATGGCCAAAGAGATGAACTTGAGCCGGGTAAGATGCTTAGGAGACTCAGACCTTGTGGCTCAACATGTGTCAGGTAAGTGGGACTCTAAAGATCCCCTCATGGCGGCTTACCGTCGTGAAGTAGATGCTGTGGCTGGATATTTCAAGGGTTACGTAGTGGAACACATTGATCAAAGGAAGAATGAGGCGGCGGATGCCTTAAGCCGGCTGGGGTCTCAGCATAAGCCGGTGCCGCCTAACACCTTTCTTGATGTTTTGCGTAATCCTTCTGTTAAGTTACCTACAGAAGAAGATCTGGCAATTCCAGACCCGGAGGCACAGCTGGCGGCGGCTCTCCACATTACCCCGGATTGGACAGTGCCTTATTTGGCTTACATGACCCGGGGAGAGTTGCCGGAGGACGAGACCTTGGCAAGACAAATCGTCCGGCGGTCCAAGTCCATGACAATTGTCAATGGCGAGTTACATCATTACAGCATCACTGGAGTGATTCAATGTTGCGTGTCACCTACAGAGGGTCAGGAGATCCTTCGTGAAATTCATGAAGGTGATTGTGGTCATCACGCCGGCTCAAAATCTCTTGTGGCCAAAGCCTTCCATCATGGGTTTTACTGGCTGACGGCTCATGCTGATGCGGAAGACCTGGTCAGTAAATGTGACGGATGTCAGAAATTCTCACGACGAGCCCATGTGCCGGCTCAAGAATTGAGGATGATTCCAATCACCTGGCCGTTTGCGGTCTGGGGGCTTGATATGGTCGGGCCTTTCAAGAGATCTAAGGATAAAAAGACTCACCTCTTGGTGGCGGTTGACAAGTTCACAAAGTGGGTTGAGGGAGTCCCGGATTAGGGGGTGTTCGGGTAGCCAGACTATACCTTCGGCCGGACTCCTGGACTATGAAGATACAAGATTGAAGACTTCGTCCCGTGTCAGGATGGGACTTTCCTTGGCGTGGAAGGCAAGCTTGGCGATGCGATATTCAAGATCTCCTACCATTGTAACTGACTCTGTGTAACCCTAACCCTATCCGGTGTCTATATAAACCGGAGGGTTGTAGTCCGTAGGCAATCAACTCCATATGCAACAATCATACCATAGGCTAGCTTCTAGGGTTTAGCCTCCTTGATCTCGTGGTAGATCTACTCTTGTACTACCCATATCATCAATATTAATCAAGCAGGAGTAGGGTATTACCTCCATCGAGAGGGCCCGAACCTGGGTAAAACAAAGTGTCCCCTGTCTCCTGTTACCATCCGGCCTAGATGCATAGTTCGGGACCCCCTACCTGAGATCCGCCGGTTTTGACACCGACATTGGTGCTTTCATTGAGAGTTCCTGTGTGTCGTTGCCTTTAGGCCCGATGGCTCCTTTGATCATCAACAACGATGCGGTCCAGGGTGAGACTTTTCTCCCCGGACGGATCTTCGTCTTCGGCGGCTTCGCTCTGCGGGCCTATTCGCTCGGCCACCTTGAGCAGATCGAAAGCTATGCCCCTGGCCATCAGGTCAGGTTTGGAAGCCTAAACTACACGGATGACATCCATGGGGACTTGATCTTCGATGGATTCGAGCCACAGCCAAGCGTGCCACACTGTCTCAATGGGCATGATATAGCTCTGCCGCCGAACTGTGCCTTGGAGGCCACATACACATTGGTCCCGACCATTGATTCGGAGCCTACTGCGCCAATCAAGGATCAGCGGTTGGACGCTGCCTCGGGGGATGCGATCTCAGAGGCGATCGAGCCGAACTCCAGCCCCGCACTGCGCATGGCCCGTGACTCCGAGGAGCCGGATTCCTCTCCGAACTCCGATCCCCCCGCGCCCCTGCTGATCGAATCCGATTGGGCGCCGATAATGGAGTTCACCGCCACGGACATCTTTCAGCACTCGCCCTTCGGCGACATCCTGAATTCTCTGAAGTCTCTCTCCTTATCAGGAGAGCCCTGGCCAAACTACGGTCAGCAAGGATGGGCTACGGACGATGAAGAAATTCAAAGCCCAGCCACCACCCACTTGGTAGCCACTGTCGACAATTTAAACGACGTGCTCAACTTCGACTCTGGAGACATCGACAGCATGAATGACGATGCAGGAGATACCGACGAACCAACGCCCATAGGGCATTGGTTAGCCACCTCATCTCATGATGTGTACATGGTGGACACCCCTAAAGGAAGCGATAACGAGGAAAAAGGGGATGGGACGGGAGTTCGACCCCCCGAAAAGCAATCAAAGCGTCTGCGTAAACACCGACCCAAGCCCCGCCTCGACAAAAACCCAGCCATAGAGCAGGACGAGCTGGCCTTAGAGCAATCATCTGAACAGGGCAACACGGATAGAGAAACCGAACATCCCTCCCCCGGCGAAAACGGCATCCCGCACGACCTCACGCGAATAAACCTATGGAGCAGAAGAATCTCCACGAGAGGCTCGTTGCAACTGCACGCAGCCTAAAGAAGCAGAAGCGGAAGCTAAAAACAGCGGAAGACGCACTTCAGATTAGATGGAGCAAAGTAATCAATACCATAGATAAGTACGGCTACAGTCGCCGCACTAAAAGCTATCCGAAAAGAAAGCTAGTGCCTGAATTCGACGAAGAGGCCCTAGAGCCCTCGCATTCAAAAAATGAAAAAGCCACACTGTCGGATAGACGATCCCATAAAGCGGCAAGCGGCGCCGCACCTAGATCAGCATGCGACCCACTTAAGGATCCGCATCATGGCCCAATCAGGTCCATTTATGGGCCAAGAAAGCAAGATCTCGTAAGCAGCGCTATGAAGCCATCATCGGAACCCGGCACACCCAAATACAGGGGCGCCGCACACCCCCTATGTTTCACCGATGAGGTCCTGGACTATGAATTCCCAGAGGGATTCAAACCCGTAAACATAGAGGCATATGATGGAACAACAGACCCTGGAGTTTGGATCGAGGACTATATCCTCCACATACACATGGCTAGAGGAGATGATCTCCACGCCATAAAATATCTACCCCTTAAGCTTAAAGGGCCAGCCCGGCATTGGCTTAAAAGCCTTCCCAAAAACACAATTGGAAGCTGGGAAGAGCTCGAGGATGCTTTCCAAGAAACTTTCAAGGGACCTATTTCCGCCCTCCGGATGCGGACGATCTTAGTCACATAACTCAACAACCCGGAGAATCAGCTCGACAGTTCTGGAATAGATTCCTCACTAAAAAGAATCAGATAGTCGATTGTCCAGACGCCGAAGCCTTAGCAGCTTTCAGGCATAATGTCCGAGACGAATGGCTCGCCAGACACCTCGGCCAAGAAAAGCCAAGAACAATGGCCGCACTAACAAGCCTCATGACCCGCTTTTGTGCAGGGGAGGACAGCTGGTTGGCAAGGTGCAGCCCCAGCGACCCAAGTACATCCGAAACTAGGGATGGAAACGGAAAACCGCGACGCAACAAGGACCGTTGCTGGACTAAAGACAAAAGTCCGAAGAGCACGGCAATCAATGCCGGATTCAAAGGCTCACGGCAAAATAAGGAAAAATTGCCCCCTAGGATAACAGGGACGATCCATCCAACCTAAATAAAATCCTGGACAGGATATGTCAGATACACAGTACTCCCGGGAAGGACTAAAATGCGCCTGCCCAAGCGGAGGACTGTGCGGCCGCTTTGACAGCCCCACAGCAAAATGGCCTCACCGGCCAAAAAACTTCGAAATAGGTCATTCAAGACCACGAACGCGGATAGACGAGTTCAGTGCGAAATCATCATTCATGCAGGCCTAGAAGCCATATACCCCCGCACGCTTATTTTAAACTTTTTCGGCATGACCTGTCTTCAACTTAGTTCCTCTCTTTTACAGATGAACGTCGTGCAGCGCCCGTCCAGGATACGGCACAACAGAGACACAGGCGCAGACGTGCAGTAGGGACCCGTCCTAAAGGATTCTTTTTAGATTAAGACCCTGCGTAAACCTTTTTTACTGTCTCTTGTTGCTACACATCCCCTGGTTTTTTCTTTCTAACATAACCAAGGAGGAGGCTGGCGTCTTGGCATGTGGCCACGTCAGAATTTTTGCACGTACCTGGACACTAGGGGCTTTTTTAATAAAGAGTGTTGTTTCGCCCGCACTCATAAAGACCGAACACCTTAGGGAGTGTTCGGCATCGCGAGTTTTGGCATTATATGCATCAGCTCCGAATCATGTCTTTGGTCAAATGTTGGGTTGCCTGGCTCCTAAGTTCGGCTACCTTACATTCCGCTCTATCGGCTAAGGTAGCACCAGGAGAACTACTGTGATTGTGCCCCTGGTTCGGCCAGGGCGAGCACCTCAGTAGAGAAAGCCGAAAACTGACTGTCATGATGTAGCGTGAGACTGGTCAGCCACTCGATGACCGATCGGAATCTATCGGATTACTCCGCTTTAACGAAGGGCCGCTTCCCGGTCAGGCACATACGCGCCCCGAATTCGGACGAGCGCAGTTGCCACCAAGGAGCTACCTAAAGAGTCTCATTTTCAAACTCCTATGGCTAAGTGAAAGTGTTAAAGCATTATAGTCTGGTTGCCTGGCCCGCTGCTCACCTCCTTTGTAGGACCAAGACGTTGGGTTAAGTGTGAAAATGCGTCTTCTGCGAGCACCCCCGCACTATGTGCGTGGGGGCTGAAGCCAACGACTGCCATCTTTCAGATTCTATATATATATATATATATATATATATATATATATATATATATACATATATATATATATATATATATATCTTAAAACGGCCGCATAGAAGGTGTTAACAATACTTGGAGGCACAAGTATAAAAAAGGCCACTACAATTTATCAAAATATTACTTTATAATTACATATGCTATCATAACATAGCATCTTTTGGGCACTGCGTCTCTATTACACGAGCGCCTTCAAGAACTTCCTGAAAATAGTGCTCGGAGGATACTCGGCTTTTGTCCGAATCTCGGGACGCAACAACGGTGGTCTCCATCTCTGCCCAGTATGTCTTAACACGGGCGAGAGCCATCCGTGCGCCCTCTATGCATGCTGACCTCTTCATTGCATTTATACGCGGCACCGCGTCAAGGAATTGCTGCACCAAGTTGAAATAACTCTTCGGCTCCGATCTCCCAGGCCACAGATGACCCATGACATACTTCATGGCGAGTACAGACAACCTATTCAGTTCGGCCCATTGAGCCAAACGATCATCCACTACCAGTGGACGCTTTGGATTGTGAAACTGCGACCAGAAAAGCTTTTCCACTTCACGATCTTTCTGATCTCGAAAGTGTTCGGTTGCATCAGCAGCACTCGCTGCCAAGTCCAGATAGGTGTCCTCCACACTCCACATCCGGTCCAATGGAGCAAACTTTGGATCACAAAACTTCCTCCGCAGCATAAAGGGCTTTCCAGCCGCAATCTGTTCGGCCTGACGCAGCTCCTCCTTCGCAGCTCTCATCATAGAGCGAGCGTCCTTGGCATCGGCAACGGCCTTCTTTAAGTCTGTCTGTCTCGCCCGGTCTTCTTTTTCAAGAAGTTTGCAACGGTCTGCGGCGCTCTTTAATTTCTCGGCCATCTCGGCCATCTTTTCTTTGCTTCGGCAGTGAGCAGCCTGTTCGGCTCTCAGCTCTTTAAGGGCCTTTTCGGCAGCCGCATCGCTTTTTCTGGCTTGTCCTTAGCTCGGGCAAGTTCTGCCCTAAGATTCTCCACGGAGGCCGTACCATCTGCGTCAAGCACACACACACTGTAAGACACTGGCATGAAGCTCCTCTTACCTGATTCCGCCCAAAGAATTACATACCTTGAGCCTCATCAAGCCGCTTGTTGACAAGCACGATGTCGGCATCTGCCATGTCCAGTTGCCGCTTTAGTTCGGCCACATCATCAGTTCGGCTTGATTCCGGACACCTCGCCACCTACATTCAAAGGCGACATCTTAGACCTGGGATTATGATCCTCTGCGTGCCGTCATTTCTTGACAACGCGCAGAGTCTCAAGGGCTACTATCTACACAGGGCGCATCTTACTTATGCGCAATTGACCAAAGTGTGCATTATCTAACGTACCTCAAAACCCGTCAATAAACGTTTGATGGCCTCATGTAATCCACTTTCTGCGGATGAAATCCTTTCAATCACTGTGCCCATCAATGCATGGTGCTCCTCTGAGATAGAAGCTCGCCCCAGCAGAATCTTTAGCTCCTCCGGGCGAGCACCAGACGGTGCCGGACTTGTCCTATGGCCTCTTTCGAAGGCGGGACGCGGAGAACCTCGGGGGGCCGCACAGCCACCTTCCGCCCCTGCCGGATTTGGAGAAACCCTCCGCGACGACACCTCAGGGTCGCCCGCCTCGCTAGGCGGCACGGCAGGGGGAGGTGTCCCGCTCTCCATCAACTCCGGAAGGAGATCCCCCGAAGACGAGCTTTGCTGAGAAGGGCTGAGGTCCGAGCTACAAGATAAAGGTTTGGTTAATCTTCTTAGATATAAATCAAGGACTTCCCTCATCCCTCAAAAGGAAAATCTTTTCTCCACTTACGGCTCGCTGGAGGGCTGATCCCCTTGAGGGCGTAGTCCGCCTGAGGAACTCCCCGGCGTCGGACCCTCTGACGAGGATTTTCTCCCCCGTTTCAAGACCATGGTTTCCGGGTTGTCAGAGGCGGCTCTCTTCTTCCCCTTAGGAGAGGAATTGTCGGTTCCTCCCTTCGGAGCAGCCTCCTTCGCGGAGGCCATAGCTTCCTTGTCCTCCCCCTCCAAAGGCATTATCTCCAGCATCCTGACTAGCACGGGATCCGGCCTGGTTTTAGGAAGGGGAGCCGGACATCTGATTAGCTTTTCCTTCGCTATCCACTCCTGTTTAAAAGGACGGCTCTTTTAGGGGCAAGTTTATGACAATTATACGGATAGAAGGTCCGGGCACAAGGTTGCTTACTTGAGAATCCGGGCAATTGCAGCTTAGGCCTACGTCCTCGGTTAAATCCGGACACATCTCTTGTGATCCGAAGAACAGTCTATACATCTCCGCGGGCGTTGCGCCCATAAAATTCTGGAGAACTCGCGGTCCCTCTGGATTAAACTCCCACAGGCGAAGGGGGTGACGTTTTCCGGGCAATATTCAGCGAATCAGCATGACCTGCATCACCTTGACCAAGCTGAGGTCTCCTTCCAAGAGATCCTTGATTCGGCCCTGTAACAGGGGCACGTCTTTGGGCAAACCCCAATCTAATCCTTTGTTGACCCATGACGCTAGCCATGATGGGGGACCCGAGCGAAAGGCAGGAGGCACCGCCCACTTGGCGCTCCTGGGAGCAGTGATATAGAACCATTCTCGTTGCCACAAGCCGAGCTCCTCTTGAAAGGAGCCCTCGGGCCATGGAGCATCAGCATTCTTACTTATGACAGCACCTCCGCACTCTGCGTGCCGTCCCTCGATCATCTTTGGCTCCACTCCAAAAGTCTTGAGCCATAATCCGAAGTGAGGAGTAACGCGGAGGAACGCTTCGCACACAACGATGAATGAGGAAATGTGGAGGATGGACTCCGGAGCTAAGTCATGAAATTCCAGCCCGTAATAAAACAGCAGCCCCCTCACGAAGGGATCCATCGGGAAGCCTAACTCCCGAAGGAAGTGAGACATGAACACTACACTCTCACCAGGCTGGGGATTGGGAATGGCCTGCCCTTGAGTAGGCAACCTATGCGGAATTTTGGCGGTCAAGAACTTAGCCTCTCTCAACTTTAGCACGTCCTCCTCCGTGACGGAGGAGGGCATCCATCGGCCTTGAAGGTCGGAACCGGACATTGTCGAAGGTCCGAAGCGCCTGGAATCTGAGGCCTAGGGTGTTGGAACTCGAGGCGACGGGCGAACTCGTTTGAGATTGGAAAAAGGAGTAAGGCCTTGGTCTCTTTATAAGAGGTCGAATACCAGGAGCCCTCCCCGTAACCGTTTGGGACTCGCCTGTAATCGAGAAAACATGCTAACAGGCACGATTGGGTTACCCACGTCTGTATTGATGAGAATCCCGTAAAGGGGGGCACATGATCTCTGCTTTGACAAGACGTGCCAAGGAAACCGCCTCACAAAACATGCTGAGGTGGAAAAGTGAAAGCGATTCGAGTAAAGGACTTGGCCGTAGTGTGATAACGCACTACGGAATACGTCAGCAGATTTGATTTGTGCTAATATTATTCTCTCTATGGCAATATGTGGAAACTTATTTTGCAGAACCGGACACTACTCTTGGTGTTTACAAATCTTCTATGAAGGACTTGGAGGAGGAACCCGCCTTGCAATGCCGAAGACAATCTGCGCGCCGGACTCGTCGTCATTGAAGCCTGGTTCAGGGGCTACTGAGGGAGTCCCAGATTAGGGGGTGTTCGGGTAGCCGGACTATACCTTCGGCCGGACTCCTGGACTATGAAGATACAAGATTGAAGACTTCGTCCCGTGTCCGGATGGGGCTTTCCTTGGCGTGGAAGGCAAGCTTGGCGATGCGATATTCAAGATCTCCTACCATTGTAACCGACTCTGTGTAACCCTAACCCTATCCGGTGTCTATATAAACCGGAGGGTTGTAGTCCGTAGGCAATCAACTCCATATACAACAATCATACCATAGGCTAGCTTCTAGGGTTTAGCCTCCTTGATCTCGTGGTAGATCTACTCTTGTACTACCCATATCATCAATATTAATCAAGCAGGAGTAGGGTATTACCTCCATCGAGAGGGCCCGAACCTGGGTAAAACAAAGTGTCCCCTGTCTCCTGTTACCATCCGGCCTAGACGCACAGTTCGGGACCCCCTACCCGAGATCCGCCGGTTTTGACACCGACATGGGTGGAGGCAGAGCCAGTCAGTAAGTGTGATGCAGCCACAGCAGTCCAGTTTATGAAAAAGGTGATTTTTCGCTTTGGTTTTCCACATAGCATCATAACTGATAATGGTACTAACCTTTCCAAAGGAGCTATGGAAGAGTTCTGTCGACAAGAGCATACCCGACTTGACGTTTCAGCTGTAGCTCACCCTCAATCAAATGGTCAAGCAGAACGAGCCAATCAAGAAATCTTGAAGGGTATCAAGCCTCGGCTCTTGGTCCCTTTACAGTGGACGCCGGGTTGTTAGGTGGAGGAGTTACCTTCTGTACTCTGGAGCATCAATACTTCACCTAACAGATCTACAGGTTACACGCCTTTCTTTATGGTGTATGGAGCAGAGGCGGTCCTGCCAAGTGTCATCAGTCATGATTCACCCTGTGTGGCGGCTTATGTTGAGGAAGACAATGAAAAAGCTCGGCAAGATGCACTTGACCTGTTGGATGAAGAGAGAGACTTGGCAATAGCCCGCTCGGCGATTTACCAGCAAGACATGCGTCGCTACCACAGCCGCCGGGTTAAGTCTAGAACCTTTCAGGAAGGCGACTTAGTGCTCCGACTCATCCAGGATCAATCTAACATGCACAAACTATCCCCTCCTTGGGAAGGACCCTTTGTGGTCAGCAAGAATCTGAACAATGGATCATACTACCTTATCGATGTTCGAGAGCACAAAGACTCACGTAAGTCGGAGGAGGAGACCCGTCGGCCGTGGAATATCGCTCATCTTCGGCCTTATTATACTTGAGCCGTCGGCTCTAATGTGTATATACTTATACTATGTATATTATATAAAGCAATAAAGCAGGACCTCTGTCCTTTTTTCCACTCCCAAAAAGGTTTATGTGTTTTTCCTTGTCAGGTGGTGGAGATAACCAAGGAGAAGCGGATTATATCTGAATCCGGCTTTCCTTTGGTCTGGCTTATGATCATATCTGAATCTAGCCGTTGATCACTTGGGGGCTTCCTGTTCAAACATAGGTCGTATTCGAACCAAAGAGAACATAGCTGTCGATACCCGCTTGATCGGCATACTGCCAAACCCACTTGGGGGCTTCTTGATCATATCTGAATCATAGCTTAACTCCTTTTGGGTCTGATGTGGATCGTATTCGAATCAGCGTCATTAAACAACTCTTATGGTCACTTGGGGGCTTCCTGTTCAAACATAGGTCATATTCGAAACAAAGAGAACATAGCTGTCGATACCCACTTGATTGGCATCACCACAGCCACTGGGGGCTAACAGATCGTATCTGAATCTTAGCTCAACCCCTTTGGAACGGGTCACTGATCATATTCGAATCAGAAACCCTTGAGTTTTGTTCATCATATTTTACAAGTGCCAACATTAGGTATCTTGTGACCCTCTTGAAGATACAATGGAATACATTACAATCTTCCAGAATTAATGTTAGTTACATCAGGTTGTTAAGAACCAGGTGAACTTATATGTGCCAATTTTCAGGAGTTAAGTTTACCCTCAGGGGTTGGTTTATATAAGCCGGAAAAAAACAGCTGTGAGCACTACAGGGCAATGCAAGTTATTTTTTGCAAAGGACATAACAGATTCATACAAACTACAAAGAGAATAATGGCGGCGGCTTATGCAAGTATTAAGGGCCATAAGCATGCGCAAAGGCATAGCAAAACTCAAGGTATCTTCTACTTTGTTACAAGACTCCCCGAGTCTGAATGATGCATTGTTTTTCTACGATGACATAAGCAAGTGGCGCCTGACAAGCTACTCTTGGGGTTGACTTGAAGCCTCCGGGTTATCCTTCTCCGTCTCTCCGCCGACTGCTTTGTCCTGGAAGGATGATGAGGCCCAGTCAATGCCACTCAAGGCTTCAAACTCAGCTTCATCATGTATTAAACCGGTTGGGTCGACTTCAGGAGCAAAGGTGTGCTTACGGGTTGGAGGGATCAAGTTGACATCGTCGTAATGCGGCATGGGGATTCTCCGATTCTCCTTGTCATAACCCGGCTGACACTTGGTGAGGTCAGTATCGTTCCCAATAAGAGTAGCCACCGGACGTATATCCTTCACACAGGCGGTGAAATCTTTATCATTAAACACGGTACCATCTTCCATTAAACTTGGATACCCAAGAGCAATATCAGCGGGGTCTAGTTCTAGAAGCCACGCCTTGGCCCGACTCAATGCGGCTATAGCTCCGGCTCTTGCAGATGCTCGTCTTAACTCTTGGATTCGCTGAGGTAGCACAGCAAGCCGCTTCAGCACATCTTGCAGGAGATAAGGAACATCGTTTGATAAAGCCACAACGGCCAGAGCACGTTGTGACCCGGTGTAGAGTTGTTCCACCAGAGTATAAAACGCCTTCAACTTGATCACCATGTTCTGCTTAAGATTTGTGCTCCTGGGGCCTGCGTTATTAAGCATAAGGTGAGTCAGAGGAGACAACTAAAATGGTCATTCAAGGAGTTTTGCAGTGTTTAAGGTTTGAGTAAGTCACTCACCGAAGATTGCTGAAACCATTCGAGATATCTGCCTCTTTAAGTCGGACAGTTCGGCCGTTGCTTCTGCAAGCGATGCCTCTGCTGTCTCGGCCCGGGTCACCAGTGCGGCCTTTTCATCAGCCCAAATTTTCTTCTCCGATTCAAAATTTTGCTTCAACTTCTCTTGTTCAGAGACGCTGAATTCAAATTTGGAGTTGGCCTTTTCAATTTCACTTTCCTGGGTTGCCAAGCGATTCTTCAAATCAGCAATCTTCAATTCAAATTTACTTATGGTGGCCTGCATTGCACCGGATAGTAGTAAAAGTTACGGTAAGTACTATTAAGTCCCAAGCACTTTGCAAGCAAAGATATTTGACACTTGGGGGCTAATGTATACCGAAAGTTTCTAAATTATTAAGCCGGTCCTGAATATTAAGTCCCAAATACCTTGCAAGCAAAGATTTTTGGCACTTGGGGGCTAATGTATATCGCAAGTTAAAGGTATTGTGTTACATCTGGTTCAATTATTTTTTCTTTAAGCCGGGCAAGTAGCTCTAACAATTTTTCTAAGTCTACAACATATTTATTCATAAGCAATAGACTTGGGGGCTGGTACGGTAAGTGTGATTGAAAGTAAGCTAGCATAAGTCATACCTCAGATTTTTGCTGTATCTGCTTCACCATGTCAATTTCCAGGTCACGGCTGCTTTGTACTTGATTGATATAGCCGGAGACAATCTCTCCAATACTCAAATGAGTATAGTCAGTGACGTCCAGCTTGGCCTTCCGGCGTTCCACCAATTCCTCTTTAGAACACTTGGCAAGTACAAACGGCTGTGCCGGCTCAACAAACTGAGTCTTGAGAATTTCAATTTCCTGATCATTTGCCTTGGCGGGGCTAGGAGCCACCGGGTTACCAGAATCGTTGAAGGTTTGTTCAGTAGGCGGGTCTGAGGAAGATATAGGAACATCATGAGATGGTTGAGGCGGCGGCTCGTGAGCAGAGGCATCAGGAGCAGCTGTGCCCAGCTCTGGTTCAGTCACAACCGGCTCTTAGGGCGGCTTATTCCTTTTTGCCCTTTCGCTGGGCTTTACTTGCACACTGTGGAAAAGGTCGACAGGTTAAATACAGCAAATAGGAGTAAAATAAAGCATAAGGTACAACAATTACCCGAGAGAAGTTTTGAAGGCTGGCATGTTGGATTGCATAGACTCACCGGAGGAAGGTGAAATATCCTGATAGTTGGAGTCAGAATAATTGAGAGGCTAACAAATGAAACCCGCCAAAGGAAAAAGAAGGTGTAAATCAAAGATAACCTCAGTCTGGCGTTTCCTGGTCACATCAAGTAAGCCGGAGGAGAGTTCCGCGTCTTTGCTGGTCCGGGTCTGCCTCCGGCTCTCATAAATCTTACTTTCCGGGTTACTCTTCGAATTTTCTGACGCGGCTGAAGCTCGGAGTCGGAGGAGATTACAATTACCTCTTCCTCGACGGGTTGGCTGTTGCCTGTGTCTTCCTGAAAGAAGGTGAGCATCAGTAAGGTAGAAATAAAGGACAAAGGGAAATTCAAAGGTTACCTCTTCCTCATTATCATCAGTATCATCAAGCTGAAACAGCTCAGAGGCGCTTGGCTTCCTTTTCCTTGAGGTGGTGGGCTTGGTGGTTTAATTTTCGGCTCTCTTGGCCGCCCTGGCTTTCTTGGCTGCCTCATGATCATATTGCGTGTTCCAGAAGCTATCATTTGCCTGTAAAAGGTTATAACTGGTTATGCGTAAGAATACAGCCTAACATGATAAAACATAACCCGATGGCTGGAAACTTACTGCAGGGGCCGGGTTCTTCTGGCAAAAAGGTAGTAAGCCGAAGGCGTTACTATTCACTGTGCCCTCTTTCAACAAGGACTGAGTTGTAGCTTCCACTACATCATCTGGTAAGTCGTCAGGGTTATGACGTTGAGGGTCATCCTTCTCGCCTGAATAATTACACATTAAGCCGGGGCGGCGGCTTAACGAAATTATTCTCCAAGCAATCCAGACTCGGACCAAGTCAATGCCATCTAAGCCGTTCCCTAAAAGAGCTTTAATCCTCTTGATTTTGGGGGTGAGTGGCAGGCGTTCAATAGCTCAACTTATCCGGCAGCGGGTGAGTAGGTTCAAGGCACAATGCGCGGAAGCCGGGCAGTGGATTTTCGCCAGCCGGAGAAGTATCTTGGCAGTAGAACCATGTCTAGTTCCAGTCCTTTGGATGACTCAGCAATTCAGCATAAGGGAACATGCAGTCTCTCCGCCTTTGAATTGATATGACACCAAGCTCCAGACTGGGCCCGTTGGCCCGTTCATTCTGCCAGTTCAAATAGAACAATTCCCTGAACAGAAGTAGGCTGGGTTCTTCTCCAAGGTAGATCTCATAGAAAACTTGAAAGTTGCAGATATTTGACACGGAGTTGGGCCCGATGTCTTGAGGTCTTAAGTCAAAGAAGTGCAAAACGTCTCTAAAGAATTTTGAACCAGGAGGAGCAAATCCCCGGCTCATGTGAGCGGTAAAAATGATCACCTCCCCTTCCTTGGGTTGAGGTTTCTCTTCAGACGGGTCAGGAGCACGATAAGACATGACATCCTTCTTGGACAGATGGCCGGACTTCACAAACTCTGACAATTTGCTCTCCATAACAATGGATGGGACCCAGTTGTAGGTAATCAGAGGTTTAACAGCTTGGGGTGCCATTGAGTAAATTGAAGCCTACAACAAGATAAACCGGATCCTGAACCACCGCCCGAGCCGTGAAAGCCACCGGCTCCTGAACCGCCGCCTAGGCCTTGATTGCCATCAAATGTGTTAGAATTCTTGAAAGCTTTCATGATTGCGCAATCCTTCCATAAATGAGTCACTGGTCGTTCCCGGGTGCCGTGTTTCGGGCAGGGTTCATTGAGTAGTTGCTCGAGAGACGGACCTAACCCACCAAACCGTGGTGGCTTTCCTTTGCGCTTCTGATTGTTACCCTGTGCATTGGCCACAAATTCTAGGTTACTGTCCGCCTTACGCTTATTGCCTCCTTGACTCGCCGGGTTATGCCGCTGACCCTTTCCATTGCCGTTCTTCTTTCCCTTCCCTGTCTTTTCCTCGTCAGACGTGGGATCCTTGGTACTATCAGAATCGGCATACTTGACTAAAGCCGCCATCAGTGTCCCCATATTGTTGCAATCACGCTTAAGGTGCCCCAGCTTCTGTCTCAGAGGCTCAAAGCGGAAATTCTTCTCCAGCATGAGAACTGCTGAGCCGGCATCCATCTTGTCAGATGAATGTATTATATCCTTGACCCGGCGCACCCAATGAGTCGTAGATTCACCTTCTTCCTGCTTACAATTTGTCAGATCCACAATTGACATAGACTGCTTGCAAGTATCTTTGAAGTTCTGGATGAAACGGGCTTTTAGCTCCGCCCATGAACTAATGGAGTTGGGTGGCAAACCCTTTAACCAAGAACGGGCCGTTCCGTCCAGCATCATGGTGAAATATTTAGCCATCGCTTCATCACTAACCTCTAGCAGCTCCATAGCCATCTCATAACTTTCAATCCATGCCCCAGGCTGTAAATCGACCGTATAATTCGGCACCTTCCGAGGCCCCTTGAAATCCTTGGGCAGACGTACATTACGTAGAGCCGGTACCAGACAAGGAACTCCTCCGGTTCTAGTAGCAACCCCCGCTTCAACGGAAGTCGTCATGTAATCCGATGAGTTCTGTTGGGCTGCTAGCTGAGCCGCCAGCTGAGCCGCCCGCTTGTCCTCCTGACGTATCCGATCCTGAACTGGGTTATACCCGTCGGGCTGGTTCCAGCGCTGAGCGTTACTTGACAAGGCCTCTGACTCCATGTGTCTACTGTAACTCGGGCTTCGATTTTGACGAGGCAGAGCTAACCAGGGCAGAGGAGTCGAGTGAATCCTATCCCGGCTGTAGGAGTAGGTTTCTTGCTGAGCCAGGGCTGTTTGGACAAGTTCTCTGATCTTCCGGGTTTCCACCGCTGTCGGATTATCCCCATCTACCGGGAGAGCCGCCAAACGTGATGATACTGCGATTAAGTTCTCCATGGGGCTAGAGAAGTGACCCTGCGGTATTGGTATGTAATTGGGCGGTGCCATATTGCCGTGAGGTGGTGCCATCCCCTGAGGCCGGACTGGACCTCCCGCTCCAGATATAATAAGCTGATTCACACCTGGTGGGTTACTTGGGCCGGCCCCGGGTGTAGAAAAGAGATTCCGAGGATCATAATTCTGAGGTAAATGGGACTGAGTTTTCTGATGTCTCCTCCTCATTACCTCATTAGATGCGTTCAGGCTTAACGTGAGCTGCAAGGCCTCTGCTTGAAGTTGCTGCGCCCGTACGTCCAAAGCCGCCCGCTCTGCTGCTAATCTAGCGTGCCCAGCTGCTAAGGTTTCTTTGACCCGGGCGATCTCGTCACGAACCTGTGCCACCTCAGCCTCATGCTCAGATTGGTTCGCAGGGATGACTTTAACAGTTAACAAAGTCATAAGCTTATCCATGAGATCCATCAGCACCTGAGCCGGTGAGCGCACATGGCCTCCTGCCTCGGCTGCTCCTAGCCCGGACGTTATCGCCGCTGAAGCCGTAGAATTTTGGCCGGGTTGAGTACCAGCCATGAAGACTCCTGCCCGGTTTGGCGACTCTGAGAGGTCCGGAATAGTGCTGCCATCGGAACAGCCCCCAAGCACGCCATCTTGAACTTGATACAGCAAATCTGTTGAGCCGGCGGATGAATCATCGTCAGAGAGGACGGCCGGCTCACCATCACCTTCATATCCTTCAGGAAGTTCACCTCCATGGATGCAACCCACAAAGGCACGCTTCACGACGGGTTGAGCTCGGGCGGGTTTCGCACGCTGAGCCGTCTCGAAGAGGTCGGTGCAGCTGTCCGGCTCAGGGCCTGGCTCACCAATCCGGCCGATGAAGACGTGAATTCCGCCAAAGGGGACCCGGTAGCCATACTCAATTGAACCGGCGTCGGGGCCCCAACCTTCACCGTCGATGTAGATCTTGCCGCGACGACTCTTGGTCATCCGGCCAACTGCGTATCCCTTGAGCCCTTCGAAGCTGCCCTTCAAGAACTCGAATCCACCGTGCGCTGGCCCCACGGTGGGCGCCAACTGCCAGGAGGGGCAGGGCTCCCTAAAAGGGGACAAGAAGATTGACAAGTTCCACAAGTTGGACAAGTTAGGTTTAGACAATAGCTCTCGAGATAGAGCACTCTTGTAACCGTGATCATCATCATCAATATCAATGAAGCAGGATCTAGGCTTTTACCTCCACCATGAGGGGCCGAACCTGGGTAAAATATCGCGTATCTCGTCCCGCTCAACCCCTCTCAAGTTACCACATAGATGCGTTGGCCTCGCGACTAAGTCCTGACACTAAGGACATCTGCCGTGACAATTCCACGACAGTTGGCGCCCACCGTGGGGCTCGCGCACGGTGGTGTTGAGTTCTTGGAGGGAACCCTTCAGGGATCGAGAAGCTCGCAACGTGCCGGATGAGGAAGAACCAGTGCAGAAAGATTTACGTACTGGACAAGCAGTCGGAACAGCGGGTAAGAAATTAAGACCGAGAAGTTTTTAGGGTTGCGTGTTAAGCGGCCATCGCATGCACCGTGAAGATCCGCCGAGACCGAGACGAGAGTAATTTTTGTGCAATATTGGGCCACTTGTCAAAGTTCCAGCAACAAAGACGTGTCTAGACATAAAGCCTAGCGCACCACTCGTCGGATTCAACAGAGGATCAAGGAACGACGCAACCACCCGTTTGTTTAATAAAAAAAGAGAAGGTGGTGCACGATCCGCAGGAAGCTGTGGATGGGGATTCACTGGATCGGCCACAACTAGGCAGCAGGGAGAGGGCAGACAAGGACTCCGCCTTGGCCTCTGTTCCAAGTGGCCTGCCTCCAGTTCTGACTCGGATGTCTCTGCTGCGAAAACCCTGCGGCTGCCTCTGCCACGATAGTCGCGGGCCCGCCGCGGGTTTGCCGGCGCGTCAAAGCAGCCTCCACCTAGGCGACCTATCTTGCTCTGCCCTAGCGGCTGGTTAATGCCACCTCAGCGACCCGTCGCTGCTGCAGCCTCATCTACAAACTACCGATGTTCTGCATCAACCAACCATGGTCGCCTCGACGGCAAGTCGCCCCCGTGGCTTTCAAATCGCCTCCAATGGCCGCACTTCAACCGGCCTTGTCGCCATAAGCCACCGCCATTCTTAGGCCGCCCCTCGCTCGGCTTCGCGTCGAGCCGCCGATCGCCGTCGTTACGTCCGCAACGGCCTCACTTGAAGTCGCCATTGACTCTATGTTAAACCGCCGGTGCCACTGAGCGCCGCGGTCTACCTGTCTCAAAGATGCCGATCGCTTCTACCTGCGTGCTATCTTAACCCGCCCTCCGCCGGCTCGCATCTTCAGCTTCACCGACATTGCATGACCCGGCCGCCAGCTGGTTCTGGCCTCCAGCTTACTGCGCCGGACCTGCCGCGAGCCGCCCGCCCGCTGCCGTGGTTCATCTCTGCTTGTTCTGATAGGTTTTCAAGTGCGCTGGACTGCAGCAAAAAGAACAACATGTTCAATTTGTGAGGTAGCTCCAGCCCAAGGGACACTCTGAGATGCTGATCCACCACGTGGAAGGGAGCGCTATGTGAGCTGTTAATGAATTACAAGCACTTCAGGATGAAAAAAAAGGAAATCATACAGAGTCAGGCCTCGAAGAAAACCTCAAAAGGACTTGACCCTTAAACAAAGGATAACTTGCGTTCAACATGATGAGTACTGGAGATCTTAAGTTGATATTATTGAGGAGGTCTATTACCTTGATTGAAGGTGCAAGTAAGAGCAGAAAGCATGAGCCCAGGAAAACTCCACTGATGCTCACGGCTTCTGTCATGAATCGCCACACATCTAGGCCACTGTGACTTCGTCTCCGTCGAGTTGCCTTCGCCAGCCTGCCATTTTCACTGCCTCGTCGACCCCAACGGTCCGCTGGCTTATACCACATCATAAACACAAGCTAAGTCGCTTTTATATTTAAATTTCATTTTTATCCCAGTCAATTAAATATATCCGGCACCTTTGAGTTAATCTCGGGGGCTATCGTTTCTTCTCATAAGGTTGAGTCGTAAGGTTACCAAAGAGGACTATTTGCCATGATGCACAGTTCAAACATGGGTGCCTTACATATCAGCGAAATAATTTTACGTTCGTTATTTACTAAGTCAGATGCAACTCGTAACCGACCAAGTAGTGGGTACGGTATTGTCAATCGACTCTGATGCCTATCATGGACTTTGTCGACCCTGAACATATCATATTCTGAAAAAAGTCCACACGAAAGCCTACTTAGTCGAGTCGAACGATTAACAACTTGAACACAAGTTGACAAAGTCATCAAAATTATTATTTAATTTTGTTTTATATATCACGAACGATGTAATGCATTCATGTGTTTTATTTCAGGAACAAAGAGCTTGAAGATGACTCCTCGAGTCGCCTCAAGCCTCGGGGGCTATCAAGCTAGAATTTGTGAAAAAACGGACTTTGTTCGTTACCAAAACACAAGTTCACAGACCCTCGGGTTGTTAAAGGCCTAAACAAACCCAGCGCTCGGGGGCTACAGATGATATACATGCTATTGGGGTTGGAAAAAATTCAGAAAGACCCGTCTTGGAGACAGAATCCAGCCTGGGAGGACAACCCGGCAACATCAACGTCGACGCTTCATGCCCGACAATCTCTTCATCCACATTTCGGCATCCATTACGTCAACGACCTGGAAAAAAGCTCTGTGTTCAAGGAAGACAAAAGCATCAACAAAATCAAGACCTTCCGCCCGACTCTTCGAGTCACCCGAAAGCTCGGGGGCTACTGTCGTGGATATGGGACACGGGTATCCTCACGGAGGTAGGCCGCGGCCCATCATGGGAGGTGGCCCAGCAGGCCGACTTAAACAGTTTGAATAAGACCTGGATTGCTATCCGTCTTGTAATAGAAAAGAGACTACTCCTAATCCAACTAGGACTAGTCATGTAACCCGCCCCCCAACATATATAAGGAGGGGCAGGGCTCCCCAAAAGGGGACAAGAAGATTGACAAGTTTCACAAGTTGGACAAGTTAGGTTTAGACAATAGCTCTCGAGATAGAGCACTCTTGTAACCGTGATCATCATCATCAATATCAATGAAGCAGGATGTAGGCTTTTACCTCCACCGTGAGGGGCCAAACCTGGGTAAAATATCGCGTATCTCGTCCCGCTCAACCCCTCTCAAGCTACCACATAGATGCGTTGGCCGCGCGACTAAGTCCTGACACTAAGGACATCTGCCGTGACAATTCCACGACACACATGCATAGTTTTAGAGGGCCGAGAGATAGTTTGTGTGCGTACGTGAAAGTGGTGTAGAAAGAGGGGATGACCGGTGGAGACAGGGAGAGATATGCCCGTCATTTCTCTTTCCCTTGACTAATATTTTAGGAGAATATATAAACATTCACAATGCAGAAAAAATATTTTTGGATGCACCATGCAATTAACTTTCATGTATAACATTGTATTATTGTATATGCTTATTTTATTAGTGGCCGATTGCGTGTGTGGTGTGGTGGGCACATCATTTCTAGTTGTGTTGGGTCAACATGAGGACCAATGGGTTGGTTCCATCCAGTGCCACATAGGTTGGATCGAGACTCGTTATACGAAGACCCATGTGGAGGACTCGGCGTACAACACGAAGCTAGCTACTAGAGTCGCGGAGGACTCTATCCCCACTGGTGATAAGCCGACTATATATGATTGTAACCCTAGGCCCCGAGTATGTTATAGAAGTTTGGGGGCTAGTTCGTCGATAGTATACACACACGCCAATGCCTGGTATTCACGTGTACTTTGTACACACTCCTATCACTAATATACAACACCAGGAGTAGGCTTTTTCCTCAACTGCAAGGGTCCGAACTAGGGTAAAACCTTGCCTCGTATTACCATCCAGCCTAACAGTCAGGGATATCCTACCGAATGATATGATGGAATCATATCTGCCAACTACTAAGAGAGAGGTG
>NC_041386.1:44858698-44878874 GCF_002162155.2 Triticum dicoccoides
ATCCCTACGGCTCTCGGTGAGCCCGTCCTTCTTTCCTCTTCCTTTCTCCCGTGCCGTAGTCGCTGCCTCGCCGGAGAGCTCTGCTCACTACGCCCGCTATCGCGCCCTGGCTGCGGTCTCGTGCACCGCGTGCTGCTGCCCACGCGCGAACACAGCCCTGCGAGCAACTGTCGCCGCTGCTTCTGCTAAAGTGCTATTGCCACTGGTCTCTGCTCCCCACGAATCCCCGCGGGACCCGCACCGCTCGCTGACCGCGACCACCACGATGGCTCCCACCTTGCGCTCGCACCCAACCCCGGCTGCCTCGCGAACCCCCTGCTCCAGCGTGGCCTCCCTACTCCTACTACACTGGCCACCGTGCCGTCACGTGCCCGTGGCCGCGCCCACCCGGGCCTCGTGCCCGTTCCGCTTCTGTCCTATGCCGCCTGCACTCCGGCGCGCACAGCCGCGCTCCCGCCCGCGCGTAGCCGCCATTCTACTGCCGCTTGGCTCTGCTGCTGCTCTGCCGTTGCGCGCGTGAGCTCCGCCCGGCCGCATCTACCAAGCCACTCACCGGCCCTGCCGCCGACCGCTGCAGGTGCCGCCTAGTCCCCTCCTTCCCGCTGCGCCTGCTCTGGACGGCCGGGGCCGCCAGCCGCTCCCCTGGCCGTGCCGCACCGGCGCCCCTGCATCCAGAACGGCCACGACCCCGACCGCCCCTGCCCTGTTAGCCCGCTGCACCCTCATGCCCGCCAAACCCCCGGGCCACTTACAAGTGGGGCCCAACCCATTTAAAAAAAGAAAAGTTAAGTTAATTAACTTAATTAATTTAAAAATAATTAGTCTAATTACCTAATTAGTTAATTAGTTAGCACTAACAGAAATTGACATGTGTGTCCACTGTCCAGTTGACCTGGTCAATGGGGCCCACTGTTAGCCTCTGGTGGCCCTACTGTGTGCACTCTGCTGGGTGCATATATCATTTCACCTTTTATTTCGAATTAATAACAATTTTAAAATATTATTAAAATTTGAAAAATCATAAAAAGTAAACTGTAACTCATATGAAAAGGTTTTATACATGAAAGTTGCTCAGAACGACGAGACGAGTCTGAATACGCGGTCCATTCATCTGTCACACGTCCCTAGCATAGCGAACATGCAACCTTCCCCCTCCGGTTCGTCTGTCCAAAAATGCCTAACTCTGGGAAAACTTTTCCGGATGTTTCCCCCTTCGCCGACAGCATGTAGTGCTGCGCTAGATCACCCCTAGCACCGCTTACTGTCATGGCATGCATGTGTGTGCTTTGTATTTATTGTTTCTGCCCCCTTCTCTCTGGTAGACCCCGATACCGTTGCTGTTGCCACTGTGATCGACTACCTCACCGACGACCTTTCTTCCCTTTCAGCAGAGCTTCCAGGCAAGCCCCCCCTTTGATCATCCCGATATCGCCCATTCTATTCTCTCATGCTTGGATTAGATTTTGCTACTGTAATTGATAGCTCCTATTCTGATGCATAGCCTGCTTTTGTAACCTGCTCATTGTACCTCAACTGCTTATCCTAAACTACTTAGTATAGGTTGGTTAGTGATCCATCAGTGACCCCTACCTTGTCCTTGTTGCCCCTGCTTCATCATCGATGACTTGATCAACATGATCGACGACCATAGCCCGACACCTCACAACACATCACACCCCCTCTATTGCTCGACTCTACCGAGATACTATCAAATGCCGAGGGTGATACCTCATAACACACTCCTGATGATAACTCTGTAGTGTAGCTATTCGGTCATGGTTATCGAGGGTGATTCCTCCTTAACCACTTTCGATACGACTCTATCGTGCAACCCCTCAAGTGTGAACCTCGAGGGTGGTTCCTCCTAGGTTCACCTTGATGATTACAATGAGTGGAATCCATCGAGGGTGATTCCTCGGGTTTCCCCTTGATGTTTGGACACACGGTTACCTCGACTTTACTTGAGACCTTTGTGAAAGTCGGGCGGGCCCGGAGAGCACCCACAAGATAATTATGTGTCACGGCCAGGGATTCTGGGCCCCGGCCGTAAGTCCACGAGACGGATCAATGGGGTCACATCAATCGTGAGTCTCTGCTCGTCTCCGCAAGCTAATAATACACTATGGTTTGGGTATTTGTTCTGAGTTGGCCTTTGGCCTTTACACACTAACCACCATGCGAGAATAGTTATGGGCCTCGACGACGTAGTATCAGCCGAAGCTTTCTTAGACGTCCAGTTTAGCATTGCAGCACAGCTGGGCCGACACCATCCATGTAGAGGTGGAGCCTGGACCCGCCCTGCTCGCAATGACCCAGAGTGCAATGGGCGATGAGCCTAGACCCCGGAGTGCTTAGGATGTAGACTGGCGGGGACCTCTCTACTGAGCCTAGGTAGGGCTACGACGTGTTGATCTTCCAAGGCCGGGCATTGACCCAGAAAAGTGTGTTCGGCCAGAGTAATCAAGCGTGTTGGAAAACGTGGTGCACCCCTGCAGGGAAGGTTATCTATTAATAGCCATGTCCACGGTAACGGATGTTCAGACTTATATCCTAATATTTTACAACTAGAAATGGATACTTGAGATATGTGGCTCCGGGATTGCTTTCTCGCAGGGAGTCGAGGAAGGATCTCTGGGCGTTAATGTTACAACATGTTTGTTAAATATAAACTGCTATTCTTTACTCTTCTACATGCTGCAAGATGCTTGGAGCTGCTTGAAGATGCTAGTCTTTGATAGGCTAGGCCTTCCCCTCTATTCTGGCATTCTGTAGTTCAGTCCATAGATACATACCTTCCTTTGATACCAATGTATACTTAGTATAGATCTGATGCTTGCGAGTACTTTGGATGAGTACTCACGGTTGCTTTGCTACCCCTTTTTTTCCTTCTTCCTTCTTTCCGGTTGTTGCAACCAGTTAGTGGTGCCTAGGAGCCAGATGCCATCGCCGACGGATACTACTACCCCGGAGGGTGCCTACTACTACGTGGAGACCACCGAAGACCAGGATTAGTTAGGAGGTCCCATGCAGGAGGCCTTGCCTCTTCGATCGTTGATGTTTGTGCTAGCGTTCTTAAGGAAAAACTTGTTCACCTTATGTTTGTACTCAGGTATTGTTGCTTCCGCCGACTCTTGTGTATCAAGCTATGTATTCTAGCCCTCGAGGCCCCTGGCTTGTAATATGAAGCTTGTATTATTTGAATTTGTGTCTAGAGTTGTGTTGTGATATCTTCTCGTGAGTCCCTGATCTTGATCGTACACATTTGCATGTATGATTAGTGTACGATTGAATCGGGGGCGTCACAACATGATTTTCGATTTCGGTTTCGCTTGAGGACAAGCGAGGTCTATTCTTGGGGGAGTTGATAAGTCCATTTTGCATCATGTTTTTCCTACTATTATTTATGATGTTTGTATGCATAATAATGTTTTTTGGAGTAATTCTAATGCCTTTTCTGTCATAATTTGCAAGGAACACACAAAGAGGGAGAATTCCGGCAGCTGGAAATCTGGACCTAGAAAAGCTACATCATGCTAGCTATTCTGCACAACTCCAGACAAGCTGAAACTTTATGGATAATTTTTATGGAATATATGAAGAATATTGGAGCAAATAAGTACCAGAGAGAGCCCACCAGGTGGGCACAACCCACCTGGGGGTGCTAGGGAGCCCAGGCACGCCCTGGTGGGTTGTGCTCACACAGGCCCACCTCCGGTGCCCATCTTCTGGTATATTAGTCATTTTGACGTAGAAAAAAATAAGGAGAGGAATTTCGGGATGGAGCATCGCCGCCTCAAGGCGGAACTTGGGCAGGAGCACTTTTGCCCTCCGGCGGAGCAATTCCATCGGGGGAACTTCCCTCCCGGAGGGGGAAATCATCGTCATCATCATCACCAACAACTCTACCATCTCGGGGAGGGCAATCTCCATCAACATCTTCAACAACACCATCTCATCTCAAACCCTTGTTCATCTCTTGTGTTCAATCTTGTTACCGGAACTATAGATTGGTGCTTGTGGGTGACTAGTAGTGTTGATTACATCTTGTAGTTGATTACTATATGGTTTATTTGGTGGAAGATTATATGTTTAGATCCATTATGCTATTTAATACCCCTCTGATCTTGAGCATGTTTATCACTTGTGAGTAGTTACTTTTGTTCTTGAGGTCACGGGAGAAATCATGTTGCAAGTAATCATGTGAACTTGATATGTGTTATTTTGATAGTATGTATGTTGAGATTCGCTTAGTGGTGTCATGTGAATGTCGATACTGTTGGGGATCGTTGCAGAAATTAAAAAATTTCTACGCATCACCAAGATCAATCTATGGAGTTTACTAGCAACGAGAGGGGAGTGCATCTTCATACCTTTAAAGATCGCGATGCGGAAGCGTTGCAAGAACGCGGTTGGTGGAGTCGTACATGAAGCGATTCAGATCGCGGCCGATTCCGATCTAAGCACCGAACAACGATGCCTCCGGGTTCAACACACGTGCAGCCCGGTGACGTCTCCCGTGCCTTGATCCAGCAAGGAGAGAGGGAGAGGTTGGGGAAGACTCTGTCCAGCAGCAGCAAGACGGCGTGGTGGTGGTGGAGGAGCGTGGCACTCCAGCAGGGCTTCGCCAAGCACTGCGAGAGACGAGGAGGGAGAGGGGTAGGGTTGCGCCAGGTGAAGGGGTGCGGTTGCCCTCCCACCCCCCACTATTTACAGGGGGAAGGGGAGAGGGGGCTGCCCCCTATATCCATCTAGAGGGGGGGCGGCCCCTCAAGGGGGGGGTAGCGGCCCCCTTAGGGTTTCCAACTAGGGGGGCGCCCGCCCCGTGGGGGGGGGGCAGCGGCCCCCTAGGGTTTCCAACCCTAGGAGCCTTGGGCCCTTGGGGGGTGCACAAGCTCACTAAGGGGCTGGTTCCCACCCAACTACATCCCATTAGGTCCTTCGGGGCAGGTGGACCCTCCCGGTAGACCCCCAGAACCCCTTCGGTGGTCCCGGTACAATACCGATAAACCCTGAAACCTTTCCGGTGACTGAAACTGGAATTCCCATATATAAATCTTTACCTCCGGACCATTCCGGAACTCCTCGTGACATCCGAGATCTCATCCGGGACGCCGAACAACATTCGGTAACCACGTACATCTATTCCCTATAACCCTAGCGTCATCGAACCTTAAGTGTGCAGACCCTACGGGTTCGGGAGGCACGCAGACATGACTGAGACATCTCTCCCGCCAATAGCCAATAGCGGGATCTGGATACCCATGTTGGCTCCCACATGCTCCACGATGATCTCATCGGATGAACCACGATGTCAAGGATTCAATCAATCCCGTATACGATTCCCTTTGTCTACCGGTATAGCACTTGCCCGAGATTCGATCGTCAGTATATCGATACCTTGTTCAATCTCGTTATGACAAATCTCTTTACTCGTTCCGTAACACATCATCCCGTGATCAACTCCTTGATCACAATGAGCTCATTATGATGATGTCCTGCTGAGTGGGCCCAGAGATACCTCTCCGTCATACGGAGTGACAAATCCCAGTCTCGATTCATGCCAACCCAACAGATACTTTCGGGGATACCCGCAGTGTACCTTTATAGCCACCCAGCTACGTTGTGACGTTTGGCACACCCAAAGTACTCCTATGGTATCTGGGAGTTGCAAAATCTCATCGTCTAAGGAAAAAGATACTTGACATTAGAAAAGCTTTAGTAGACGAACTACACGATCTTGTGCTATGCTTAGGATTGGGTCTTGTCCATCACATCATTCTCCTAATGATGTGATCCCGTTATCAATGACATCCAATGTCCATGGTTAGGAAACCGTAACCATCTATTGATCAACGAGCTAGTCAACTAGAGGCTCACTAGGGACATGTTGTGGTCTATGTATTCACACATGTATTATGATTTCCGGATAACACAATTATAGCATGAACAATAGACAATTATCATGAACAAGGAAATATAATAATAACCATTTTATTATTGCCTCTAGGGCATATTTCCAATAGTCTCCCACTTGAACTAGAGTCAATAACCTAGTTACATTGTGATGAATCGAACACTCATAGAGTTCTGGTGTTGATCATGTTTTGCACGTGGAAGAGGTTTAGTCAACGGATCTGCGACATTCAGGTCCGTATGCACTTTAGAAATCTCTATGTCTCCATCTTGAACATTTTCACGAATGGAGTTGAAGCGACGCTTGATATGCCTGGTCTTCTTGTGAAACCCGGGCTCCTTGGCAAGGGCAATAGCTCCAGTGTTGTCACAGAAGAGAGTCATCGGGCCCGATGCATTGGGAATAACTCCTAGGTCGGTAATGAACTCCTTCATCCAGATTGCTTCGTGTGCTACCTCTGAGGCTGCCATGTACTCCGCTTCACATGTAGATCCTGCCACTACGCTTTGCTTGCAACTGCACCAACTGACTGCCCCACCATTCAAAATATACACGTATCTGGTTTGTGACTTGGAGTCATCCAGATCTGTGTCTAAACTAGCATCGACGTAACCCTTTACGACGAGCTCTTCGTCACCTCCATAAACGAGAAACATATCCTTAGTCCTTTTCAGGTACTTCAGGATATTCTTGACTGCTGTCCAGTGTTCCATGCCGGGATTACTTTGGTACCTTCCTACCAAACTTACGGCAAGGTTTACATCAGGTCTGGTACACAGCATGGCATACATAATAGACCCTATGGCCGAGGCATAGGGGATGACACTCATCTTTTCTCTATCTTCTGTCGTGGTCGAGCATTGAGCCGTGCTCAATCTCACACCTTGCAATACAGGAAAGAACCCCTTCTTGGACTGATCCATATTGAACTTCTTCAATATTTTGTCAAGGTACGTGCTTTGTGAAAGACCAATGAGGCGTCTCGATCTATCTCTGTAGATCTTGATGCCTAATATGTAAGCAACTTCTCCAAGGTTTGATGCCTAATATGTAAGCAACTTCTCCAAGGTCCTTCATTGAAAAACACTTATTCAAGTAGGCCTTTATGCTTTCCAAGAGTTCTATATCATTTCCCATCAATAGTATGTCATCCACATATAATATGAGAAATGCTACAGAGCTCCCACTCACTTTCTTGTAAACACAGGCTTTTCCATAAATCTGCGTAAACCCAAACGCTTTGATCATCTCATCAAAACGAATGTTCCAACTCCGAGATGCTTCCACCAGCCCATAGATCGAGCATTGGAGCTTGCATACCTTGTCAGCATTCTTAGGATCAACAAAACCTTCCGGCTGCATCATATACAATTCTTCCTTAAGGAAACCATTAAGGAATGCCGTTTTGACGTCCATTTGCCATATCTCAAAATCATAGAATGCGGCAATTACTAACATGATTCGGACAGACTTCAGCTTCGCTACGGGTGGGAAGGTCTCATCATAGTCAACCCCTTGAACTTATTGATAACCCTTACAGACAAGCCGAGCCTTACAGATGGTTACATTACTATCCGCGTCTGTCTTCTTCTTAAAGATCCATTTATTTTCTATGGCTCTCTGATCATCGGGCAAGTCAGTCAAAGTCCATACTTCGTTTTCATACATGGATCCTATCTCGGATTTCATAGCTTCAAGCCATTTGTCGGAATTCGGTCCCGCCATCGCTTCTTCATAGTTCGAAGGTTCACCATTGTCTAACAACATGATTTCTAGGACAGGGTTGCCGTACCACTCTGGTGCGGAATGTGTCCTTGTGGACCTACGAAGTTCAGTAGCAACTTGATCTGAAGTTTCATGATCATCATCATTAACTTCCTCTCTAGTCAGTGCAGGCACCACAGAAACATTTTCTTGAGCTGCGCTACTCTTCGGTTCAAGAGGCAATACTTCATCAAGTCCTACTTTCCTCCCACTTACTTCTTTCGAGAGAAACTCTTTCTCTATAAAGGATCCATTCTTGGCAACAAAGATCTTGCCTTCGGATCTGAGGTAGAAGGTATACCCAATAGTTTCCTTAGGGTATCCTATGAAGACACATTTTTCGATTTGGGTTCGAGCTTTTCAGGTTGAAGTTTCTTGACATAAGCATCGCATCCCCAAACTTTCAGAAACGATAGCTTAGGTTTCTTCCCAAACCATAATTCATATGGTGTCGTCTCAACGGATTTCGACGGAGCCCTATTTAAAGTGAATGCGGTAGTCTCTAAAGCATAACCCCAAAATGATAGCGGTAGGTCGGTAAGAGACATCATGGATCGCACTATATCCAATAGAGTGTGATTTCAACGTTCGTACACACCATTACGCTGAGGTGTACCAGGCGACATGAGTTGTGAAACAATTTCACATTTCCTTAAGTGCGTGCCAAATTCGTGACTCAAATATTCTCCCCCACGATCTGATCGTAAGAACTTGATTTTCCTGTCACGTTGATTCTCAACCTCACTCTGAAATTCCTTGAACTTTTCAAAGGTCTTAGACTTGTATTTCATTAAGTAGACATACCCATATCTACTTAAGTCATCTGTGAGAGTGAGAACATAACGATAACCACGGCGAGCCTCGACGCTCATTGGACCGCACACATCAGTATGTATGATTTCCAATAAGTTGGTTGCTCGCTCCATTGTTCCGGAGAACGGAGTCTTGGTCATTTTGCCCATGAGGCATGGTTCGCACGTGTCAAATGATTCATAATAAAGAGACTCCAAAAGTCCATCTGCATGGAGTTTCTTCATGCGTTTGACACCAATGTGACCAAGGCGGCAGTGCCACAAGTATGTGGGACTATCATTATCAACCTTACATCTTTTGGCATTCACACTATGAATATGTGTAGCATCACGTTTGAGATTCAATAAGAATAAACCATTGACCAGCGGGGCATGACCATAAAACATATCTCTCATATAAATAGAACAACCATTATTCTTAGATTTAAATGAGTATCCATCTCGCATTAAACGAGATCTAGATACAATGTTCATGCTTAAAGCTGGTACTAAATAACAATTATTGAGGTTTAAAACTAATCCTATAGGTAAATGTAGAGATAGCGTGCCAACGGCGATCACATCGACCTTGGAACCATTCCCGACGCGCATCGTCACCTCGTCCTTCTCCAGTCTCCGCTTATTCTGCAGCTCCTGTTTTGAGTTACAAATATGAGAAACCGCACCGGTATCAAATACCCAGGAGCTACTACGAGCGCTGGTTAGGTACACATCAATAACATGTATATCACATATACCTTTGGTATTGCCGGCCTTCTTGTCCGCTAAGTACTTAGGGCAGTTCCGCTTCTAGTGACCGTTTCCCTTGCAATAAAAGCACTCAGTCTTAGGCTTGGGTCCATGCTTTGGCTTCTTCCCGGCAACTGGCTTACCGGGCGCGGCAACTCCCTTGCCATCCTTCTTGAAGTTCTTCTTACCCTTGCCTTTCTTGAACTTAGTGGTTTTATTCACCATCAACACTTGAGGTTCCTTTTTGATCTCCACCTCTGCTGATTTCAGCATTGAATATACCTCAGGAATGGTCTTTTCCATCCCCTGCATATTGAAGTTCATCACAAAGATCTTGTATCTAGGTGGGAGCGACTGAAGGATTCTGTCAATGACCGCATCATCTGGGAGATTAACTCCCAGTTGAGGTAAGCGGTTGTGCAACCCAGACATTTTGAGTATGTGCTCACTGACAGAACTATTCTCCTCCATCTTACAACTATAGAACTTGTCAGAGACTTCATATCTCTCGACCTGGGCATGAGCTTGGAAAACCATTTTCAGCTCTTGGAACATCTCATATGCTCCGTGCTGCTCAAAACGCTTTTGGAGCCCCGGTTCTAAGCTGTAAAGCATGCCGCACTGAAGCAGGGAGTAATCATCACTACGTGATTGCCACGCATTCATAACGTCTTGAGTTGCTGGGAAAACAGGTGCATCACCTAGTGGTGCTTCAAGGATATATGCTTTCTTGGCAGCTATGAGGATAATCCTCATGTTACGGACCCAGTCCGTGTAGTTGCTACCATCGTCTTTCAGCTTGGTTTTCTCTAGGAACGCGTTGAAGTTGAGGGCAACATTAGCGTGGGCCATTTGATCTACAAGATATATTGCAAAGTTTTATACTATGTTCATGATAATTAAGTTCATCTAATCAAATTATTTAATGAACTCCCACTCAGATAGACATCCCTCTAGTCATCTAAGTGATACATGATCCGAGTCAACTAGGCCGTGTCTGATCATCACGTGAGACGGGCTAGTCATCATCTGTGAACATCTTCATGTTGATCGTATCTTCTATACGACTTATGTTCGACCTTTCGGTCTTCCGTGTTCCGAGGCCATGTCTGTACATGCTAGGCTCGTCAAGTCAACCTAAGTGTATTGCGTGTGTAAATCTGGCTTACACCCGTTGTATGCGAATGTTAGAACCTATCACACCCGATCATCACGTGGTGCTTCGGAACAAAGGACCTTAGCAACGGTCCACAGTTAGGGGGAACACAATTCTTGATATTTTAATGAGGGATCATCTTATTTATGCTACCGTCGTTCTAAGCAAATAAGATGTAAAAACATGATAAACATCACATGCAATCAAATAGTGACATGATATGGCCAATATCATTTTGCTCCTTTTGATCTCCATCTTCGGGGCGTCATGATCATCATCGTCACCGGCATGACACCATGATCTCCATCATCGTGTCTTCATGAAGTTTTCTCGCCAACTATTACTTCTACTACTATAGCTAACAGTTAGTAATAAAGTAAAGTAATTACATGGCGTTTTCATTGACATGCAGGTCATACAATAAATTAAGACAACTCCTATGGCTCCTGCCGGTTGTCATACTCATCGACATGCTAGTCGTGATTCCTATTACAAGAACATGATCAATCTCATACATCACATATATCATTCATCACATCCTTTTGGCCATATCACATCACACGACATATGCTGCAAGAACAAGTTAGACGTCCTCTACTTGTTGTTGCAAATTTTTACGTGGCTGCTATAGGTTTCTAGCCAAAACCACAACGTGATATGCCAATTTCTATTTACCATTCATAAGGACCCTTTTCATCGAATCCGATCCGACTAAAGTGGGAGAGACAGACACCCGCTGGCCACCTTATGCAACTAGTGCATGTCAGTCGGTGGAACCTGTCTCACGTAAGCGTACATGTAAGGTCGGTCCGGGCCGCTTCATCCCATGATGCCGCCGAATCAAGATAAGACTAGTAACGGCAAGTAAATTGGCAAAATCGATGCCCACAACAATTTGTGTTCTACTCGTGCATAGAAACTACGCATAGACCTAGCTCATGATGCCACAGTTGGGGATCGTTTCAGAAATTAAAAAAATTCTACGCATCACCAAGATCAATCTATGTAGTTTACTAGCAACGAGAGGGGAGTGCATCTTCATACCATTGAAGATCGCGATGTGGAAGCGTTGCAAGAACGTGGTCGGTGGAGTCGTACACGAAGCGATTCGGATCGTGGCCGATTCCGATCTAAGCACCGAACAACGGTGCCTCCGCGTTCAACACACGTGCAGCCCGGTGATGTCTCCCGCGCCTTGATCCAGCAAGGAGAGAGGGAGAGGTTGGGGAAGACTCCGTCTAGTAGCAGCACGATGGCGTGGTGGTGGTGGAGGAGCGTGGCACTCCAGCAGGGCTTCGCCAAGCACTGCGAGAGACGAGGAGGGAGAGGGGTAGGGCTACGCCAGGAGAAAGGGTGTGGTTGCCCTCCCGCCCCCCACTATTTATAGGGGGAAGGGGAGAGGGGGCTGGCCCCCTAGATCCATCTAGAGGGGGGCGGGCGGTGGCCCCTCGGGGGGAGGAGCAGCGGCCCCCTTAGGGTTTCCAACTAGGGGGGCACCCGCCCCCTTGGGGGGGGGGCAGCAGCCCCCTAGGGTTTCCAACCCTAGGCGCGTTGGGCCCTTGGGGGGTGCACCAGCCCACTAAGGGGCTGGTTCCCACCCAACTACAGCCCATTAGGTCCTTCAGGGCAGGTGGACCCTCCCGGTGGACCCCCGGAACCCCTTCGGTGGTCCCGGTACAATACCGATAAACTCCGAAACCTTTCCAGTGACTAAAACTTGACTTCCCATATATACATCTTTACCTCCGGACCATTCCGGAACTCCTCGTGACATCCGGGATCTCATCCGGGACTCCGAACAACATTCGGTAACCACGTACATCTATTCCCTATAACCCTAGCGTCATCGAACCTTAAGTGTGCAGACCCTACGGGTTCGGGAGGCATGCAGACATGACTGAGACATCTCTCCTGCCAATAGACAACAGCGGGATCTGGATACCCATGTTGGCTCCCACATGCTCCACGATGATCTCATCGGATGAACCACGATGTCAAGGATTCAATCAATCCCGTATACGATTCCCTCTGTCTACCTGTATAGCACTTGCCTGAGATTCGATCATCGGTATACCGATACCTTGTTCAATCTCGTTATGGTAAATCTCTTTACTCGTTCCATAACACATCATCCCGTGATCAACTCCTTGATCACACTGAGCTCATTATGATGATGTCCTACTGAGTGGGCCCAGAGATACGTCTCCGTCATACGGAGTGACAAATCCCAGTCTCAATTCGTGCCAGCCCAACAGATACTTTCGGGGATACCCACGGTGTACCTTTATAGCCACCCAGTTACGATGTGACGTTTGGCACACCCAAAGTTCTCCTATGTTATCTGGGAGTTGCACAATCTCATGGTCTAAGGAAAAAGATACTTGACATTAGAAAAGCTTTAGCAGACGAACTACACGATCTTGTGCTATGCTTAGGATTGGGTCTTGTCCATCACATCATTCTCCTAATGATGTGATCCCATTATCAATGACATCCAATGTCCATGGTTAGGAAACCATAACCATCTAGTGATCAACGAGCTAGTCAACTAGAGGCTCACTAGGGACATGTTGTGGTCTATGTATTCACACATGTATTACGATTTCTGGATAACACAATTATAGCATGAACAATAGACAATTATCATGAACAAGGAAATATAATAATAACCATTTTATTATTGCCTCTAGGGCATATTTCTAACAGATACATGACACTTCACCATATTTGGGACTAAGGGAATGCATTGTGGAGTAGTTATTAGATGATGGGTTGTGAGAGTGATAGAAGCTTAAACCTTAGTTTAGCTCTATTCTGTAAGGGACCGATTGGATCCAAAAGTTTATTGCTATGGTTAGGATTTATCCTTAATACTTTTCTCGTAGTTGTGGATGCTTGCGAGGGGGTTAATCATAAGTAGGAGGTTTGTTCAAGTAAGAACAACACCTAAGCACCGGTCCACTCACATATCAAATTATCAAAGTAGCGAACACGTTTCTAATCAACATGATGAAAGTTACTAGATGAAATTCCCGTGTACCCTCAAGAATGCTTTTCTTACTACAAGAGACCGTTTTGGCTTGTCCTTTGCCTCAAAAGGATTGGTCTACCTTGCTGCACTTTTGTTACTATTATCATTACTTGCTTGTTACAAAATATCTTGCTATCAAACTACTCTGTTACTTACAGTTTCAGCACTTGCAGACATTACCTTGCTAAAAACCACTTGTCATTTCCTTCTGCTCCTTGTTGGGTTCGACACTCTTACTTACCGGAAAAAGCTACAGTTGATCCCACATACTTGTGGGTCATTAGGGCTCGCGAGGCCCTCTCCGTATTCCTTCGTGTTGTTGCGCTCATCGTGGCGCCACCGTCTCGCGTTGTCAACATGGTTAACGAACATGAGGAATCAGGAGATGACTTTAATTGGAGAGGATGATAGTGGATCCCACCAGGGCCATAGTCGCACGTACGCAAGTGCCTCCTTATAAGTATATACAACTATAATTCTTTTTGCTTCCTCATGGTTTCCTGACACCATAGTCCCACACCATTGTCAATAGTCAATAAACGAGAGAATTGCACAAGGAGCGCCCGATAGCTGGGACCCAACAGCTCGAGTAGTAATTGTGGTTTTGAGGTGTGAGCAGAGTTTTTCTTAAGTGATTTTTTTGTTGTTGTTCAGAGGAGCAGGGTATCAACTGGGCAGGCTGTGGCCCGTCTGGCCCAGGCTATTATTTTATGTCGACCAAACATCCAGCCTAGGTATTAATTTTTTAATGTGAAATGGCTAGCACAATTATTCTTTTTTGTGGAATACCCAACCCAGGTCAACTTATTATTCTCCGAGCCGCATTAGACTTGCCAAGAAAATGCGCTTTTAGAAACAATAAATGGATTGTAATTAAAAAAATTGGCTGTAAATATAAAAACGCACCGAACAGGTACATTTTTAATTTCATTACTTGTTGTGCATGCAAAATTTCGTTGGATTTTTACCTAATACAAATTTATTTTGAAATTACATTTAATCTGACTCTAAATTTCGGGTTAAATTTTTTTCGGATCCCATCAAAATGTTGGAGATTTTGTTAATTTTTTTGAGCGGTTGGCTGAAACCGTTGTCCTGACTAGAAAATGGGCTGTAATTTTAACAAACAGTAAATGGGCTGAGTAAATTCTATTTGAACTTAAAAATGGGTTGTACATTATAACAAATCACAAATGAGCTATATGTTCTCTACCACCGATGTGATGGTCACTTGTAGGCCTACTAAGTTGACGCGTACACAAGTCTTTATCAACTTATAGTCAACACACGATTCTAATAGCAGTGGCCATTGAATGTCCATCTAACGGCTGTGGTGCTTCTTCAATCTCAGATATTCATGCTTCAGCTGCCCAAACCACCGCCGGCGGTACCGCCTCCCGTGGCCGGGTGTGCTGCGGCGCAGGCCTCACCGGCCCACCCTACTCCCATCGCCGTCCAGGCCATTCCTCTACTTACCAACACCTCCTGTTATTCTCCGGTGACGACAACCTCACACCGCAGCCGAACCAGTGAACCCTCGTACTCCCTTCCGCGTGGGCATCCACTGCTGTGTCTTCGCCGGCTCCAGGTCGTTCCCTTCCTAGGCCTCGCCATTGATACGTCTCCAACGTATCTATAATTTTTGATTGTTCCATGCTATTAGATTATCTGTTTTGGATGTTTTATATGCATTATTATGGTATTTTATATTATTTTTGGGACTAACCTATTAACCTAGAGCCCAGTGCCAGTTCCTATTTTTTTCTTGTTTTAGAGTTTCACAGAAAAGGAATATCCTTTCGCGATGATTTTTCTTGGACCAGAAGACACCTAGAGGACTTGGAGTACACGCCAGGAAAGCCACGAGGCGACCAGGAGGACGGAGGGCGCGCCCAGGGTGTAGGGCATGATCCCACCCTTCTAGGCCCCTCGTGACTCCACTGACCTACTTCTTCCACCTATATATTCTCAAATATTCCAAAACCAACCAGGAGAGCCACGAAAACACTTTTCCACTGCCGCAACCTTCTATACCCGTGAGATCCCATCTAGGGGCCTTTTACGGCGTCCTGCCAGAGGGGGATTCGATCACAGAGGGCTTCTACATCAACAACATTGCCTCTCCGATGAATCATGAGTAGTTTACTTCAGACCTACGGGTCCATAGCTAGTAGCTAGATAGCTTCTTCTCTCTCCTTGATTTTCAATGCCATGTTCTCCTTGATGTTCTTGGAGATCTATTCGATGTAATACTTTTTTGCGGTGTATTTGTCGAGATCCGATGAATTGTGAATTTATGATCAGCCTATCTATGAATATTATTTGAATCTCCTCTGAATTCTTATATGCATGATTTGATATCTTTGCAAGTCTCTTCGAACTATCGATTTGGTTTGGCCAACTAGATTGGTTTTCTTGCAATGGGAGAAGTGCTAAGTTTTCGGTTCAATCTTGCGGTGTCCTTTCCCAATGACAGTAGGTGCAGCAAGGCACATATTGTATTGTTGCCATCAAGGATAACAAGATAGGGTTTCATCATATTGCTTGAGTTTATCCCGCTACATCATGTCATCTTACTTAAAATGTTACTCTGTTCTTCATGAACTTAATACTCTAGATGCATGTAGGAGTCGGTCAATGTGTGGAGTAATAGTAGTAGATGCAGGCAGGAGTCGGTTGATGTGTGGAGTAATAGTAGTAGATGCAGGCAGGAGTCGGTCGATGTGTGGAGTAATAGTAGTAGATGCAGGCAGGAGTCGGTCTACTTGATACGGACATGATGCCTATATTCATGATCATTGCCTTAGATATCGTCATAACTTTGTGCTTTTCTATCAATTGCTCGACAGTAATTTGTTCACCCACCGTAATATTTTCTATCTTGAGAAAAGCCTCTAGTGACAACTATGGCCCATGGGTCTACTTTCCGTCATAAAAGTTTCCGATCTACAATATTAGTTTCCTATTTACTTCCTTTTCAATCTTTTACTTTCTGTTCCATAAACCAAATACCAAAAATATTACTTTACTGTTTATCCATCTCTATCAGATCTCACTTTGCAAATAACCGTGAGGGGATTGACAACCCCTCACTGGTACGCGTCAGTGCTATAGAAATGGTTTTTAACCCCTTTCCGCGACGGCATTTGGAACTGTCGCCAAGTGAGTGTGGGCGATAGGGGGTCCTTCCCACACGACCCAGAAACCGTCGAGGATGGGGAGCATACAGTACTCCTACTCATTTGTGCTCGCATTGCCATCGCAGTGGGTATTCTGTGGTGCTACGTTTACGATGCGTGGCCCATCACAAATGGTTCACTATTATAGAACATGTATGATAAGCATACAATCACACACACTCGCTTTTCCCAAACCATATGCGATAACTAATTAAGAAGATTAGCTAATCGTTGTACGAGTGTCGGATAGGATTACGGAACGTCCCACCATCGTAACATCGTCGTACACGACAACTATTGCACACGCTATTATGTGGTGTAACATTTACGATGCATACTTCATCAGAAACTATTCATGGTTGTGAATCGTGTACGATAAGGCAACTAACACAAACGTTTAGTTTGCCTGCACCGTTTGTGATAATGTCTGACATCGCACACGCTTTTGCTAACGACAACTGTGTGCATGCTTGCGAACGTTTCCTCTCTGTGAACCGTGTCGGATTATGGTGTATATCACAATGTTTGTGTTTTACCAACCGTGTGTGCCATAACAACCTGGAGGGCGTAATTTCACCGTAATTTAACTCCAACTATCTCAAATTGTACCGGATTTGAATTTGAATGTATGTTGTAGCTTTATTCATATCCATCACTTTCAAACAACCAATGCATTATTCGATTCATTGGTACATATGTTCAAGAATTACATAAGAACCAAATAAAGAATGATGAACCACAGTTGTATACTTGTACTATTAAAGACGGTAAATAAAGAGGTGAAATACATTCTGGTTGCTGAAGAAGGTGAAGCGGAATGCCCATATTGTGCCCTCCTCCATGCAGAAGGCACACACGACTCTAGTCCAACCCCTTGTGATGGTCGACCGCCCATCCTTCACGGTCTTCATGAAAACATCTAGATAATCATCGTGTTCTGGTAGAAATACTTTAACCTTTGCATGCCCACCAATCATGTAGTTTGAGAGGTAATCTTGAGTAAACTGCTTTGGCAACCACTGCAAAGGAAAAAGATTCAGACATTGTCATCTAACACACAACTCATTATGGGCAGTAAAAAGAAGGCTGCAGAGTTCTTACTTACCATCCCGCAGTTCTCTGTTGTCTTGGATAAAGTGTAAACAAATAGTTTAATTGCCATCTTTTGACCCATTTTACTAACAATCTTTATCAGCTTCCTCACTTGATGTTGGTTCATCTATATCTCATTGCCCCACACGTATAAAGGGTCGAAGCACGGATCTTTACCAATGACATATGTACCTAGAAGCACCAAGTTAATATTAGAAGCTAAACAACAATTGCACAATGATGTAGTACAACACTCTTTTATAATATAGTATAACATCCAATATACTCACATATTAGATGAATTAATATCTTATATTATGGGCCGGAAGGAGTTTATTGCATTCTTACAAATTATCGGCTGATTAACTGCTGTATCCATGGGTTAGAGTTAGTTTGAGCCAGTTCGGGCTCAAATAGCCCTAAAGTATATCCAAACATGAGGGCTCGTTTGAGCTAGTTGCATCTAACCCGCCCAACCCAAGAGGTGCTAATTGGAGCTAGTTCTCCTAGTGCATTTATTGCCAATCTAACCCTGTCGTCCAAACACCTCTTTGGATGGAGTTAGTTCAGGGTTAGTCATGAGCTAGAAACTAACTTTAACCTCTAGCTAAGTTGAGTATCCAAACATGGTTGTGTTGTTGTTGTTATTGTTGTTGCTGCTGCTCTTCTATGTATATCTAGACATCATCAGAACATTAAGGTAACACTCTTCCTTGTTTCTATGTAGCCTAGGATTGCATATTTAGACATTAAGTACAGTGCATGTTGCTATGTAGCCTCAGATATATTACATATGTCCCTATTTAACCTAACGATAAATGTGTTACAAATATATTTAGTTAAAAGTCTTATTCACCGATTAGTCCCTCATCAGCCCCGGCCTATATGGTACCAGCTACCGATATCCTGAACAGTGAGTATATATAAGCCATGGGATAAACTAACCTTGATGGAAAACATCAGTCAATCCCAAAATTGTCATGTGTATGTACATCGAGAGGCATGTTAAGCACAATAGGCTAAACATCAACCAAAATTATCCATGGCAGACAAAATAATCTCGAAAAGATAGCTTCAATGTGCAGGTTTAAGCACACTAGTAAAGAAAAACAAGTGGAAAGGTGTGTTAACTGCAACGGGCCTAACATTTAACAATAAGCAAACATAATCATTCAAACTGGTATTGTGCCGGTCTAAGTACACTTGTTATTATTAAATCAAAATAGAAAGGCGTGTTAACTACAAGATGCAGCAACCAAATCTAGTCATTCATAGTGGTATTGTTGAAACTGGTACTGATGAAATTAAACCGCACAGTTCATACTTGCACATATAGACATCACATTGTGAATAACTGGAATAAACAAGGCATGCTACAAACAACCAAAGATAGCATTTTAACTGGACATATGCTAACTACAAACAACTGAACAATCAAAAAACTTTAAAAGAGGCATATGCTAGCTATAACAGGCTCAACAGCAAGCAAAATATGCATTCCTATCGGTATGTTTAAAACTGGATTGACGAAATGTACTGCATAGTAAATAATTGCACATATAGAGCATCACATTGTGAACAACTGAAATAAACAAGACATACTGCGAACAACCAAATATAGCAATTAAAACTGGACATATTCTCACTACACTACAAAAGGGACTCGACAAAACAAATCATGGGTTCACCCCTATGAAGAGGCATGACAAAACAAATCATGGGATTCCTCACTTGTCACAGATGGGCTCGTTCCCGTGGGAAGAGCACGGACCCTGGGTGCGCTCCATGTTGTCGCAGATGGGTTCCTTCCCCTTGGAAGAGCACGGCTGTAGGGTGCCCTCCCCGATGTCACAGATGAGCTCTTTTCCCTTGGAAGAGCATATGGGCTATTTCCCCCTGGAAGAGCCGGGGAGGGTGCCCTCCTCGTGGTCGCTGTCGATGAGGTCTGACTTGGAAGCTATGGATCCCAAGTCGGTGTCGCAGAACGTGTCCTTCAGAAATGACAAAAGGGGCTCGATGGCGATGTAGGATGGAAAACTGTTGACAGTGAGCCAGAGAAGATCAGCGGTGGGGCCATGGGTGAGATCGACGGTGGTTGAACCCGAGGGGTTGGGGTGGGCCACTTAACCTGTGACGTAGCCTGTCTTAGGCTGTCGCTGTCGATGACCTTGATATCATAGCCGGCGTCCGCGACATACCCGCATAATCTAGCCCACCACTTTAGTGCCTGCCGCTAGTAAAGGTCGTCAGCTTCCTCGGCGACATCGGGTGAAGAGACCGCGATACACCTCTTTTGGGCCAGTCGCTCCTTGAGCTCCACGGGAAGTGTATTTGGGCTTAGGCTGTGATGCGCTGGAGCGGGGGATCAGGATGGGGATGGGAATCTGTGGGAAAGGGGCATTTGGCAGACGTCATCTAAGAAACTCATGGCGGCCTGGGTATGGAGATCGATGGGTAAGCTGCACGGGCAAACCGGCAGATGTTGACAATGGAGGCCTT
>NC_041386.1:44879234-44961557 GCF_002162155.2 Triticum dicoccoides
TGCGTGCCCGAGGAGGTTTTGGTATGTGTGTGTGTGGAGGGGGCGGTGGTGTGTTTGAGGAAATGATGCGGGTACTGAAATTTTACTACACGAGAGTCAACCGCAGGAGTGAAATGCCAGGGCTATTGAAAATTTTGATGATGGTGCATCGCACATGTTCTGGAGATAACAACCATGTGTTATGAAACAGAAAAACCCTCGAGGCAGGCAGATATTTTTGAGGGATGCAAGCAGGATTGAGAACAAGAAACATCAGACACGGTCCGGAGATAACTACCGTGTGTTATGAAACCGAAAAACCCTTGAGGCGGGCAGATATTTTCGAGGGATGCAGGTGGGATTGGGAACAAGAAACATCACACACGGTCGAAACACAATAACCGTGTGTTATCAAATAGAAAAAGCTGCAGGCGGGTAGATATTTTTGAGAGGGGAGGCCTCGTGCCCTCGTGGAGCCCAATGTACTGTGCGGATGTGTGTGTGACAGGCTCACCGGCGTGGCACACGGTTAGTTTGAGTGAACCGTCTCTGTTGCATCATCTGACTTGTCTAATGTTCATAAATTTGGCGAAAAATGACGCGGGAGAGGGTCAGAACACGAACACGCTTGCATGTGGACTAAATTTATGTATGAAAAGGGTGGTTTGATACCAAGTGCAACTTTAATGTGGCACCTATCTCGCAAAGCGCACGATATTGTTTGCCCCCCTCATGTCAGCATGAAGGGAATCCTAAGCTACAAATGCACCCCCCCCCCGCCGCCGAGATTGACCTAGCAAAGTGTGAAGTAGCTAGCAGCCTCCCCTTGTGTCGGCACGAAGGGAATCCTAAGCTATGAATGCATGCCCCTGGTACATCTCCAACGTATCTATAATTTTTGTTTGTTCCATGCTATTATATTACCTGTTTTTGATGTTTTACATGCATTAATATGATATTTTATATGATTTTTGGGACTAACCTATTAACCTAGAGCCCAGTGCCAGTTTCTGCTTTTCCTTGTTTTAGAGTTTTGCAGAAAAGGAATACCAAATGGAGTACAAATGGAATAAAACTTTCCCTATGATTTTTCTTGGACCATAAGACACCCAAGAGACTTGGAGTGCAAGTCAGAAGAGCCACGAGGCAGCCACAAGGGTGGAGGGCACACCCAGAGGGGTAGGGCGCGCCCCCGACCTTGTGGGCCCCTCGATGCCCCCCTAACCTAGATCTTCCTACTATATATTCTCATATACCCAGAAAACTTCTAGGGGAGCCACAAAACCACTTTTCCACCGCCGCAACCTTCTATACCCGTGAGATCCATCTAGGGACCTTTTCTGGCATCCTGCCGGAGGGGGATTCGATCACGGAGGGCTTCTAAATCAACACCATTGCCTCTCTGATGAAGCGTGAGTAGTTTACCACAGACCTATGTGTCCATCATAGCTAGTAGCTAGATGGATTCTTCTCTCTCTCTCTCTTTGATTCTCAATACCATGTTCTCCTCGATGTTCTTGGAGATCTATTCGATGTAATATTCTTTTGCAGTGTGTTTGTCGAGATCTGATGAATTATGGATTTATGATTAGCTTATCAATGAATATTATTTTAATCTCCTCTAAATTCTTATATGCATGATTTGATATCTTTGCAAGTCTCTTCGAACTATCGATTTGGTTTGGCCAACTAAATTGTTTTTTATTGCAATGGGAGAAGTGCTTAGCTTTGGGTTCAATCTTGCGGCGTCCTTTCCCAGTGACAGTAGGGGAAGCAAGCCAGATATTGTATTGTTGCCATCGAGGATAACAAGATGGGTTTTTCATCATATTGCTTGAGTTAATTCTGCTACATCATGTCATCTTAATGCATTACTCTGTTCTTATGAACTTAATACTCTAGATGCAGGCAGGAGTCGGTAGATGTGTGGAGTAATAGTAGTAGATGCAGAATCGTTTCGGTCTACTTGACACGAACATGATGCCTATATTCATGATCATTGCCTTAGATATAGTCATAACTTTGCGCTTTTCTATCAATTGCTCGGTAGTAATATGTTCATCCACCGTAATAATTTCTGTCTTGAGAGAAGCCTCTAGTGAAACCTATGCCCCCGGGTCTATTTTCCATCATATAAGTTTCCGATTTACTTTCTTTGTAATCTTTTACTCTCTGTTCAATAAACCAAAAATACCAAAAATATTACTTTACCGTTTATCCATCTATATCAGATCTCACTTTGCAAATAATCGTGAAGGGATTGACAACCCCTTATCATGTTGGGTGCAACTTGATGTTTGTTTGTGCAGGTATTCGCTGGCTTGTCGCGTTGTTTCCTACTAGATTGATACCTTGGTTCTAAAAACTGAGGGAAATACTTAATCTACTTTGCTGCATCACCCTTTTCTCTTCAAGGGGAAAACCAACGCAAGCTCAAGAGGTAGCAGCCCCCCTCGTGCCGGCATGAAGGAATCCTAAGCTATGAATGCATGCCCCCTCGTGTCGGCACAAAGAGAATCCTAAGCTATGGATGCATGCTCCCCCCTTGTGTCGGCACGAAGGGAATCCTAAGCTATGAATGCATGCCCCCCAACCGAGGTTCACCTAGCAAAGTGTGAAGTAGCTAGAAGCTCCCCCCTCGTGTCGGCACGAAGGGAATCTTAAGCTATGAATGCATGATCCCAACCGAGGTTCACCTAGCAAAGTGTGAAGTAGCACCCCCCCACAGTTCCAGTTGGCGGGCCAGAGAGGCATCTCACCAAGATGGATCATAAAATGGACCAAGAATAATCAACCTTGGTCGTACAACCTCTCTCTTGTTGTTGGTCAAAGTGATGGCCGTCCATGCGACCCCGAAGATGGGCTAGCTCGCCAATAATCACGCAAGTAGCCAGTCCCCGAAGACAACTACTGCATGCATGTATGGAGAGGTGTGTTTTAAATACACAATGGAACAACTTTGATGTGGCATCGTGATTTTGAACTAGAAATCCCCACACTGAGTGTGTGTTATTAGGTTGACGATGCATATGTATGTTACACCACACTTCAAGCCGACGATGGGGATTCTTGTATGCATGCGTGCATAGCATATGCGCTCAAACTTAATTAGGTCTGAATCTCACCATGACCTATACTACGATAACATGAACCAAAGGAAGAATCCGCCATGGTAACCAATCTTGTTGTCGGTCAACGTGATCATGGATGTCCACGCAGGCCCACGAATATATATAAGCTTGTCACCGATAACCACGCGAGGGAGTGTACCGTTCGAAGACAACCACTACATGCATATGTATGGAGGTGATGCGTGCATGCATGTTTGAATACCATTTCACAACATTGCTATGGCGCATGCGGCGAAAATCGTACAGTCCCCACACATAGCGAGATTGGTTCATGACATGTCGGTGTACTAGCCACTTCGACTCGATGGGAGGGATTCATGCGTACACATGCATGTGTGTGTGCTCAAACTGTATCATGTCATCCTAGAGCATGACCTATATATATATACCATATTACAAGCAAAAAAATAATACCTCCTAAGTCAAATTAACCTATCTCGTTGTCAGGCAAAAAGTAGTGATGGACCAAGCGGGCCCACAGATGGAAAGCATCGATATCGCTGATAATCTCTTAAGTTGATGCGAGAGGAAAACCACCATCGCTTTGCATGTGGGCTAAACATATGTTGAATACCCAAAATGCACAACTTTGATGTGCCACATGCCTAGAAAATTGTAAACCCCCCACACAGAGCGAGGTTCATGAAGCGTACTACATATGATGGTCCCCTTCCCCTCTTCGATGCATACTATATGCTCCTACCATAATACAACCCAAAAAGAATCCTCCTCGATGGTGAAATTAATTAACCTCTATCGATGTAGGTCAAAGTGATGCATGCATTGATGATGGCCTTGTGGGCCCATAGATGGAAGCATCACACGTGAGTGTCCTAGCGAGGATAACAACCGCCTGCATGCATGTGGGCCAAAGAGGTGTTGTGTGATGTTTGAATAGCCATTTTCACAACTTTGATGTGGCACATGCCTCAGAAACTGAAAAGTCCCGACACTGAGTGAGGTGTACTTGTATGTATATATGCTAGTCCCCTCCCACCTCTTCGACGCGTACTATATACCACCATAACACAAACAAAAAAGATTCTACCTTGCTAGTCAAATTAAGCTCACTGTCGGTTGTTCATCAAAGTGATGGACGACGACCTCGTTGGCCCATACAAAGCGTCACGCGCGAGTATCGAGTGTCGTGTAGAACAACCATCGACTGCATGTGGCCAAAACATGTACGCATGAAAGGATTGTGTAATGTTTTAAATAATGAATTCACGACTCTGATGTGTCACCTGCCTAACAAAACAACCAACCCACACGGTGGCTCACAACTCGTAGTATACTACGAGCCACTCGCCACCCCCCAGACGTGCACACCCACACACACACCGCGAATCCACCGCAACTATGATGCATGTTACCAAAGGAAGGAAGTTTTAATTTAAAAAAACAGAGATCATTAAGACATTTTAGTACATTAATTGATTGATTTTCTACGGGTATAATGTGCAAAAATCAAATTTGAGCTACATGCACACGTGACAATGCACCTAAATGGATTGCAAAAACACATGTGTCTCACTGGGTGCATGTTTTACTCCCCGTGCAAGAAATTTCAAACATTTAGAATCTTGATTTTTAAATTCTAGTACATCCAAAACTTATTTGAAGTTCATGAAACTTATCGTGTTGTCATATGGACACCAATACAAAGTGGCATTGTACTTTATTTTTGTCAAATTTGAGACCAGTTTTGATGTAATCATTATCTAATTACAAACGGGAGATTATTAATAATTAGGAACCAATATCCCAAATGGATTATTTATTTGAACTGTGAGCGTTAGACCAACAATGGATATGTGCCATGCTTCGGTTAAGTAATAAAGCGGCAACATTAATCATTCAAATAGAAAAACAATATACGTGCCGCCACGCGACCCGTGTGCCGTGCGAGCAGGCGTGAGTTGATTGGGCGCATGTTGGCAGTCCATCGCGCAGGCAGACCGGGAGGCGTGCGTGCAGGTGTTTGAATTGACGGAGGCATGCTCGCTGCGCAGTGTCATCGGGAGGCATGCGAGTAGTTGTGTGAAACAATGGTAGGCATGCGAGCAGCCTGGTGCGCAGGCTCACCGGGAGGCGAGCTAGTGATTTGATTGCCACCCGCCTCTCTCCCACTACTCTATATTAATGGTGTGCCCAAGCGGCCGCCCCCCATCCTCGCCGCAAACACAATCCTCTCTCCGCTTGCATCCTCGACGCCGCTCTCAGTCCTCAAAGCCGTAAGTGTATGAGGATGCCGCCGAAGCACCCCATCAGAGGGAGTGGCGACGCCGAGGCTTCTGAAGCACTGGAGCATGGCGTGGAGATGGAGACAGAGGTTGCCGTCACCGGCGTCGAGTTATCGTTGCACCCTGACGTCGTCCACGGCGTCGAGCTTCCACAACCGGAGGCGGAGTTCCACACCGACTCTGGTGACAACTCGGGCGATAACCCCAGTGACGATTCCAAAGACCACTACGGCGACGACTCCTACGATGACAGACAACTGGTTAGTCATCTATACCCATTTATGTGTCAAATAGATCCTAGGGTTTCTCTGGTTACTCCTGCCTCCCCCTTTATTTTCATCTGTACAAATGGTTTCTTCTAGTAATCCGACTAGGGTTAATGTTCGTTCTAATAATTCCTAGCCAGCACTTGACAATTGATTTTGGATGACCTACATATGTTTGTGCCATTATTTTCTTCAAGATTTGTCTGTACATAGACGACTGTGCTTAAAAATCGAACCATAATCTCTGGTTATTGATACGTCTCCAACGTATCTATAATTTTTTATTGTTCCATGTTGTTATATTATCAATCTTGGATGTTTTATAATCATTTTACAGTCATTTTATATCATTTTTTGGTACTAACCTATTGACATAGTGCCAAGTGCCAGTTGCTATTTTTTCCCATGATTTTTACATTGTAGAAAATCAATATCGGACGGAGTCCAAATGCCATGAAACTTTACGAAGAATTTTATGGGCCAAAAGGAACACGACGGGCCCTGGTTGTGCATGGGGGTGCCCCGAGGGAGGCACAACCCACCAGGGCGCGCCAGGAGGCCCAGGCGCGCCCTGGTGGATTGTGCCCACCTCGGGTGCCCCCCGGGCCGCCTCTTTGCTCTATAAATATCTCAATATTCCCAAAACCCTAGGGGAGTCAACGAGATATTGACCTAGCCGCCGTAGAGTCCAGGACCACCAGATCCAATCTAGACACCATCTCGGATGGGGTTCACCACCTCCATTGGTGCCTCTCCGATGATACGTGAGTAGTTCTTTGTAGACCTTCGGGTTCGTAGTTAGTAGCTAGATGGCTTCATCTCTCTCTCTCTCTCTCTTGATTCTCAATACAATGGTCTCTTGGAGATCCATATGATGTAACTCTTTTGCGGTGTGTTTGTTGGGATCCGATGAAATTTGAGTTTATGATCAGATCTATCTTTTTATATCCATGAAAGTATTTGAGTTTCTTTGATATCTTTTATGCATAATCTCTTATAGCCTCGTATTTCTTCTACAATATTTGGGATTTGTTTGGCCAACTTGATCTATTTATCTTGCAATGGGAAGAGGTGCTTTGTAGTGGGTTCGACCTTACGGTGCTTGATCCGAGTGACAGAAGGGGAACCGACACGTATGTATCATTGCTACTAAGGATAAAATGATGGGGTCTATCTCTACATAGATAGATCTTGTCTACATCATGTCATCGTTCTTATTGCATTACTTCATTTCTTCTTGAACTTAATACACTAGATGCATGCTGGATAGCGGTCGATGTGTGGAGTAATAGTAGTAGATGCAGGCAGGAGTCGGTCTACTAATCTTGGACGTGGTGCCTATGTAATGATCATTGCCTGGATATCATCATGAGTATTTTAAGTTCTATCAATTTCCCAACAGTAATTTGTTCACCCACCGCTTTGCTATTTTTCTTGAGAGAAGCCAGTAGTGAAATCTACAGCCCCAGGATCTCTTTCTCATATTATATGCCTTTGCAATCTACTTTCATTTGATTTTATTTTTAGATCTATTTATCCAAAAACCCAAAATACTTTGCTGCACTATATTTTATTTGTGATCTATTTAATTCAATCTATTATAACTTTCTTCCATCACGATCCAATTTCCGGCACCGTTACCCAAAAGGGATTGACAACCCCTTTAACACGTCGGGTTGCGAGGATGTTATCTGTGTGCAGGGGCTGTTTACGTTGTGTTTCTTGGTTCTCCTACTGGTTCGATAACCTTGGTTTCATATCTGAGGTAAATACCTACCACCGCTGTGCTGCATCATCCCTTCCTCTTTGGGAAATACCGACGTAGCTTCAAGCGACATCAAAAGGAATTTCTGGTGCCGTTGCCGGGGAGGATCTTCAACATATACCAGGTTCCTAATCCCAAATCTCATCACCTCGCAATTTACATTATTTTCCATTTGCTTCTAGTTTTCCTCTCCCACACTTCACAAAAATTGGCGTTTTATTCGCCCCTCTTTTCCATTCGCCGTTCTCCTTTCGGATCTATTTTTGTGTGCAACCTTGTTTGGCATTATTATCATTATGGATAGTCCTTCCCCTATTTCTTGCACTCATGAGAACGAAGTTCTTAACTTTAAACAAAGGGGAGGAGAAAATTTAAAAGATCCTTGGTATAGGATTTTCAGTGCTCATAATAGATCTACCCGTAAGCAATCCACCGTTGTTGTTTTTTTAACAGAAAGACTGTAAGGGAACACCCTATAGTATAATTCGTGCAACAACCCAAAATTGCAAGTACCATGCCTTGAACCTGGGTGGGTGGGAAGGCATCAGCCCCTTCCCACCACTAGGCAATCTACCGTTGTTCTTCTTCATTGTTTTTATGTTGGCATCACCCCTTGGTATAGATTCTTCCTTGATACGATTACCAGTGGAAATTTCTTGATGTGTCCTTCTCTTGATGCCTTTAATGCTATGTGAAATTTAGTGGGCTCACCACCCCTCATGATTAATGAAACAACTTTGACTCTTGAGCATGTTATGGAAAGACTAGATGCTATTGAAAAGAAAATGCTCACCGAAGATCATATGGGAATTATAGATAAAAATATACATAATTTTTCCACCAATATGGGATCAAAAGCGGGGGATATTCTTAAGTTGTTAAGCGAAAATGGCACCACAATTCATGAAAGAATAGAAGAAAGCCCTTCTCAGATTGATAAATTAGAAGAAATTTTTAGTAATCTAAGCACGATTTTCGCTTCTGCTAGAACTATCAAAAAAGCTCCCATTAAAATTGGTAGAGCCTCCAAGAACAAGGGTGCAACCTCGAGTAATAGTAATAAAGAAGATCTTAAGATGATTGGTATTCACCCGGATTTTGTTGAAGTGATAAGAGATCCTTTATGCAAGAATGAAATATTTGAATTTATTCCTAGAAGTGTTGATATTGAAATTCTTTATGCTAAATCTCTGAAGGATTCTAAGTGTTTGATTGAAGAGTTCGGCAAAGATGACAAAACTTAGATCCTTGCTTTATGCCTAACTAAGGGCGTAAAACTATAGTGCTTGTTGAGAGGCAACCCAATGAATAAAATTTATTTTTGCTTTTTGCTTCCTGTTTTTGAGTGTTAGCACAATTACCCTACTGTTATGATTGTGTTTTTATGTTTTAATTAGTGTTTGTGCCAAGTAAAGCCTTTAGGATCTTCTTGGGTGATAGTTGTTTCATCTTGCTGAAAAATAGAAACTTTTGTGCTCATGAAAATAATTTTCATTTTTTACCAGAGATAAATAAAATACCCATTCTACTTGTGGTAGATCAATACACAAATTTCTCATGTCTTCCTAATTTTTTAGAATTTTTGGAGTTATAGAAGTATTCGAAATAGTCAGATTGCTACAGACTATTCTGTTTTGAGAGATTCTGTTTTCTTTGTGTTGTGTGCTTATTTTGATGGCTCTTTGGTTTTCTTTGATGAGTTTTTGCCATAGAAAAGTTGGAATGCAATAGATATAGTGCAAGAACAAAATATGAATGGGTTTGATACATACAGTAGTGATATATTATTCTTATATACTAACGGATCTCATGAAGGTTTTGTTGAGTTTTGTGTGATTGAAGTTTTCAAGTTTCGGGTTATCTTACGATGGATGAAGGAATAAGGAGTAAAAGAGCCTAATCTAGGGTATGCCACGACATCCCAAGCTATTATCCAAAAACGAGCAAGCAACTAAGCTTGGGGATGCCCCCGAGTGGCATCCCCTCTTTCTTCTAACGACCATCGGTATTTTACTCGAAACTATATTTTTATTCGTGACATACTATGTGTTTTGCTTGAAGCGTCTTGTATGATTTGAGTCTTTGCTTGTTTTTTTGTGCTTTAAGTCTTGATCCCTTGCTGGGCACACCTATTTGAGAGAGCCAAAAGTATGCCATGACTTGTTAGAATTGCTCTCTATGCTTCACTTAAATTTTTATGAGCTATGGACTTGCTCTAGTGCTTCACTTAAATTTTTATGAGCTATGGACTTGCTCTAGTGCTTCACTTATATCTTTTTGAGCACGGTGTGCTTAGTATTTTTGAAGAAATTCTATCTTGCTTCACTTAGATTTGTTTGAGAGTTAGTAAATTTTCAAGAAATTCTCTCTTGCTTCACTTAAATTAATTTGAGAGAAAGAAATATTATGCTCATGATCTTCACTTATATTTGTTTGAGCTTGTCAAAAGCAACATATGAAAATTAGTCCCAAAGTGATAGATATCCAAGAAGGATATAATAAAAACTTTCATGAAGATCATTGGACAAAATAAACTTGATTTTTAGTAATAGTTTTGAGATATGATGATGTGATATGTGAGTCATCTTGATGAGTAATTATGCTTTAGTATGAATATTTGTGTTAAGGTTTGTGATTCCCTATGGAAGCACGAAAGTCAATAGTTATGCAATGAAATTATATCCTACTTATGGTGCATTATTCAGTGTTAGTTATCCTTAATGCTCGCTTATGAGATTATTCGTTTCTTGGTTGGTTGCTTCCCAATCTTTTGGTAGCCTTCATTTTTCACTAAGTATGATCACTACTTGTGCATCCAAAAACCTTTAAACCATTTTTGCCACATGAGTCCACTATATCTACCTATATGCGGTATTCTTTTGCCGTTCTAAGAAAATTTGAATGTGCCATCTCTAATTTTCAAAAATAAACTTCTCTTCTGTGTGTTTGTTTCGCTCGCGGAGCGGTGAGGGTGGCTAATATTTTCCATGCTAGATGTGTTATTATCAAGATGAGTGTTTATTCACTTGTCATTGCACGAGAGTAAGGCAAAGGTATTAGGGATGCATAGTCCCGAAATGCAAAAAAAATGAATTTACTTTATGTTGTCAAATAATAAATTCCTTGGAAAGTGTTGGTATGGAGGGCACCCGTGGATACGTTTAGCCATGGAAAGTGAAAGTATGGTGGATAAAGGAATAAACTTTATTTTCTATTTGGGAACCGCCTATGATATATCTAAGCATGGAAAGTATTGGGAACTCTAAGTCGTTTTCGTTGCTGGGCTGGATACACCTCCCAAAATGTTTTTATCTCTAAGTTTTTCGCTTTGAGCTCTGGCACCTCTACAAATCCCTACTTCACTCTGCGAAGGGCCTTTCTTTTATTTTATGCAATTTTTTTTGAATTTGAGTCTCCATCTTCTTTTATAAAAGCACCAACTAGGAGGCAATATGATCGTACTTGAGTATTGGACATAGCTAATATGTGAGTGTGTTTAATGAATGGATCAATGGTTGAGCATGATGGGCTAGGGATAGCTTACTTTAGCGTTGATATTTTGAAATACATGGTTGCTTGTTGATATGCTTGAGGATTTAAATTCTCATGTCAAAACTAGACTATTGCTATGAACAATATAACAGTCCAAATGTCCATGCTATAAAGAAAGAAATATGATATGACATGTTAGGCGACATTCCACATCAAAAATTCTGTTTTTATCACTTCCCTACTTGAGGACGAGTAGGAGTTAAGCTTGGGGATGCTGATACATCTCCAACGTATCTATAATTTTTAATTGTTTCATGTTGTTATATTATCAATCTTGGATGTTTTATAATAATTTTATATCATTGTTTGGTACTAACCTATTGACATAGTGCCAAGTGCCAGTTGTTGTTTTTCCATGTTTTTTACATCGCGGAAAATCAATATCAAACGGAGTCCAAATGCCACGAAACTTTACGCAGAATTTTTATGGGCCAAAGGAACACAACGGGCCCTGGCTGCGCCTAGGGGGGGTGCCCCGGGGGAGGCACATGTAACGCCCCAGGTGTAACATTTCATAATTGTAAGTCCAACTCTTGCCATTTCTGGCTATATGATATGTTATTTCCTTCGTGGTTGGGTTTTGTCCTCATTTTTGCATTTTTTTTCATGTCATGCATTTCATATCATGTCATCATGTGCATCTCATTTGCATTCATGTTCGTCTCATGCATATGGTCCTTTTCCCCGTTGTCCCTTTCAGAATCTGACACTCACACATGGACCCGTTGCACCTCTCAAATCTCGTTTCGTGAGCAGGAGAAAAACATTTTCAGAATGGGCCGAGATTTGTCGAGTGGCATTGGTACATCACCGGTAGGCCGCCTGTGAAATTTCGTTCCATTTGGAGGTCGTTTGATGCTCCAACGGTTAACCGGGTAACCGCAAAACCCCTCTCTCATTACAGCCCAACACCCCTCCAAAACAGCCCACTAGCCCATCTAAACCCCCTCCATGCTATCCGTCATTGGATCATGGTCGTGTGGGCAAAAAATCGCACCTCATTTGGACTCTTCCAGCTCCCCCTACCTGTATATAGGTCTCTCCCCCCGAAATTTGCGTCCAAACCCTAGCTCCACCTCCCCCATCCGTGCCGGACACGTCCAGATGGCGCCGGACGCGTCCACCGCCGCGCCCGGACCAACCCGCGCCCGATACATGTCCACCCGTACTCCACCGCCGCCGCGGCCCGCCGAGGCCCGTGGACGCCCCCTGGCCCGCTTCGTCCACTGCCGCCTCCCCGCGCTCGCTCAGCAGCACCGCCGCCCGGACTCGTTGCTTTGCTGCACCGCCGCCGCTTCGGCCTCGCCGGCCGCAACCCGCCAAGTTCCGGCGCCGCGCTGCCCGTGCCTGCGCTGCCGTTTACCGTGCCGCCCCTCGTGCCGCCCATCGCCACCATCCAGCGCCTCCCATCGTCGGCGCCCCTCCTCCCCGACCCTCCGCGTCGCCGGCCAGCCCCTGCTCGCCGGAGCTGGGCAGCCACCGTCGCCGGATCCGATCCACCGCCGCCTCGGGTTCCGTGAAAACCCTAGATCTGAGGTTGACCTCTTGTTTTCCATCTAAGTCCCAAAATATTCTACTTCATGTGCACCTCTTTGTCATGCCATATCTCCATGCCCGTGGCTCCGATTTGCGCATATGATATATCAAAATGTTCATCTCGTGATGCTCTTCATGTTAGTTCATTTGCATGCATGTTGCTGTCCATATTGATGCCTTAATCTTCGTTGGAAAAGTGCTATATGATGTTGTCTGCTGGAATTCATCATAACCTATCATTTTCATTGCATTGTGTATGTGCACCCTTTGAGCATCATGTCTACATGTTTTAGGAGCACCTTCATTCCATCTTTACAGAGGTGCAAGCTTGCATTTTTATGAGCTCTGTGGTGACTAGCACAAGTATACAAAGCAGGCCACATGATGTTGTTGATTTCAGACACTTAGTATTTTTGCTAAGTCTTTTCTGTTACATTATGTTGCTATGTTGACTTGTTGCCACAAGTATATCCATGCATGTTTTGATGAACTTTAGTAAGGATGTTTTGAAGATATGGTTATGCTCTATCCATTAATGCCTCTGTTCGTAATTATGGAGTAGTGTAGCTTGTCATTACCATGCTCTACTTTTGCTAAATATTGTTGCTTTCAGTTTGTTAACATGAAGTTCATTTTTTCCATGTGTTTTGCTAGTGATCCATGCACCCTATGAAATTGCTCTTGCCATGTTTATCTTCATAAATGTGTCTTCTTACTATTGGTTACCTTTGGTTGCCATGAAATGCTTTGTGGTGAGTGGCATGAGCTTGGAAAGTTCCTTTCATGAATTTGTTTCTACCATGCTATGTTTTTCTACTAAGTCTGAAACTGTTCATATCAATTGCCATGTTTGCAGTGAGGCTACCATCTTTTCGAAGCATCTTTAGCTAAAGTTCACTAAGGGAGTTTTGTTCTTTGCCTTTAGTACTAGCATGTCATGCTCTTGTTTGCCATGATATGTTCTTGTAGCATGTTGTTTGCTAGCTCTAAACAGTGCTACCTGATGTTGTTTATGCCGTGTTTAGTATTTCCACCAAGTCTGAAACCTGTTTGTCATTTGCATTTTTGCCATGCTGTTTTAGGCTTGTTCTAGTGAGTTCTAGCAGGAGCTGAGTGTTCATGATTTGTAGAGCTTCACTTGTACTTCACTGCCATGTGCTTTGTTGCTAGGTTGGAGTGTTGTAGCATAGTTTCTTGATGCATTTTAAGTGCTATGATGTTGTTAAATGCAATGTTGCATTGTTCTTGTTTTGCTCATCATTTGCAAACCGTGCATCCGTTTCCGGTGATCCTTATATCGATTTCGACCGAAATCACCCCCTCTTTCCAGTGGCATGCTTGGTTTGCTAAGTTGGTGCCATGATCATCCTTTCCCTTCCGGAGTACCCATATACATTGCTCATCATATCTTGCATTCCATGCCATGTCTTGCATCATGTTGCTTGTGCATTGCACCATGATTGATTGTTGTTCTGTTGCTTGTGTTCTTGCTTTGGGTAGAGCCGGGAGACGAGTTCGTGAACGAGGATCCTGTCGAGTATGTTTATGAGGAGCATGCTTTCAACAACTCTGAGAACTTTGCAGGCAAGATGATCATTACCCCCGATATCACTTCTATCTTTGCTTGCTAGTTGTTCGTTCTATCGCTATGTCGTGCTACCTACCACTTGTTTATCATGCCTCCCATATTGCCATGTCAAGCCTCTAATCCACCTTCCTAGCAAAACGTTGTTTGTCTAAGTTACCGCTTTTGCTCAGCCCCTCTTATAGTGTTGCTAGTTGCAGGTGCCTTGCAGGTTGTTCCATGTTGGAACATGGATATGTTGGGATATCACAATATGTCTTATTTAATTAATGCATCTATATACTTGGTAAAGGGTGGAAGGCTAGGCCTTTGGTTGGTGTTTTGTTCCACTCTTGCCGCCCTAGTTTCCGTCATACCGGTGTTATTGCCCTTGATTTTTGCGACCCTAACACGATGAGGATTTGTGGGCCCCTCTTGATAGTTTCCGTCATACCGGTGTTATGTTCCTTGATTTTTGCGTCCCTAACACGATGAGGGTTTGTGGGCCCCTCTTGATAGTTTGCTTTGAATAAAACTCCTCCAGCAAGGCCCAACCTTGGTTTTACCATTTGCCTAATAACAACTAAAACTTGCATAGGGATTTTCCGGACCCCGTGGACTTAATCAACCCCCAGGGCCAGTGCTCCTCAGGAGTGTTGGTCCAAACTAGAGCACCGTGCGAGACCACCCCTTGGCAACTTGGGTTATGTTGGTACCTGTATGCTAAGAACGAGATCGCGCTACTCCTGTCAGTCTAGGTTGGTGCATTAGGAGGTCTTGCTAGACTAGTCTTACCATTGTCAAAATATCTTGTGCACCAGGATTCCGAGTCTGATCGGAGGGTCCCACGATGGAGGATAGTCTCCGCGGATCGTGAGCTTGTCATGGGCTAAGTTGGGACACCCCTGCAGGGTTTAAACTTTCGAGAGTTGTGCCCGCGGTTATGTGGTAGATGGGATTTTGTTAATATCCGGTTGTAGAGAACTTGACACTTGACTTAATTAAAAGGCACAAACCGCGTGTATAACCATGATGGTCTCTTTTCGACGAGGTTCAGGAAGAGAACATGCTGGGGTTATGTTAGAACGTAAGTAGTTTAGGATCAGCTCTTGATCACTTCTAGTTTACGACCGTTGCATAGTTTCTCATCTTACTCTTGTACTCGTAAGTTAGCCACCATATTTGCTTTGCGCTTGCTGCAGCTCCACCTCATAACCTCATCCTAGCCATAAGCTTAAATATTCTTGATCTTGCAGGTTTTGAGATTGCTGAGTCCTCGTGACTCATAGATACTACCAAAATAGTTGCAGGTTCTGATGATACCGATGCAGGTGACGCAACCGAGCTCAAGTGGGAGTTCGACGAGGACCTTGGCCGTTACTATGTTTCGTTTCCGGATGAGCAGTAGTGGTGCCTAGTTGGGACGATTAGGATTTAGCATTTGGGGTTGTCTTCTTTTCATTTGGATTCGTTCATAGTCGGACTATGTGTGTACTCTGAATGATGTATGAATTATATGATTTTTGTGTGACGTGGCAATTGTAAGCCAACTATTTATTTATCCTTGTTCTTGTACATGGGATTGTGTGAAGATGACCCTTCTTGTGAAAAAACCAAAATGCGGTTATGCCTCTAAGTCATGCCTCGACACGTGGGAGATATAGCCGCATCTTGGGCGTTACAGCACAACCCACCAGGGCGCGCCAGGAGGACAGACGTGCCCTGGTGGGTTGTGCCCACCTCGGGTGCCCCCGGACCGCCTCGGGTCGACGAAATATTGATCCAGCCACCGCAGAGTCCAGAACCACCAGATCCAATCTAGACACCATCTCAGATGGGGTTCACCACCTCCATTGGTGCCACTCTGATGATGCGTGCGTAGTTCTTTGTAGACCTTTGGGTCTGTAGTTAGTAGCTAGATGGCTTCATCTCTCTCTCTTGATTCTGAATACAATGGTCTCTTGGAGATCCATATGATGTAACTTTTTTGCAGTGTGTTTGTTGGGATCCGATGAACTTTGAGTTTATGATCAGATCTATCTTTTTATATCCATGAAAGTATTTGAGTTTCTTTGATCTCTTTTATGCATGACCTCTTATAGCCTCGTATTTCTTCTCTGATATTTGGGTTTTGTTTGGCCAACTTGATCTATTTATATTGCAATGCGAAGAGGTGCTTTGTAGTGGGTTCGATCTTATGGTGCTTGATCCCAGTGACAGAAGGGGAACCGACACGTATGCATTGTTGCTACTAAGGATAAAACGATGGGGTCAATCTCTACATAGATAGATCTTGTCTACATCATGTCATCGTTATTACTGCATTACTCCGTTTCTCCATGAACTTAATACAGTAGATGCATGTCGGATAGTAGTCGATGTGTGGAGTAATAGTAGTAGATGCAGGCAGGAGTCGGTCTACTAATCCTGGTCATGATGCCTATGTAGTGATCATCACCTGGATATCGTCATGAGTATTTGAATTTCTATCAATTGCCCAACAGTAATTTGTTCACCCACCGCTTTGTTATTTTTCTCGAGAGAAGCCACTAGTGAAATCTACGACCCCTGGGTCTCTTTCTCATATTATTTGCCTTTGCGATCTACTTTCATTTGCTTTTATTTTCAGATCTATTAATCCAAAAACCCAAACATAATTTGCTGCACTTTATTTTATTTGCGAACTATTTAATTCAATATATTACAACTTTCTCCCGTCAGGCACCAATTTCTGGCACCGTTACCCGAAAGGGATTGACAACCCCTTTAACACGTCGGGTTGCGAGGATTTGTTATCTATGTGCAGGGGATGTTTACGTTGTGTTGCTTGGTTCTCCTACTGGTTTGGTAACCTTGGTTTCACATCCGAGGGAAATACCTACCGCCGATGTGCTGCATCATCCCTTCCTCTTTGGGGAAATACCGACGTAGCTTCAAGTGACATCAGTTATGTATAAATAAATAGCCAAAAATTCCTAATCCTACTTCACGGCATATAAACATTGATTTGATGCCAAATTTGTTTTACTATTTGTATAGGTGCTGTCTGATGATGTGGACAACGAGGATGAAGATGGCCAGAGGAGGTACAAGAGGCAAATCCTAAGGGAGCTTTATGCGGTAAAGCATAACAGGCGTATTAGGACCTAGTACGGCGGCTATCGATGCCCATTTTTCAACGACAAGCTTCATGATGCGTATCTAAGTGTTCTGGCGCATGCAAGAGGACAGGCCATTGGCTCCTTCAAGTAGAAGTATTCTCGCAAGGTGGCACACAACGCGTACGCCGAGTGCCTGTAGAAGCTTCAGGATCATGCCGGCATGTGAGATGAGATGTGGGATCAAACTATGTACGCTTGAGTATGCTTAATGACGGTTGAACTATGTATTTATGGTTGAACTACGCTTGTGTACGTGTACACTTATTATCTATGTCTGAGTATGTTTAATCTATGTTTACTTATGTCTAACCGTGGGATATGGATGCAATCAGTTCGGTTGATGGAATCTACCTCCGTCTTGGTTTATTGGTCCCCTTTGTAATTTGTGTTAAATTTTGACCAAAGGTTTAACTGACAAAATTTTAGTGCAGGTCAGCAAAAATTATATCGTTGGATGGATATTTGAGCATAGTGTTCAATAATATAATTTTTGGTGACATGCATAAACATTTCTTAGTTAAATATTTGGTCAAAATTTGGTAAAAATTACAAAGGGGACCAATAAACCAGGACGGAGGTAGTACGTCAATCACACACGGTTCCCAAAATTGGAACCGTGTGCAATGACTTTCATTTTGCCAGTTGCGTCAGTCACACGCGGTTGGCTCTAGCAAACCGTCGCCTCCAAAATTCTTTTCGGGACAGAAAACCCTCACCACCCAATTCAAAAAAGAAAAAAGAAAACCCTCACCACCCCCACATCACAAAAACTCTCACCCCGCCCACCACCCCCTCCGGTCCCCATTCACACCTGCACAAGCTCCTCCGCGTCTATGCATGGCACCGTCTATCGCGGCGATAACCACTTAGCTTGACGCTTGCTGCCGCCAGGCTGCCGGCAAAGCCCACCACATTTCGCCACTTCCGCTTGCCACCGCCTATCACCATCGAGTTTCTCAATGCTGCTCGCGCTTGACCCAGCTCCGCTCGGTTGGGGAATCTGTAGTACTGAGGGTTCTTTCTCTTGGTCAACAAGGTAACTAATTTAATGAGATATTATCTCATCTCTTATCCCAGTTCATCTGCCTCCTTTAATCACCCGAGCGAAGTCGTCATGAATTCATTTTTATTCGAGCTGATTTGAGGCTTTTCTTGCGTTCATAAAGTGTACAGTGCACGGACACATCAAGACCTTGCAGCCTCTTCCAGACATTCCATCTCACTGTACCAGATGCCTTGTGGATGCACGCGGTGTGTTCAATCTCACCCTAAATCGGTTGGCATGGCCTACTTCGCTGAACATATTCTAAATATTTCTACATTTGGATAAAAGGTGCCACATGCACCATATACGTCAAAGGGGATTTTTCCCCTCTTCTTTCTATATTAGGCAAATTAATTATGTATTGTTCTTTCAATTACTCTCATATTTCCATGACATCATGTTTACCCTATCTATTTAATTATAGATTTTTGTCCTTCGATTTAAAATTATGTATATTTGTTTCAATTTGGGCCCATATTTGCATGTGACCATATTTTTTAAAAATCCTACCATTTTCTGCAGCACGTCCCTTGCTATGCAATAGAATCTGTAGTGCACAATCTTTCCCTTTACATACATCAAGACTGCAGGGAAGTCATTGATACGTCTCCAACGTATCTATACTTTTTGATTGTTCCATGCTGTTATATTATGAATCTTGGATGTTTTATAATCATTTTATATCATTGTTTGGTACTAACCTATTGACATACTGCCAAGTGCTAGTTTCTGTTTTTTTGTGTTTTTTACATCGCAGAAAATCAATATCAGACGGAGTCCAAATGCCACAAAACTTTACGGAGAATTTATATGGGCCAAAAGGAACACAACGGGCCTTGGCTGCGCCTGGGGGGTGCCCCGAGGGGGGCACAACCCACCAGTGCGCGCTAGAAGGCCCAGGCACGCCGTGGTGGGTTGTGTCCACCTCGGGTGCCCCCGGACCGCCTCTTTGTTCTATAAATACCCCAAAAACCCAGAACCCTAGGGGAGTCAATGAAATATTCATCCAGCCGCCACATAATCCAGAACCACCTAATCCAATCTAGAAACCATCTCGGATGGGGTTCACCACCTCCATTGGTGCCTCTCCGATGATGCGTGAGTAGTTCTTTGTAGACCTTCGGGTCCATAGTTAGTAGCTAGATGGCTTCATCTCTCTCTCTCTCTCTCTCTCTCTCTCTCTTGATTCTCAATGCAATGGTCTCTTGGAGATCCATATGATGTAACTCTTTTGCGGTGTGTTGTTGGGATCGATGAACTTTGAGTTTATGATCAGATCTATCTTTTTATATCCATGAAATTTATTTGAGTTTCTCTGATCTATTTTCATATATTTGCCTCTGAGTTTCTTTGATATCTTATATGCATGATTGCTTATAGCCTCGTATTTCTTCTTCGATATTTGGGTTTTGTTTGGCCAACTTGATCTATTTATCTTGCAATGGGAAGAGGTGCTTTGTAGTGGGTTCGATCTTAAAGTGCTTGATCCCAGTGACACAAAGGGAAACGCCACGTATGTATCGTTGCTACTAAGGATAGAACGATTGGGTCTATCTCTACATAGATAGATCTTGTCTACATCATGTCATCGTTCTTATTGCATTACTCCATTTCTCCATGAACTTAATACACTAGATGCATGCTGGATAGCGGTCGATGTGTGGAGTAATAGTAGTAGATGCAGGCATGAGTTAGTCTACTAATCTTGGACGTGATGCCTATATAATGATCATTGCCTGGATATCGTCGTAATTATTTGAGGTTCTATCAATTGCCCAACAGTAATTTGTTTACCCGTCGTTTGATATTTTTCTCGAGAGAAGCCACTAGTGAAACCTACGGCCCCCCGGTCTTCTTGCTAGTTTTCTCTTGCATTTATTTTCAGATATTTGCCTTTGAGTTTCTTTGATATCTTCCCATTGCAAGACAAATAGATCAAGTTGGCCAAAAAAAACCCAAATACCGGAGAAGAAATACAAGGCTATAAGCAATCATGCATATCAGATATCAAAGAAACTCAAATAACTTTCATGTATATAAAAAGATAGATCTGATCATAAACTCAAAGTTCATCGATCCCAACAAACACACTTCAAAAGAGTTACATCATATGGATCTCCAAGAGACCATTGTATTGAGAATAAAGAGAGAGAGAGAGAGAGAGAGAGAGAGAGAGAGAGAGAGAGAGAGAGATGAAGCCATCTAGCTACTAACTACGGACCCGAAGGTCTACAAAGAACTACTCACGCATCATCGGAGAGGCACCAATGGAGGTGGCGAACCCCATCCAAGATGGTGTCTAGATTGGATATGGTTGTTTTGGACTCTGCGGCGGCTGGATGAATATTTCGTTGACTCCCCTAGGGTTCTGGGTTTTTTTGGGGTATTTATAGAGCAAAGAGGCGGTCCGGGGGGCACCTGAGGTGGGCACAACCCACTAGGGCGCGCCTGGGCCTCCTGGCGAGCCCTGGTGGGTTGTCCCCTCCTCGGGACTCCCCCCAGGTATAACCAGGGCCCAACATGTTCCTTCTGGTCCATAAAAAATCTCCGTAAAGTTTTGTGGCATTTGGACTCTGTCTCATATTGATTTTCTGCGATGTAAAAACACGGAAAAAACAGGAACTGGCACTTGGCACTATGTCAATAGGTTAGTACCAATAAATGATATAAAATGATTATAAAACATCCAAGATTGATAATATAATAGCATGGAACAATCAAAAATTATAGATACGTTGGAGACGTATCAGTCACTCACAATTGTATACCAGCAATCGTTTGCTCACAACACATATGGCTTGTTAACAGGAATCATATGTGTTGTTATAGGTTTTCCCACATGTTTCCGATTACATACATGTTTGTCGTGTATCACACACATCTTGTTATATTGAACCGTTTCTGTTCTCTTGGCTCAAAGCAATCAGTTCACCCGAGTGAACTGCATGTCGTATATCGCACACACCTTGATCTGGCTGGCCGTTTCTTTTGTGTTGCCTAATCACGAATAGTTCATCTGAGTGAACCATATGCTGTATATCGCACACACACCTTCATCTAGCTGCCCATTTGTTTTGTTCCTCCTCATCGCAAACAGTTAATTGAACTGAACTGTATGACATGCATCGCACACGGAACTAAAATCTGAACTGTGTTTGATGCATCTGCCATCGCAAATGTTTTGCACCTTTTTGACGGTTTTTTACACCAACGTTTGCGATTATTGCATCGCACACAGTTTTGTCGAAGGGTCTCTAATCGTAGTATCGCGTTAGCAGCATCCTGCAGTAGTGCCTTTATCGCGTTGGGTGCAAGTTGTTGTTTGTTTGTGCAGGTATTCGGTGACTTGTGTGTTTCTCCTAGTGGATTGATACCTTGGTTCTCAAAACTGATGGAAATAGTTACTCTACTTTGCTACATCACCCTTTCCTCTTCAAGGGAAAAACTAACACAAGCTCAAGAAGTAGGAGGAAGAATTTCTGGCGTCGTTTCCAGGGAGATCTACGCCAAGTCAAGACATACCAAGTACCCATCATAGACTCTTATCTCTTGCATTACATTATTTGCCATTCGCCTCTCGTTTTCCTCTCCCCTACTTCTAAAACGATTTTGAAAAGATTTGCCTTTTCTTCGCCCTTCTTCCGTTTGATCTTTTGTCTGCTTGTGTTACCATGTGCCTTCTTTTTGCTTGCATCTTCGCTTGCTAAAAGTTTATGGATCCTCATCCACTTGCTAATCTTTTTATGAGATCCAATTATGATGAACCAATTGCTAGTGAGTTTTTTGCACTAGATTATCTTTATGAAGTTTTGCTTGAAATTCGTGAATCTAAAAATTGTGAACAAGAAATTTATGAAGTGATTCACGATAGCTCCTTGAATAAAAAGCATGATTGCAATGGTTTTAATATAAATTCTATTAATGTCAATTATGTTAATGATATGTGAAACCCTAAGCTTGGGGATGCTAATTTTTCTATGTCTACTACTTGTTGCAATGATCATGATTGGGGTGATTCTTCTTATGATCTTCCAAATCTATTTAAGCCCCATAATGAATATGTGATTGATAATATTGTTTGCACTAATATTGAAAGTGGGTTTGGAAGAGTGTCAACTTTAGATCCCACATATTTGGATAGTGTTCAATCTTATGAATTTTTTGGTAAAAGTGGGTTTAGAGAGGTCATGACTTTATTTTATGATAATCCCACTATTTTGGAAGAGTGTCAACTTTGCATGCATGTAGACCATGAAGTGAAAATTTTATGTGATAGTTATATTTTTGAATTTGATTATGATCCTACATGTAATTATTATGAGAGAGGTAAATATGGTTGTAGAAATTTTCATGTTGCTAAATCACCTCTCGTTATGTTGAGATTGCTATTGTTTCTTTCCACTTCCTTGCATATTCTAGTTTTTGCTTGTCTTGATAATTTGTTTGCTTATAAAATCCCTATACATAGGAAGCATGTTAGACTTAAACTTGTTTGTCACATGTTTTATGATGCTCTCTTTGTGTTTCAATTTCTATCTTTCACGTGAACATCATTAAAATTATCAATGCCTAGCTAAAAGGCTTTAAAGGAAAGTGCTTGTTGGGAGGCAACCCATTTTTTTGGTTTTACTTATTTTCTATTTCGTAATAAATATTTCATCTAGCCTCTGGTTAGATGTGGTTTTGTGTTTTAATTAAGATTTGTGCCAAGTAAGACCTTTGGGATAGCTTACGGTGATAGTTGATGTGATCTTGCTGAAAAACAGGAACTTTTGCGCTCAGGAAAACAATTCTAATTTTTAGCAGAAACGTGAAAAATATTGATTCTATTTGAACAAGATTAATATACAAATTTCTTAGGTTGCCCTAATTTTTTAGAAGTTTTGGCGTTACAGAAGTATTCGAATTATCCAGATTTCTACAAACTGTTTTGTTTTTGATAGATTCTGCTTTCTATGTGTTGTTTGCTTATTTTGATGAATCTATGGCTAGTATCGGGGACTATGAACCATGGAAAAGTTGGAATACAGTAGACATTACACAAATATAAAGAAATAATGGGTTCACAATAGTACCAAAAGTGCTGATTTATTTTCTTATACTAATGGAGCTTATGAGATTTTCTGTTGAGTTTTGTGTTGTGAAGTTTTCAAGTTTTGGGTAAGGATTTGATGGAATATGGAATAAGGACTGGAAAGAGCCTAAGCTTGGGGATACCCAAGGCACCCCAAGGTAATATTCAAGGACAACCAAGAGCCTAAGCTTGGGGATGCCCCGGAAGGCATCCCTGTTGGGGAACGCAGTATTTCTAAAAAATTCCTACGATCATGCGAGATCTATCTAGGAGATGCATAGCAACGAGAGGGGAGAGTGTGTCTATGTACCCTCGTAGACCGAAAGCGGAAGCGTTCAGTAACGCGATTGATGTAGTCGAACGTCTTCGTGATCCAACCGATCAAGTACCGAACGCACGGCACCACCGCGATCTGCACATGTTCAGCTCGGTGATGTCCCTTGTACTCTTGATCCAGCTGAGGCAGAGGGTGAGTTCCATCAGCACGACGGCGTGTTGACGGTGATGATGAAGTTACCGACGCAGGGCTTCGCCTAAGCACTACAACAATATGACCGAGGTGGAAAACTGTGGAGGGGGCACCACACACGGCTAAAGATCAACTTGTGTCTCTATGGGGTGCCCCCTCCCTCGTATATAAAGGAGGGGAAGAGGAGTCCGGCCGGCCACAAGGGGCGCGCCCAAGGGGGGAATCCTACTCCAAGTAGGAATCGGTCCCCCCTTTTCCTAGTCCAAGTAGGAGAAGGAAGGAGAGGGAGAGGGAGAGGGAAAGAGGGGCCGTGCCCCTCCCCTAGTCCTATTCGGACTCCCCTTGGGGGGTGCGCGCCACCTCCTGGCTGCTTCCCTCTCTCTCCCCTAAGGCCCACAAAGGCCCATTACTTCCTCGGGGGGTTCCGGTAACCCCTCCGGCACTCCGGTTTTATCCGAAACCATCCGGAACACTTCTAGTGTTCGAATAACATGGTCCAATATATCAATCTTTATGTCTCGACCATTTTGAGACTCCTCGTCATGTCCGTGATCTCATCCGGGACTCTGAACAACCTTCGGTACATCAAATCACACAACGCATAATACAAATCGTCATCGAACATTAAGCTTGCAGACCCTACATGTTCGAGAACTATGTAGACATGACCAAGACACATCTCCGGTCAATAACCAATAGCGGAACCTGGATGCTCATATTGGCTCCTACATATTCAATGAAGATCTTTATCGGTTAAACCGCATAACAACATACGTTGTTCTCTTTGTCATCGGTATGTTACTTGCCCGAGATTCGATCATCGGTATCATCATACCTAGTTCAATCTCGTCATCGGCAAGTCTCTTTACTCGTTCTGTAATGCATCATCCCGCAACTAACTCTTCAATCACATTGCTTGCAAGGCTTATAGTGATGTGCATTACCGAGAGGGCCCAAAGATACCTCTCCGACAATCAGAGTGACAAATCCTAATCTCGACCTATGTTAGCTCAACAAACACCATCGAAGACACCTGTAGAGCATCTTTATAATCACCCAGTTACGTTGTGACATTTGATAGCACACTAAGTGTTCCTCCGGTATTCAGGAGTTTCATAATCTCATAGTCATAGTAACATGTATAAGTCATGAAGAAAGCAATAGCAAAAAATTAAACGATCATAGTGCTAAGCTAACGGATTGGTCTAGTCCATCACATCATTCTATAATGATGTGATCCCATTCATCAAATGACAACACATGTCCACGGCTAGGAAACTTAACCATCTTTGATTAATGAGCTAGTCAAGTAGAGGCATACTAGGGACACTTTATTTATTTATGTATTCACACATGTACTAAGTTTCTGGTGAATACAATTGTGGCATGAATAATAAAAATTTATTGTGATATAAGGAAATATAAATAACAACTTTATTATTGCCTCTAGGGCATATTTCCTTTAGTCTCCCACTTGCACTAGAGTCAATAATCTAGATTACACAGTAATGATTCTAACATCCATTGAGTCTTGGTGCTGATCATGTGTTGCTCGTGAGAGAGGCTTAGTCAACGGGTCTGCAACATTAAGATCCGTATGTATCTCGCAAATCTCTATGTCTCCCACCTTGACTTGATCGCGGATGGAATTGAAGCGTCTCTTGATGTGTGTGATTCTCTTGTGAAATCTGGATTCCTTTGCCAAGGCAATTGCACCAGTATTGTCACAAAATATTTTCATTGGACCTAATGCACTAGGTACTACACCTAGATCGGATATGAACTCCTTCATCTAGAGTCCTTCATTTGCTGCTTCCGAAGCAGTTATGTATTCCGCTTCACACGTAGATCCCGCCACGACGCTTTGCTTAGAACTGCACCAACTGACAGCTCCACCATTCAATAAAAATATGTATCAAGTTTGTGGCTTAGAGTCATCCGGATCAGTGTCAAAGCTTGCATCGACGTAACCGTTTATGACAAGCTCTTTGTCACCTCCATAAACTATAAACATATCCTTAGTCCTTTTTAGGTATTTCAGCATGCTCTTGACCGTTGTCTAGTGATCCACTCCTGGATTACTTTGGTACCTCCCTACTAAACTAATAGCAAGGCACACATCAGGTCTGGTACACAGCATTGCATACATGATAGAACCTATGGCTGAGGCATAGGGAATGACTTACATTTTCTCTATATCTTCTGCAGTGGTCGGGCATTGAGTCTGACTCAACTTCACACCTTGTAACATAGGCAAGAACCCTTTCTTTGCTTGATCCATTTTAAACTTTTTTCAAAACTTTATCAAGGTATGTGCTTTGTGAAAGTCCAATTAAGCGTCTTGATATATCTCTATAGATCTTGATGCCCAATATATAAGCAGCTTCATCGAGGTCTTTTATTGAAAAATTCTTATTCAAGTATACTTTTATGCTATTCAGAAATTCAGTATCATTTCCGATCAACAATATGTCATCCACATATAATATCAGAAATGCTACAGAGCTCCCACTCACTTTCTTGTAAATACAGGCTTCTCCAAAAGTCTGTATAAAACCATATGCTTCGATCACACTATCAAAGCATATATTCCAACTCCGAGATGCTTGCACCAGTCCATAAATGGATCGCTGGAGCTTGCACACTTTGTTAGCACCTTTTGGATCGACAAAACCTTCCGGTTGCATCATATACAACTCTTCTTTAAGATATCCATTAAGGAATGCAGTTTTGACATCCATTTGCCAAATTTCATAATCATAAAATGGGGCAATTGCTAACATGATTCGGACGGACTTAAGCTTCGCTACGGGTGAGAAGGTCTCATCGTAGTCATCTCCTTGAACTTGTCAAAAACCTTTCGCAACAAGTCGAGCTTTGTAGACAGTAACATTACCATCAGCTTCAGTCTTCTTCTTGAAGATCCATTTATTCTCTATGGCTTGCCGATTGAGGGAGTCCTAGATTAGGGGGTCTCCGGACAGCCGGACTATCCCCAGACAAGCAAGTCAACTCCCACAAGGTGAACTCTCGTTGTTGGCACGGGAGTATCTGGCGGATGAGCATAACCTGGACTATGTTGACAAGCTTGAGCTTCTTGTCCACCATGTTTTGAATACATGTTTGGAGTCCGGTCAACTCTTTCGAACTACCCCAGGACAGGCCCTTCTCTTTCCAAGAGGTGAGCCTCATGGGGATGCCAGATCGGAACTCGGGGGCCGCTACCCATGCGGGGTCGCGCGGCTCGGTGATATAGAACCACCCCGATTGCCACCCCTTTATGGTTTCCACAAAGGAGCCCACGAGCCATGTTATGTTGGGCATCTTTCCCACCATGGCGCCCCCGCACTTCGCCTGGTGGCCGCCCACCACCTTCGGCTTGACGTTGAAGGTCTTCAGCCATAAGCCGAAGTAGGGCTTGATGCGGAGGAAGGCCTCGCACACGACGATAAACGCCGAGATGTTAAGGATGAAGTTTGGGGCCAGATCGTGGAAATCCAGGCCGTAATAAAACATGAGCCCCCGGACAAAGGGATGGAGAGGGAATCCCAGTCCGCGGAGGAAATGGGTGAGGAATACCACCCTCTCATCGGGCCTGGGGGTGGGGATGAGCTGCCCTCATCTGGGAGCCGGTGCGCGATGTCGTCGGGCAGGTATCCCGCTCTCCTCAGTTTCTTGAAGTCTCCCTCCATGACGGAGGAGACCATCCACTTGCCTCCTGCTCCGGACATGGTTGGAGAAGGTTGAGATGGAAGTGAGGACTTGGGCGCTAGAGCTCGAGTGTGCGGGAGCGGATGAGCAAAGGAGGAAGAAGGCGTGGATAGAAAGGTGAATCCTTATCCCTTTATATGGGCGGACGAAACTAAGCGTCCCCACTTGCCTGGTAAAACTCGCTTATCCCCCAAGCGCCGCAATTGATGGTGCGGTTGGGTTACCCACGCCTGTATTGATGAGAATCCCATAATAAGGGGACACGATCTCTGCTTTGACAAGACATGTCAAAAAACTGTCTCGCATTATGTGCGGGGCTGGTTAAAATAAATGGTTCAAATAATCACCGGGCCATGACATAACGTCATTAGATCTAAGAAAATATTATTCTCTCTACGGTGGAATGTGGAACTTATTTTGCAGGGTCGGACACTATCCTCGTATTCAAATTCTTCTGTGATGTATTCGGAGAAGGAACCCGCCTTGCAATGCCGAAGACAATACTGCGCGCCAGACTCATCGTCATTGAAGCCTGGTTCAGGGGCTACTGAGGGAGTCCTGGATTAGGGGGTCTCCGGACAGCTAGACTATCTCCATTGTCCGGACTGTTAGACTATGAAGATACAAGATTGAAGACTTCATCTCGTATCCGTATGGGACTCTACTTGGCGTGGAAGGCAAGCTAGGTGATACGTATATGGATATTTCCTCCTTTGTAACCGACCTTGTGTAACCCTAACCCTCTCCGGTGTCTATATAAACCAAAGGGTTTTAGTCTGTAGGACAACAATCACAACACACAATCATACCGTAGGCTAGCTTCTAGGGTTTAGCCTTTCTGATCTCGTGGTAGATCTACTCTTGTACTACCCATACCATCAATATTAATCAAGAAGGACGTAGGATTTTACCTCCATCAAGAGGGCCCGAACCTGGGTAAAACTTCGTGTCCCCTGCCTCCTATTACCATCCAGCCTAGACGCACAGTTCGGGACCCCCTACCTGAGATCCGCCGGTTTTGACACCGACACCGATCATCGGGCAAGTCAACCAAAGTCCATACTTCGTTCTCGTATACGGATCCCATCTCAGATTTCATGGCCGCAAGCCATTTTGCGAAATCTGGGCTCATCATCGCTTCCTCATAGTTCGTAGGTTCGTCATGGTCAAGTAGTATGACTTCCAGAACAGGATTACCGTACCACTCTGGTGCGGATCTTTCTCTGGCTGACCTACGAGGTTTGGTAGTAACTTGATCAGAAGTTTGAAGATCATCGTCATTAACTTCCTTACTAATTGGTGTAGGAATCACTGGAACTGATTTCTGTGATGAACTACTTTCCAATAAGGGAGACGGTACAGTTACCTCATCAAGTTCTACTTTCCTCCCACTCACTTCTTTCGAGAGAAACTCCTTCTCTAGAAAGGATCCATTCTTAGCAACGAATATGTTTCCTTCAGATCTGTGATAGAAGGTGTACTCAACAGTTTCCTTTCGGTATCCTATGAAGACACATTTCTCCGATTTGGGTTCGAGCTTATCAAGTTGAAGCTTTTTCACATAAGCATCACAACCCCAAACTTTAAGAAACGACAACTTGGTTTCTTCCAAACCACAGTTCATATGGTGTCATCTCAACGGATTTTGATGGTGCCCTATTTAACATGAATGCAGCCGTCTCTAAAGCATAACCCCAAAACGATAGTGGTAAATTAGTAAGAGACATCATAGATTGCACCATATCTAATAAAGTGCGGTTACGATGTTCGGACACACCATTACGCTGTGGTGTTCCAGGTGGCGTGAGTTGCGAAACTATTCCACATTGTTTCAAATGAAGACCAAACTCATAACTCAAATATTCACCTCCACGATCAGATCGTAGAAACTTAATTTTCTAGTTACGATGATTTTCCACTTCACTCTGAAATTCTTTGAACTTTTCAAATGTTCCAGACTTATGTTTCATCAAGTAGATATACCCATATCTGCTGAAATCATCTGTGAAGGTCAGAAAATAATGATACCCGCCACGAGCATCAACACTCATGGGACCGCATACATCAGTATGTATTATTTTCAGTAAGTCTGTTGCTCATTCCATTGTTCTGAAGAACGGAGTCTTACTCATCTTTCCCATGAGGCATGGTTCGCAAGCATCAAGTGATTCATAATCAAGTGATTCCAAAAACCCATCAGAATGGATTTTCTTCATGCGCTTTACACCAATATGACCTAAATGGTAGTGCCACAAATAAGTTGCACTATCATTATTAAACTTATATCTTTTGGCTTCAATACTATGAATATGTGTATCACTATGGAATAAAAGATTGTGGGGTTGTGCCTTGCAGTAGTTAGTCAAAAAATATGTGTATCACTAGCATCGAGATTCAATAAAAATAGAGCACTCATCAAGGGTGCATGACCATAAAAGATATTACTCATATAAATAGAACGGCCATTATTCTCTAATTTAAATGAATAACTGTCTCGCATCAAACAAGATCCGGATATAATGTTCATGCTTAACGCTGGCACCAAATAACAATTATTTAGGTCTAATACTAATCCCGAAGGGAGATGTAGAGGTAGCGTGTCGAGCGCGATCACATCGACTTTGGAACCATTTCCCACGTGCATCGTAACCTCATTCTTAGCCAATCTTCGCTTAATCCGTAGCCCATGTTTCGAGTTGCAAATATGAGCAACAGAACCAGTATCAAATACCCAGGTGCTACTGCGAGCATTAGTAAGGTACACATCAATAACATGTATATCAAATATACCTTTCACTTTGACATCCTTCTTATCCGCCAAATACTTGGGGCCGTTCTGCTTCTAGTTACCAGTCCCTTTGTAGTAGAAGCACCCAGTTTCAGGCTTAGGTCCAGACTTGGGCTTCTTCACTTGAGCAGAAACTTGTTTGCAGTTCTTATTGAAGTTCCCCTTCTTCCCTTTGCCCTTCTTCTTGAAACTAGTGGTCTTGTTGACCATCAACACTTGATGTTCCTTCTTGATTTCTACCTCCGCAGCTTTTAGCATTGCGAAGAGCTCATGAATTGTCTTATCCATCCCTTGCATATTATAGTTCATCACGAAGCTTTTGTAGCTTGGTGGCAGTGATTGAAGAACTCTGTCAATGACACTATCATTAGGAGGATTAACCCCCAGTTGAGTCGAGTGGTCGTGGTATCCAGATATTCTGAGTATATGTTCACTGACAGAACTATTCTCCTCCATCTTGCAGCTATAAAACGGAGAAATATTGCCTTAAAAACTGTTTTGGAGTCGGTTTACTTACCGTACCACATACCTATTTCTTTTCGGAGACTGAAACGTTCCGGAAAGTGTCCCTTATGTATTCCTCCGGGGTTACGGTTTCAATAATATTGGTTTCAACATTTATGGGATTACCTAAGATATAATGTTTGATTCTTTCGTCGTTCACCACCTTCGGATTTGTGCCTTCAAAGTTGTTGATTTTTATGGCACCGAAACGATAGACCTCCTCGATAACGTAAGGGCCCTCCCATTTAGAGAGAAGTTTTCCTGCAAAAATCTTAAACGAGTGTTGTATAGCAATACATAATTACCTAAATTAAACTACGCTTTTGTATCCTTTTGTCATGCCATCTTTTAACTTTTTCTTTAAACAACTTGGCATTTTCGTAGGCTTGGGTTCTCCATTCATCAAGTGAGCTAATATCAAATAACCTCTTCTCACCAGCAAGTTTAAAATCATAATTGAGTTCTTTAATAGCCCAATAAGCCTTGTGTTCTAGTTCGAGAGGTAAGTGACATGCTTTTCCATAGACCATTTTATATGGAGACATACCCATAGGATTTTTATATGCAGTTCTATAGGCCCATAATGCATCATCAAGTTTCTTCGACCAATTCTTTCTAGACCTATTGATAGTCTTTTGCAAAATTAATTTGACTTCTCTATTACTCAATTCTATTTGACCACTAGACTGAGGGTGATAAGGGGATGCAATTCTATGGTTAATATCATATTTAGCAAGCATTTTACGGAAAGCACCATGAATAAAATGTGAACCACCATCAGTCATTAAATATCTAGGGACTCCAAATCTTGGAAAAATAACTTCTTTAAGCATTTTAATAGAAGTGTTATGATCAGCACTACTATTTGGAATAGCTTCTACCCACTTAGTAACGTAGTCAACAACAACTTGAATATGTGTTAGAGGAAGGAAAGGGTCACATATAGTCAAAGCCCCAAACATCAAATGGTTCAATAACAAGTGAATAATTCATAGGCATTTCTTCACGTCTACTAATATTACCAATTCTTTGACATTCATCACAAGATAAGACAAACTTACAGGCATCCTTGAAGAGAGTAGGCCAATAAAAACCAGATTGCAATACCTTATGTGCAGTTCTATCTCTAGCATGGTGTCCTCCATAAGCTTCGGAGTGACACTTGCATAGGATCTGTTCCTGTTCATGCTCGGGTACACAAGGTCTAATAACACTATCTACTCCTTCTTTATAAAGATGTGGGTCATCCCAAAAGTAATGCCTCAAGTCATAGAAGAACATTTTCTTTTGCTGGTATGTGAAACTAGGTGGTATAAACTTAGCAACAATGTAATTAGCATAATCAGCATACCATGGAGCAGTATGAGAAGCATTTATGACATTTAATTGCTCATCAGGAAAGCTATCATCAATAGGTAGTGGGTCATCAAGCACATTTTCTAACCTAGACAAGTTGTCTGCAACGGGGTTCTCAGCTCCCTTTCTATCAACAATATGTAAATCAAATTCTTGTAGCAAGAGAACCCATCTAATAAGTCTAGGTTTAGCATCTTTCTTTTCCATGAGATATTTAATAGCAGCATGATCAGTGTGAATTATTACTTTAGAATCAACAATATAAGGTCTGAACTTATCACAAGCAAATACAACTGCTAAGAATTCTTTCTTAGTAGTAGCATAATTTTTCTTTGAGCATTGTCTAGGGTTTTACTAGCATATTGAATAACATTTAATTTCTTATGAACTCTTTTCCCTAGGACATCACCTACAGCATAATCACTAGCATCACACATAATTTCAAACGGTAAATTCCAATCAGGTGGCTGAACAATAGGTGCAGAGATCAATGCTTTCTTAAGTATTTCAAATGCTTCTACACAATCATCATCAAAGACAAATGGTATATCTTTTTGTAATAAATTAGTCAGGGGCCGGGAGATTTTTGAGAAGTCCTTAATAAACCTCCTATAAAATCCGGCATGACCAAGGAAACTTCTTATACCTTTGATGTCCTTGGGACATGGCATCTTTTCAATAGCATCAACCTTGGCTTTATCAACTTCAATACCTCTTTCAGAAACATTATGCCCCAAGACAATACCTTCACTAACCATCAAGTGGCACTTTTCCCAATTCAAGACAAGATTAGTATCTTCACATCTCTACAAAACTCGATCAAGGTTGCTTAAGCAATCATCAAAAGAAGATCCATAGACGGAAAAGTCATCCATGAAAACCTCACAAATATTTTCACAAAAGTCAGAGAAGATAGCCATCATGCATCTTTGAAAGGTAGCAGGTGCATTACATAAACCAAAAGGCATACATCTATAAGCAAAAGTAACAAAAGGGCATGTAAAAGTAGTCTTTGATTGATCTTTGGCTGACATAGGTATTTGAGAGAAACCAGAATAACCATCTAGAAAGCAAAAATGTGTATGTTTGGATAATCTTTCTAGCATTTGATCGATAAAAGGTAAGGGGTAATGATCCTTTTTAGTAGCCTTATTTAATTTGCGGAAATCAATTACCATCCTATAACATGTAATAATTCTTTGAGGGATCAATTCATCTTTATCATTAGGAACAACAGTAATTCCTCCCTTCTTAGGGACACAATGGACAGGGCTTACCCACTGACTATCAGCAACGGGATAAATTATACTTGCCTCAAGGAGCTTTAGTATTTCCTTTCTTACCACTTCTTTCATTTTAGGATTCAGCCGGCGTTGATGATCATGAACTGGTTTAGCATCTTCTTCCAAATTAATTTTATGTTGACATAGAGTGGGACTAATGGCCTTGAGATCATTAAGAGTATACCCAATAGCAGCACGGTGCTTCTTCAGAGTTTTCAATAATCTCTCTTCCTCATGCTCTGAAAGGTTAGCACTAATAATAACAGGATATATTTTTTTCTCATCAAGATAATCATATTTAAGAGTATCAGGTAATGGTTCAAGCTCAAACACGGGATCACCCTTGGGTGGAGGAGGATCCCCTAGGATTTCAATAGGTAAATTGTTTTTCAGAATAGGTTCCTGTTTAAAGAATACTTCATCTAATTCCCTTCTTTCATTCATAAACATGTCATTTTCATGGTCTAACAAGTATTGTTCTAAAGGATCACTAGGAGGTACGGCAATAGAAGCAAGACCAATAATTTCATCCTTACTAGGTAATTCTTCTTCTTGGTGTTGTCTACTAAATTTAGAGAAATTAAATTCATGAGTCATATCATCTAAACCGATAGTAACAACATCCCTTTTGCAATCTATGGTAGCATCAACAGTGTTCAGGAAGGGTCTACCAAATATAATGGGATAAAAGCTATCTTGTGGGGAACCAAGAACAAGAAAATTAGCAGGATATTTAGTTTTCCCACACAAGACTTCAACATCTCTAACAACCCCCATTGGTGAAATAGTATCTCTATTGGCAAGTTTAATTGTGACATCAATATCTTCCATCTCAGCAGGTGCAATATCATGCATAACTTCTTTGTATAATGAATAAGGTATTGCACTTGCACTAGCACCCATATCACATAAGCCATGATAAAAATGATGTCCTATTTTAACAGAAATAACAGGCATGCCTACCACAGGTCTAGGTTTATCTTTAGCATAGGGTTTAGCAATTCTAGCAGTTTCATCATAGAAATAAATAACATGCCCATCAATATTATCAGACAAGAGATCTTTAACAATAGCAATATTAGCTTCAACTTTAACTTGCTCAGGAGGTGTATATGTTTTAATATTGCTTTTACGAACTACAGTTGAAGCTTTAGCATGATCCTTTATCCTAACAGGGAAAGGTGGTTTCTCAACATAAGAAGTAGGAACAATAGGATCATTATAAGTGACAATCTTTTCTTCAACTTTAATAGGTGCAGCTACTTTTACTTCTATGGGAGGATGATATTTAAACCACTTCTCCTTGGGGAGATCAACATAAGTAGCAAAAGATTCATAGAAAGAAGCTATTATCTCAGAGTCAAGTCCATATTTAGTGCTAAATTTACGAAAAATATCGGTATCCATAAAAGATTTAACACAATCAAAACTAGGTGTTATACCTGACTCCTTACCTTTGTCGAGGTCCCAATCTTCAGAGTTGTGTTTAATTATTTCCAATAAATCCCTTTTGAATTCAATAGTCTTCATCATAAAAGAGCCAGCACAAGAAGTATCAAGCATGGTGCGATTGTTATCAGAAAGCCGAGCATAGAAATTTTGAATAATCATTTTTCTTGAGAGCTCATGATTGGGGCACGAATATAACATTGATTTAAGCCTCCCCCAAGCTTGCGCGATGCTTTCTCCTTCGCGAGGCCAAAAATTATATATGTAATTGCGATCATGATGAACAAGATGCATAGGATAAAACTTCTGATGAAATTCCAATTTCAATCGTTTGTAATTCCAATACCCCATATCATCGCATAGCCTATACCATGTCGATGTGTCTCCCTTCAGAGCTAAAGGGAAGACCTTCTTCTTAACAACATCTCTGGGTACACCTGCAAGCTTAAATAATCCACAAAGTTCATCCACATATATTAGATGCTCATTAGGATGTTTTGTTCCATCTCCTAAAAAAGGATTAGCTAGCAGTTTTTCTATCATACCCAAAGGAATTTCAAAGCAGACAGTCTCATTTTCATTTTCATTTTCATTTTCAGTAGGTTGAGCAGGTTGAGGAACAACTCTTTGCTCTATTGGTCGGGGTGAAGATACCCCAAACAAGCCCCTCAGAGGATTACTTTCCATAGTAACAAGTGACAGTAAATTTCAGCACACTATATAAATTTTTCCTTACCAAATTCCACCTACCAAAGGCGCTTCACTCCTCGGCAACGGCGCCAGAAAAGAGTCTTGATGACCCACAAGTATAGGGGATATATCGTAGTCCTTTTGATAAGTAAGAGTGTCGAACCCAACGAGGAGCAGAAGGAAATGATAAGCGGTTTCCAGCAAGGTATTCTCTGCAAGTACTGAAATAAGTGGTAACAGATAGTTTTGTGATAGGATAATTTGTAATGAGCAACAAGTAACAAAAGTAAATAAAGTGTAGCAAGGTGGCCCAATCCTTTTTGTAGCAAAGGACAAGCCTGGACAAACTCTTATATAGAGAAAAGCGCTCCCAAGGACACATGGGAATATCGTCAAGCTAGTTTTCATCACGTTCATATGATTCGTGTCAGTACTTTGATAATTTGGTATGTGGGTGGACTGGTGCTTGGGTGCTGCCCTTACTTGGACAAGCATCCCACTTATGATTGACCTCTATTGCAAGCATCCACAACTACAACAAAAGTATTAAGGTAAACCTAATCATAGCATGAAACATATGGATCCAAATCAGCCCCTTACGAAGCAACGCATAAACTAGGGTTTAAGCTTCTGTCACTCTAGCAACCCATCATCTACTTACTACTTCCCAATGCCTTCCTCTAGGCCCAAATAATGGTGAAGTGTCATGTAGTCGACGTTCACATAACACCACTAGAGGAGAGACAACATACATCTCATCAAAATATCGAATGAATACCAAATTCACATGACTACTAATAGCAAGACTTCTCCCATGTCCTCAGGAACAAACGTAACTACTCACAAAGCATAAACATGTTCATAATCAGAGGGGTATTAATGTGCATATAGGATCTGAACATATGATCTTCCACCAATTAAACCAACTAGCATCAACTACAAGGAGTAATTAACACTACTAGCACCAATCCCGAACTTAGAGACAAGAATTGGATACAAGAGATGAACTAGTGTTTTGAGAGGAGATGGTGTTGATGAAGATGTTGTGGAGATTGCCCTCTCCCGATGAGAGGAGCATTGGTGATGACGATGGCGATGATTTCCCCCTCTGGGAGGGAAGTTTCCCCGGCAGAACAGCTCCGCTAGAGCCCTAGATTGGTTCCGCCAAGGTTCCGCCTCATGGCGGCGGAGTTTCGTCTGAGAAGATGGCTTCTTATTTTTTTTTCAATCGAAATACTTCATATAGCAGAAGATGGTCACCGGAGGGCCACCAGGGGGCCCATGAGGTAGGGGGGCGCACCCAGGGGGTAGGGCGCGCCCCCCACCCTTGTGGGTAGGGTGTGGCCTCCCTGGTGAGGTTCTTGCTCTCAGTATTTTTTATATATTTCGAAAACGTCTTCCGTGAAGTTTCAGGACTTTTGGAGCTGTGCAGAATAGGTCTCTAATATTTGCTCCTTTTCCAGCCCAGAATCCCAGCTGCCGGCATTCTCCCTCTTTATGTAAACCTTGTAAAATAAGAGAGAATAGGCATAAGTATTGTGACATAATGTGTAATAACAGCCCATAATGCAACAAATATCGATGTAAAAGCATGATGCAAAATGGATGTATCAGTACACAATAGCGTCGTCCGTCCAGCTTAGTGCGGTGAGATGGTTTCTCGAAGAAGATGATGGAGAAGCGGAGTCAGCGAAGAGTGAAATGATGGTTGCTTCGTCCGTGCTTTGTGATTTGACGCCTCACTGCTTTGTGATTTGTAATAGAAGGGACAGGGGAGTAGACTCTAGGCTCTATAGTGTACATGCGTCCAAGCACGGGAGAAAGAGGAGAGAGGTTGCATTTTTCTATTCCTTCAATCAATCGGTTCCATCCTTTTGGCTTTGGCAACACCGTCCACAATGGTTTCCGCGATGCCAAAAGCTATTTTCACATTTGGATACACATTGTGGATGCCCTTAACCGTACCACTTGGTTTTGCTCCTGTGCTATCTATACAAATCTCAATTATATTGATCTAAAAAATTATATAATCAAGATTAGTAAAAAAAGGAGGTGATTTTGCCGCGCGGATGGCGGGGAAGGTTTCTTATTTTTAGAGGACATTGTCTTGGTGGTTTGCGAACATGCGGTCCCATGATTTAGTGCTTTACCAAGCCGATCTGCGTCCCACATGAGGCAGAACAACGGCAGAAGCAACACGTGGTTAACTTGAAAAAGATGAGGGAGAAGCGGATTCAACAACGAGTGAAATGATGGTTGCTTCGTCCCTCCAACTTCTTTTTTAGCATTATTACTTCGTCCCTCCAACTTACTGCGGGAAAGGTGCAGCTTTGTGATTTGACACCTCATTGCTCATTACTACGCTGGCGCCATGACTGGGTGCTTCACCCCGGCTGCTCTACACTCTATTCCGGTATGGCACGTGGACCCGGTAGCTTGATGTCCCACATGTCGGCGAAAAGGACTAGAAGATTTATGAAAGCGAGCACTCCGCTCTTACGACAGAGGAGTACACGACATGACGGCCTAGTGAACTGTCACTTGTACTGTATAGTACTATAGTTTTGCTGTTTCGCACAATCCATCGATACAAACCCGATTAAACATGAAAGGGCGGGATTTTTCCCGCGTGGTATATGATACTGGCCATACATTTCAAAGGCAATTTTAATGTATGCAAACTGAATAATTAAGTAACAATATGATATCTATTAAAACTAAAAACACATATGATTTATTGTGTTGGAGTGTAGTAGTAGTGTTGTATTGCATAGTTGTTACATGTAGCATGCGAGAACGTGTAGAGATGTTGTTTTGGAGGGCCTGCAAAGAGAAAAGCGTAATACGTTCACCGAACTTCGGAATAAGCTGATTATGGTCACTATATACGTTTTGCAGTGATTATACGGTCACTTGCTCACGGTTCAGCATCGGATTGCGCTCTGTTGACCGGCCAAATAGTCTGCGTGGCACCATGTTGACTAGTTAAATTGAACATGTTCCTTGTGGGTCCCACCTATCAGTTCGCATAGGGAAAAGGTCTGATAAACACAAATTTACGCAGGGCGACAAGACTCCAACCTGTGCGCGGGAATCACCTGGTTGTATATGTGTCTGTCAGGGCCTGATGTGTGCGCATGCACGTGTAGGTTGAGCACTTGAGCGTGAGAGTGTGTGTTGGTCGTGTGGTGTACTGGTGTGTGCATGCATGTGTGCGTGTGTGTACGTGTGAGTGTTGCGTGCGTGCGTGGCTGCATGTGTATGTGTGAGTGTTGCATGCATGAGTGGGTGCATGTGTTCGTGCGGGTGTTGCGTGCATGCAGTTCGTGTGCATGGAGGCGTGTGTATAATCACCACACCAGCTCCTGTGTGTTAAAACATACGGCTCAGCATACCAATACAAGGCTACCTTGTTCGTTGTGCCCGCGGTCATGACTTCGAACCACCGTCCAATATTTTTTTGTCGTTTGTTTTCATTCTTACTAGCAAGATGCCCGTGCGTTGCACGTAACATCAAGATGCATTTGTATGACTAGTTTATCTTGTGAGAGAAAATGATGAACGAGGGAATGCCTTATTTGCAAATGTGGAGAGGTGTGTGGGTACCTTTTTGCAAAATTGCCATAGTTTCTTTCCTATCCGTCAGATATAAATCGGGCGGCCTATATTGCAGGATGGTAGGCACACCATCATCACCAACTATGTTTTTTATAAAAGTGTATTTTATAAGAGTGTAGATGTAGAGTAGATACACGCCGACAGGTGGGCCCGATGGTAGTGAGATAATGTGATGCAACACTAGAGGTGCCACGTGGAGCGTTTAACTGGTCAACTACTCGTGTCTAGAGCAAATACAGAGTTGTACGGTGAGCCCGTGACCGTATAATAACCACAAAATGTAAATGGTGACCGTAATGAGTGGATTCTGAAGTCCAATGTACGTATCATGCTTTCGCTTCAAATATAATGATCGTCACTCTATATATCGCGAGAGAAAGATGAAACGTGCGTGAATGTGTTGGGGGGCTTACTTTTAGAGGACCTAGAGATAGTTTGTGTGCGTACGTGAAAGGGGCGTAGAGGGGGGGTTATGCAATGGAGAGAGAGATGCTCTTCGTTTCTCTTTATTATGACTAACTTTATATATAGTATAAAAATATACAAATTCACAGTGCGGAATAAATATCATTGTGGGCACCATGCAATGCAAATTAGCGTTCATACTCCCCCATATAACTTTGTAATGTTGTATATATGTAGAAATTCTAAAATAATTTTTTGGCCACACTTTATTCAAAAGGAATGTTGTATGCGAAGTAAACGTGAAGAGAGGGATTTTTAGATCAATGGGGTACGTGATGTAACATGTGTGAATGTGTAGTTGATGCATTTGGCAGGGCCTAGAGAGGTATGCGTGTGTATTACATATTCGAGAGAGGCATGGATAGAGGGGCCGGCGGGGGGGGGGCATAGGTGAGATAGCACGAGAAATGAGAGTGGTCTAGAGAGACGAATATGACGTCACGGTGAGAGATTCCCTTGAGTGTGTATATGCAAGGGGGGAGTGGATAGAGCCACCAGGAGAATTTTTTTTGTGTGTGTGGTGTCTGTGTTGGTATGTGTGGGTGTGAGAAGATAACAAGACGTGGGGCAGAGGGTGGGTCACCGTGTGAGGTTCGGTGGGTCGAGGTGAGGCCCTTCGTTAGGTTCCGTCCTGCGCCACATTGGTCGGCCCGTGACGCATATAGGGAGACCCATGGATGACTGGTCGTACAAGACAAAAATAACATAATTGTGAAGGACTCTGTGTCCACTGACAAAGCCGGCTAGGATTTGTAACCCTGGGTTCTCGGACTAAGGTAACCCCTTTATCTCTGATATTACAATTCATCCAACATAACTTTAAGGGGAATCCTATAGAATGCTCTGCTAGAATCATACTCGTCGATTAGGAAGAGAGGTGTGAGACAATGCGTGAGAGACATGCCTAAAGATAATGTGCGTACAGAAGACACGTAGGCAGGTCTACGTATATAGAAAGGGTCGATGGGGATTGTGCATGTGTATGCTTGCGAGAGGAAGAGTGCTTGTGATAAAGGTTAGTGAAAACAGTCATAAATGGTTACAAGAGGGAGGGAGGGTTATATCGAGAGCATGTGTGAGAGAAAGACACCTCGGGAGAGAGTGTGTGAGCATGTGTGAGAGACCACCGATGGAGAGTGAAACTACACGTAAAAGACTGTTGTACACATTGATTATAAAGATATAAATTGTATCCAAATATTAGGATGGGATCATGAAATTTGCAGTTCGCGTAAGGAACGGTCATTGATCCATCAGACATCTAGATTCTATCGAATTTGAGCATGTCTATGTTATTATTCGACACAATTGATCCACATAGTTAGTATTTTGAACTCCATACAATGCATCGCTTTAGCGATCGAATATAAACGTGAGTATAGTTCATGTTGTGTGTGTAAAGCACATTATACATACGAAAGATACACAATGAACATTATAAATAGCTACCTATGAACTAGCATACATTTGAATTCAACTTAAGGTGGTTTAAAAAAATCGAATCCAACATGAAGTCCATTCAATTATTCAAATTTGATATCATGGCATTTGTAAATCATACCTAAATTATAGGGGCACCAATCTTTGCTCTGATTTTGTACATAATAGCATATGTAGTTGTGTACAAAATAGATTCAAATTTAGCTCCTCCATTCCAAAATAATTGTAGTTATAGGATTTTCAAGTGTCAAAATTTCAAAAAGAAGCAGATAATTTAATGAGGTTTTCAAACATACAAGGTCAAATTTAACGTTGTCTATTTAGGCCAATCCTCAAAGTTCAAGTGTACTCTAAACGTAAATGCTTGTGTTTCAAAATTTTGAACGAAGCGCCAAAAGAGCCTCTACTCGCCCAAAACCGCGTGAGACCAATGTTTGGTAGTACAAGGAAATTACTTTCCTAATAACTCCGACCCGTGAAACCTACTGGCTCGACGTCCAAAGGTCTAAACCGGGGTAGGTTTGTTGCTTCATCTAGACGCCACGCAACCGCCTCCGAAAAACGTTGATACACAATGGCCACCTAAGCACACATGCACGCGGCCGAAGTTGCTCCCGCCGACTATTTGGGACACCTGGGATTACCATCCTACCCCTGATCCGTAGTTGGTCCGAAATTTAAGAGGGGGGCAAAGTTTGTAATTTCCCCAAATTTCAAACATGTGCGGCCCATCTTCTGTTCAAAAAAGCCAAAAACAAGTGCGTCCCAGACCGAAACATGGTTCTCCCCCCTCCCCCCGCCCACCCGTCTGATTCCCCATTCGTACTCCGTGGGCGCAAAAACTACCTCTCCACTAGCCACGAAACCCCGGCGTCCTCCGTCCGCCACCCCATCCCACCCATCAACCTGTCAGGACCCCGATTCCAAGTCACATCGATCTAGCCGGTAACACCTCATATCACATTGCGGCCTCACGCACGGTATCCCCACGGGTGTCGTCTTACCATGGCCCGAGACCGTTTGCGCCTTTTGGCTCACGTATATGATAGTGTCGCTAGCATCCGTATGACAGAGAACCCGGGCCGACATTGCTAGTCGTGAACCCAAAACGGCACAGACCTATGGAGACAAGCATACATGAATCACATCGAGCATGTCGGTCAACAGCGTGTGAATCCGGGCTGTAGCACTGGGCTAACAGGACTCCGGGTAACCCAGGCTGTAGCAGGCTAGGCAGGACTCCGGAAGTCACCGCGTGACATTTTCCCGAAGGGACAGACATAGGAACGAAGTGAAACACATGTCGTCCAGTCAAGTGTCCTGAGCAGTAGTGCTGGGCTAGCAGGACTCCGGTGAACTAGGCTGTAGCGGACTACTATGGCTCAAGGAGCACTAGACTACATTTCCCCATAAGAGAGGCTGCCAAGGATAAACAACTAGATTGTCGGATCCCACACATACCAAGCATTTCAATCATACACACAATATGCTCGATATGTGCAAATACAACATGGCATCACAACAAAACTCTACAACTCAAGTAGTATTCATTAGGCTCCGAAGAGCCAGATATTACAAACATGGGTCTCATGACCCAACATTCATAGCATACCAGATAAAGCACAGGCGGAAGCTTAATATGTCTGAATACAGACATCTACAAAAGAAAAAGCCTGAGAATCCTGACTATCTACCAGATCCTGCCGAGGGCACAAGATCATAGCTGAGGTATCAAGCTAAATGTCGAAGTCCACACGGAACTACTAGCGAGACTGACGTCTCTCTGCAAAAACATAGAATAGGCAAACATGAGTACAAATGTACCCAGCAAGACTTACATCAGAACTAACTACATATGCATCGGTATCAACAAAGGGGTAGTGGAGTTCAACTGCAGCAAGCCAGCTTTGACTCAGTGGCTAACCTGAACTACGACTGCAAGCAAATCTTTTGAGGTGGCGCACATGAGTCCACATATTCACCATGTCAATACACCACTATGGATCCGCTTCCTTCTCCCTACGAGAACGCCATCCATAGCACTCACACTTATCTTGCGAGTTTTAGAGTATCCACTTTCACTTGTCTATGAACTGTTATAGGCAACCCAGAAGTCCATTACCACGGACACGGCTATTCGAATAGATGATGTTAACCCTGCAGGTGTGTACTTCTTCACACACGCTCTCACCACTTACCGCCGTTTACACGACATGTACTCGGCAACCTTCAAGCGGAAGCCCAACGAGGGTGTCGGCCACGGCCTACCTAAACACTCAAGTCTCTAGTCCAGGTTTATCGCCTATCCAGGTTCCATCCGTAGGGAGTCCGGCCGAGGTTTCCACATACGGCCCCGGACGATGTGTACAGGGTTCCGAGACACCAAACGGGCGCCCGGCATGCCTGGCCACGGTGTATCTACCGCATCATAGCCCACCCCTAGGGTCAGCGCTACGCACGGCCACCAACACATATCCTATAAACACCAGAAACTAGTTGCAACTGCTGGATAGAGGACAAGGGTGATCAAGAAGCCGAGAGGGTCCATTGGTTTCGGGCCCAATGCGTGGTAGTAACTGTTTCATGGATCACAAACACATAACTCAGTTCCTAAGAACGGTTTCAATGAGACAACCCACCATGTACTCCTACATGGCCTCTCACCGCTACCTTTACCAAATCGTGTTCACACACTTAGCTCACACACAGTAGGGCATGTTCACAACTTTCCAATTCATTCCCGATGAATCAGACCTGACTCAACTCTAAGCAATAGCAGGCATGACAAACAAGCATGAATGAGTAGGCACATCAGGGCTCAAACAATTCCTACTTATGCTAGTGGGTTTCATCTATTTACTGTGGCAATGACAGGTCATGCACGGGAAAGGGGTTCAACTACCGCAGCATGTAACAGTTGAATCGTTGTTGTCCTAATGCAGTAAAAGAGAGCAGGAGCGAGAGAGTGGGATTGTATCGGAATGAACAAGGGGTTTTTGCTTGCCTGGCACTTCTGAAGATGATATAACTCTTCATCGGTGTCATCAAACTCATCGTCGGAACGAACGTCTACCGAGAGGGAACAACCACCGGAAACACAAAAGGAACCGCAATCAATGCAATGCACATACATATGAATGATATGTCATATTAAGGTACTGAATTGACCTAGTGCAACAGTTAGTCATATTCATTGAAGTGGAATTCAAACCTATAGCAAATTCCAACTCCAAAACCAATTACAATTTATTCCATAATCATGAATTGTCCTATTCAGTGAGGTTAACTTGTTCAAACATGCATGAAAATACCATATTCAAATTCTTTGGATTTTTCTGATAATTTTTCATATATAAATTATTTCATTTGGAGTTACGGTTGATTTTATATGATTTTTAGAAGTTTAAAACATTTTCTGGAATTTCCTGGATTAAATTAAACCCAGAAAATAGATTATTGCGTCAGCACTGTGTCATGCTGACCTCAGCAGGTCAATAGAACTGCCCTGGGTCAAACCTGACGTGTGGGGTCCATACGTCAGTGACACTGGGCTGGTTTGTGTGGATGGCAGGTGGGACCGGTCAACGTTGACTTGACCAAAGTCAAAGCTGACACGTGGGGTCCACACATATTAGTACTAATCTTAACAGAAAATTAGACTAACTTAATTAGTCACAGGGTCCCACACGTCAGTGGCTCTAGAGGGGTCATTAGTGGGCTCATTAGCAACTAATGATGTCACCACGTCGGCCTCGCCGGAATCTGGCCGGCGGCAACCATTCCGCATGGCGGAGGTGTCAGGTTTTGCCAAACGGCGACCATTGGGCTCGCGGTTTGGCCCTACGGGTTGCTGGACGTGCACCGCATCCAACGGAGCAGGCTGCTGGGCGAGGAGAGATCGGGAACTATGGCGGCGACCACTTGGGCGGCGGCCGGAGCTACGGGCGTGCTCGGGTTGGAGCTTGGGGGCACATGGGGAGGAGCTGGTGGGCGCTACGGGCTCCTGGAGCCGTGCTGAGCACAACGGTGTGCCCGGCTTGGAGCTACGTTTGCTCTAGCCACGGTGGCGACGAAGCGCAACGACGGCGAGCTTCGGTGACGGCGGGGAACGGCGCTATGGCAAGGAAACGACGCGGGGAAGAGTGGGTAACGACGGTGGAGCTCACAGGGAGTCAGACGGCGGTCTCACCGGGCTCGGGGATGGCCGGATGGTGACGAATCAAGCGGTGGGGATCGCCGGCACCGAGGTTGAAGAAGACGTCCGGGACGGTGATGCGGTGCTCCCCCGGTTGTTTGGCTCGGCGTGGATGAGGAGGGCGAAGATACGGAGCTCGGGCTCGCGGAGAGGGAGAAAGGGAGTGGTTGTGGCCGCGGCGAACGGCATCGGTGTGCTCCGGCTTGTTCGGTCGGCCATGGGAGAGAGAGCAGAGGGGAGGGAAGAGGTTGCGGGCGAGGGAGAGAGAGGTCAGGGGTCTCTGGGTGTCTCCAGGCGCGAGGGAGAGGCAGGAGGTGGCAAGCAGGAGCTGGAGCCTGCGGCCTGCGCGGGCGCTCTCTCGCGGCGACAGCAGCAGCTTTGGGGCAAGGGGAGGAAGACGACAGGAGGAGCCCCTGGTGGGCTGGGCTGGCTTTGCCCAGTGTTGTGCCGGTTGGTGGGCAGCACAGGTGAGGCTAGGTACGATTCCTTTTCTCTCTTTTATTTCAGTTTTCTATTTCTTTTATTCTGTTTTGAATTAGTAAAAATACTAATCCACTTTGTAAAATCCTAAAAATAATTGTGGGTAGTGTTTGGATTATTTCCAACAACCCAAAACTAGTTTCAGAGTTATTAGAGCATTTAAAAATATTTATAGGATTTAAATGCTCCAATTCAAATACGATATGAGTTAATTCAAAGATCGAGAATGTCCTGGAAATATATTCATCATTTTTGGCAGAGGTTTTCACCTTTATCAAAAATCATGAACATTTTCAAAGGATATTTTGGGATCTCTGAAAATATTTTTACTGAGCCTAGTTAAATTCATTTGGTGCTAGGGTTTCAACAATCCCCATTTCAAGTTTCATGAAATTTAAACATGATGCATGGATGCAATGCCACTAGTTACAAGCAAACTCTAGGGCTGTGACAACTCACCCCCACTAAACAAGAATCTCGTCCCGAGATTCAAGACGCGAGGTAAGAAGATAGAGGGGACACAAATCTAACATGATCTTCACGATCCAACTGTCCTTCTCAAAGATGTTGATTCATTGCTTCAATTTGATCTTGACGTCTTTGCTTTCGAGATCTCCATCCAACACGATGCTGGCAGAAAGAAACTCTATAGGAATCCATCTCCTCGAAGATCGAGTACTCATGATCAACTTAGGGAGTGAGACGTTGAAACATCCCTTAAGCTGAGAGACAAAACACACATCAGGGGTGATGGAAAGAAGTGGATGACAAGGGTTCAAATTGGTAGACAATAATTCCACACCTAAGAGGGTGGTGAACAGTGTCAACGTAGCGAGGAGTTAGGTTGCCAAGATACCACAATGAGACACCTTAAGGAAGGTGACTCGCAGAAATATTCCCTTAAGTGGCAAAAAGAATTACTTTTGAATGGATGATGTGGACTACCTTGTTGAAGAAAACGCGATGGATGATTTGCTTATCATTGGAAATGGATGGAACCCGTGGTAGGACCACTTTGAAGATGATCCTGATCAGTAATTACTGAGAAGGGTATTCCGTAGTAGGATGACACAATGGCGGTGCAAGCTGGGAACAAAATGCAAATGCTGGGAATGATTCTAGTAACTGGGGAGAAACCCAACAGTAGAGAGAGATTCCACTGTTTGAAAGGTTATGGCATAATTGAAGAAACTGAGAACGGATCCCAGTTAATGCCGACGATAAATCCTAGTGCTTACGCGTGCTCTCAAGAACTTGAGCATTTCCGTATTCATCAAGGTTTTACCAATATCCGTGTCAAGGATCCTGGCAACACAACATGCTACCATGATGAATAATGGTGGAAGATGCAGATGCAAAGAAAGATAACACTTTCTCAGATTTTACCTTAGCGAGGCCAAGGGATCAAAATCTGGATGATCGACCGAGAGACATTTAGCGCTCCGCTTCTAATGTTCTCCTTGATGTGCTAGCCTAACCCATTCATTGAAATGGTTTGGTATCTCGAACATCAAGTAGCAGGTCAGACTCCGGGAGCTTAGGAATCCATAGGGAATAACTACTGGAGTAAATCCTACGTAATCCTTATGGGGAGGTGGCCAACTTACTCAATCAAGATAGTACAATAATAGGTCTTCCGGCTGGGTGTGTTGGCCACGACATCCACTTTACCGGGTTACAGAGAGACCAATATCATAGCTCTTGGGAAAATGTCCCAACCATCACATCTACCTGAGATTCAGATCTGGTTGGTGTCAGGATATTACAGACTCATCGAATCTAGAAAGAAATGAAAGTTTGCAACACAAATCGACGAGATGACATTACGAGATTCTCAGGAAATGGACTATGGTAGTAAGCTCCAAAACATGAGCTGGTTCTTCTAAACACATGTGAACACGCTGTCCCAGACAAGCATGACCACATGGTGGTCTTACAATGAAACACTACCGAGTCCTGGTTGGGAACCATCATCAAGGATATCAAAGTCCTTGCATAAGTCATATGATTAGCTCTTATGGAGAACTTCTTCTCCCTGAACAAGTCAATCAGTGGCTTGGTGTGCTAGGGACACGTATGGAATGAAGATGATCAGTCTATCAGACCATAGAATACTCCGCACGTGCATGACGGACTTGGGATGATTCCAAAGGAAGCAAAACAAACTTTCCCGAATTCACGGCGGCAACTTACATCAAATGCACGTGAATCAAAGGAAGTCATTTCTTTCATCCAAACATATACTTCATGAACAGGGCGTGAAGAAAATGCTTACACAATTTTCCAACACTAGCTGGATGTTCAACACAAATCATGGAGGAGACAAAATGCCGCTGATGGGCTCAACAGCAACTCATCGGAATTTCCATATCACTGTACTTCCACCACTATGTGAACAATGTGATAGTATTGGTCATGCCAAAGATGTAATGGTGTATGCTCGAGGAGTCAACCACGAGTAAGACAACATTACGAACATCGTTGGTTCTGGTTTGATTTGAGGATAGCCCACACTCAAAACAAAGTTTGGACAAGACAATAGATCCAACAATTGATCACGAGGATCAATCGATGAAGATATCATCTTTCTTCAACACACACACAAAAGATATCCCTTAACACGAACTAAGTCAGACAAGCTTTTATCTTCCAACTCTCCAAGTTGTTGTTTAGCTTAACCAACTAGCTCAAGGGTATCCAACACAGATTCTTGGAGAATGGGTGGTTTGGAGTAAAACCAGCATGATCATGAACTCAACATAGTGGTCAGGTGTCAACCTGGTAATACTTCCGATAAGATATTCGGAACATCACGAACCACCGATATGTTACTATGCTCGAGAACAATCATGCTTTCGAGGCAAGATGACATGATCAGAAGGGTAAGGGATTCAATTCTAATTCAAAGATCGAAGAGTGCACCAGAAATAAGGACAAGATAACACGAGCGATCCTAGAATAGTGATTTCATAACCAACACACAAAGAATGATATTAATGTCCATTAACTACCAAGCAACACGGTTGCTAGGAGTATTGATTTCACACATCACAATTCACTTGTCGGCATTCTGGTTACAACAACACGAGGACCGAGAAATGAATGATGATGGTGCCAAGTATCACTGCATCAAGAGTTCATAAGAGATGGTGCAATTCTCAGGATATTCTTGACATAAAGTGGGTAATACTTCAGGTAGAACAGAGCAAAAGCTGGATTAGCATTTGATCTACAGAACACAACTACTTTGATCCAATCCTGGATATGGATGAGGTACTAGAGTTTGTTTCTCCTAGTCATTCTGAAATAGGATGGCCTAATGGACCACAAGAATGATAGCATCGATAACATGGATGCACAATTACTCCTAACTATCAATTGATAGACGATGGTCGGAATACAAATGAAGAGGGACAACTCAAGAGGACATATATCTTTCTAAGTTGTGGATGCATAGATTAATATGTCGAACCAAGTTCAACAAGTTTCTTCTAGATAACCCATGCAGAAAGGTATAACTGGCAGAATCACAATTATGAATGGAGAACTCCTCAAGAGTACTCTAATTGTGATATTTTGGTTCAAAGAACTTATGCCTTAATGGTTCATGGTATTTGGAAGAAGGAAATACCACAGACCTCGAGGACTGTCGCAAGGTTACTAATATCTTAAAGGAACGAGCAAACACTATCAACAAGAGGTGACTGGAGTGAATCTCGGGTTCAAACCTAGGAATAAAATACCTACTAACTAAATGGCATCACGGGATGCTTTCGAGAATGATGGCCAGAATCATCACACTGGGAACACAAGACATGGCTAGATTACTAGGTGATCCTCTAAAACACCTAGGGTCATCATACTAGCTCCAACCTATATGTCGAGGCAACAGAGTGCCTCAACTCACCGATTAGTGTGGTTAATCTGGCCCAAAAGGATATCAGAAACGGGAAGAAAGGATTTGCAAATGCACCAGACTATTTAGAAACCTGGGATGACTCGGACAGCATAACGGCTGTAAATGCTCAAAAGATTTGAGACATCCTGCAAAAATGGTGGCATAACCACTCAACAACACAATATCAAGGTTCTGAGATCAACTGTCAACATATGGAAGTAGTAGGAATGGAACTGAGGCTTGAACTATCAATTCTATAAGTCTAAGGATTAGTAGCACGTCATCCTGATAGATAGATGAGAAGGCATAATTCTTAATCCCCGTAGAAAAGAAGAGTTTGACTCAGATCAGAAGGGCATAGGGTAAAGGAGTAAAAAGAGCCCTACGTTCCCTTCTACAATCAATTCCCTTACATAACTAAAGCATTTCTAGACTCGATTTCAACCAGTTTGGCTTGGTAATCCTACAGGCAGTCAGGCCCTGATACCAAAGCTGTCAGGACCCCGATTCCAAGTCACATCGATCTAGCCGGTAACACCTCATATCACATTACGGCCTCACGCATGGTATCCCCACGGGTGTCGTCTTACCATGGCCCGGGACCGTTTGTGCCTTTTGGCTCACGTATATGATAGTGTCGCTAGCATCCGTATGACAGAGAACCCGGGCCGACATGGCTAGTCGTGAACCCAAAGCGGCACAGACCTATGGAAACAGGCATACATGAATCACATCGAGCATGTCGGTCAACAGCGTGTGAATCCGGTCTGTAGCACTGGGCTAACAGGACTCCGCGTAACTCGGGCTATAGCAGGCTACGCAGGACTCCGGAAGTCACCGCGTGACATTTTCCCGAAGGGACAGACATAGGAACGAAGTGAAACACATGCCGGCCAGTCAAGTGTCCTGAGCAGTAGTGCTGGGCTAGCAGGACTCCGGTGAACCGGGCTATAGCGGACTACTATGGCTCAAGGAGCACTAGACTACATTTCCCCATAAGAGAGGCTGCCAAGGATAAACAAGTAGATTGTCGGATCCCACACATACCAAGCATTTCAATCATACACACAATATGCTCGATATGTGCAAATACAACATGGCATCACAACAAAACTCTACAACTCAAGTAGTATTCATTAGGCTCCGAAGAGCCAGATATTACAAACATGGGTCTCATGACCCAACATTCAGAGCATACCAGATAAAGCACAGGCAAAAGCTTAATATGTCTGAGTACAGACATCTACAAAAGAAAAAGCCTGAGAAGCCTGACTATCTACCAGATCCTGCCGAGGGCACAAGATCGTAGCTGAGGTATCAAGCTAAACGTCGAAGTCCACACGGAACTACTAGCGAGACTGACGTCTCTCTGCAAAAACATAGAATAGGCAAACTTGAGTACAAATGTACCCAGCAAGACTTACATCAGAACTAACTACATATGCATCGGTATCAAGAAAGGGGTAGTGGAGTTTAACTGCAGCAAGCCAGCTTTGACTCAGTGGCTAACCTGAACTACGACTGCAAGCAACTCTTTTGAGGTGGCGCACACGAGTCCACATATTCACCATATCAATACACCACTATGGATCCGCTTCCGTCTCCCTACGAGAACGCCATCCATAGCACTCACACTTATCTTGCGAGTTTTAGAGTATCCACTTTCACTTGTCTATGAACTGTTATAGGCAACCCAGAAGTCCATTACCGCTGACATGGCTATTCGAATAGATGATGTTAACCCTGCAGGGGTGTACTTCTTCACACACGCTCTCACCACTTACCACCGTTTACAAGACATGTACTCGGCAACCTTCAAGCGAAAGCCCAACGAGGGTGTCGGCCACGGCCTACCTAAACACTCAAGTCTCTAGTCCAGGTTTATCGCCTATCCAGGTTCCATCCATAGGGAGTCTGGCCGAGGTTTCCACATACGGCCCCGGACGATGTGTACAGGGTTCCGAGACACCAAACGGGCGCCCAGCATGCCCGGCCACGGTGTATTTACCGCATCATAGCGCACCCCTAGAGTCAGCGCTATGCACGGCCGCCAACACATCGTCGAAACGAACATCTACCGAGAGGGAACAACCACCGGAAACACAAAAGGAACTGCAATCAATGCAATGCACATACATATGAATTATATGTCATATTAAGGTACTGAATTGACCTAGTGAAACAGTTAGTCATATTCATTGAAGTGGAATTCAAACCTATAGTGATTACCGGTCTTGTTAACGATTGCCTAGGACAATTCTGCACACCGATCCACCATTATTCCACACTCGCTATTTATAATATTTAGTAATATATTCTAACTTTATGATAACAGCCCCTACTTTTATATTTTATCTCTCTGATATCTTGTAAAGTTATCCTCTTCATACCCACAACGTAGTTTTACTTCATGTTTCTAGTTGGAAGCAAACGTTCGATGTACGTAGAGTCGTATCAGTGGCAGATAGGGATTGAGAGAATATTGATCTTACCTTTAGCTCCTTGTGGGTTTGACACTCCATACTTATCACTTCCACCTTTGGAAATTGCTATGATGGTTCCCTACACTTGGGGATTATCAACCTCCTAGTACGCCAGGGAAGCGGTGCCTCGGTGTTTATCTTAGAGGCGTGTGGGGCCTAGAGCTACTAGCACCCGATCTGGAGGTCGGCCTGGATTAAAGGGATGGCCTAGGGGCGCTGCCAACCACGGCGGTGGTGTGAGGTCGAGGGGAGGGCGGGGTGGCGGAGGCAGGGGTTTAGGCCGGTGGTCACTGGCAGTTCGAGAAAGATTGTCAACAGTGACCGACGGGAGGTAGACGAAGGCCATCTGCCCGTTCCTTGTAGATCGGACGGTTCATTAAAAAAATTGACTGACCTATTTATTTTCAGTCGACTGTTATCTTGATATGACCACATGTGGTGGTGTGCTGGAGGAGTACCTACATTTCCTGTGCTCATATATTACAAAATCATACGGAGTAGAATCTAATTTTGTTTGCCATGCAATGTTGTAGAGCTATCATATGTCTCCTGTCATTTATTTTTCAGCCACCTGCTATCTGCTACTTTTACAGTGCACTAGTTCTGCACACACTTCACCCATACTCTCACTATTGTGTTTTTATGCAAGGTTATTTCAAAGTCTGCCTCGAGAGAAGCAGAAAAGAAAAGAGAGAAGTTGCTCCAGCTTTCTATGCGGGTAAGCACGACACGTTACAGCGCTATGAAGGGTGTAGTGTCAGAAGATGGAGACGGTAAACGTAGCTCTGGAGTTGATGACCTCGCTCGCAATGAACCACCATCCCAGGTGCTTGCTTTAACTCCGTGGTGTCATATGTGGTTGCATGTTCCATATGGTGTCTAGCTTGTATTCGAAAGGTCATAGTCGGTCTTTATTAAGATAAGGAAAGATATTTTTTACATGAACCACCATCCCGTGAGCACCAGAAGACAAATAGCTAGTCAGGGCACTGGCTGAGCCAGTGACAAGCCCAGCAAAGACATGCATCACCTGGAAGCCAACTAAAAAGCCGTGATGGTGGCGAAGCAGCCCGCCTCCCACCAGGCTCTCGGGTCCTAGATGATCATGCTCACCACTCCAGCCGGATCTAGCTTGTATTGCTTCCAATTTAGTTAAATTACATTTGCTTAGCTTACACATTATACCTTTGAATATGACATGTATTTTTGTTTTTGGTACATACTAGTACATCTTTGTATTAACCATGTTCTTAAATAAAACTAATTTTTCTTGTGTATCCCTCATCAATCACTTATGATGAGGCAGTCAGGCAAGTGGACTACTCATTTAAAGAATGCAGCGTCAGCCTCCCGACATGATTCTCAAGAAACAGCAAGGCTAGATGAAGATAGTGAACGTAGCTCTGTAGTTGATTACCGCATTTCCCCTACACTAGCATCGCAGGTGCTTGCTCTAACTTGGCAGCGTGATATGTGGTTGCATGTTGCATATGGTGTCTAGATTGTAAATCTTCCAATCTGGTTAAACTGCATGTGGCATTCTGCTTTGCTTCTACATTATACCTGTTAATGTGACATGCCTTCTTGTATTTAGTACATAGTAGATCTATCTATTAAGCATGTCCTTACATAAAACTATTGTTTTTTTGTATCCCGCATCAATCAATATGACGAGACACCTTTAGTATATGCAGTGTGATATTAGTTGCATCTTTCATATGATTTATAGCATGCGCTGCTCCTAATTTGTTGAAATTCCATTTATGATGGGACGCTTTTAACTTGGCAGAGTCATATTGGTTGCATCTTTCATGTGGTGTCTAGCTTGCATTTCTTCTTATTTGTTGGAATGGTTTCTGCTTAGTTTACACAAACAGTTGTGAACATGCCATGCCGTCCTGTTTTTCGTACATATTCCATCCTGGTATCATGTGTTTGCCTTACATCAGAGTAGTGATTGTCAGTATCATGCATGAATGAGTTCTGAAGAGAGAATTTTATTGTTTTTTCTTGTCGGTCTTACCTGACAATTCAAAATCAATAAAGCGGAAGGAAGTTAGCAAGGCAGCGGATAAAGGTGCTCCTTCCAAATGGAGGGCCTCTACAGTTTCTACTCCTCCATCCCCCCAAGATGATTTCCAAGACAACACATGCATAGACACTCAACGTAGCTGTGTTTATGATGAGCACGTCTCCCCTAGTGCACCATCACTGGTGCTCCCTCTAACTTCGCACTGTTATATGTGGTTGCATGTTATGTGTGATTTCTAGCTTGTATTGCTTCTAATTTTGTTGAATTCCATCTGCTTACTTTACACATTATACTTGAATAAGACACGTGTTCCTGTTTCTAGAACATACAATATCGTCTATCACACCATGTTCTTACATCAAATTACTATTGTTGTGTAACCTACAACAATCACTTATCATAAGACACGTTTGACTTTGGAGTGTGATATAGGTTACATTTCGCATTCTTTTCTAGCTTGTACTACTAATTTGTTGAAATGGCACTTATGACGAGACAATTTTAACTTGGTAGAGTGATATTCGTTGCATCTTTCATATGGTGTCTAGCTTTCATTGCTTCTAATTTTTTGAAATGCCTTCTCCTTAGTTTACACATCATAAGCTGTGAATATGCAATGGCACTAATGACAAGAGACCTCTAACTTGGTAGTGTGATGTTGTTTGCATGTTGCATATGATTTATTTCTTGTACTGCTTCACATTTGTTTAAATGCCATTTATGATGAGACACTGTTAACTTGGCAGAGCGATATTTGCAGCATCTTTCATATGGTGTCTACCTTCCATTGCATTGCTTCTAATTTAGTGAAATGTCTTCTGCTTAGTTTACACATCATAGTTCTGGTTATCTCTTCCGTCCTGTTTTTCGTACATATTACATCCTCCTATCATGTGGTTGTCTAACATCAAAGTTCAGTTTGTCTGTATCACACATCAATTTGTTCTGAAGAACTAAATTGTTATTCGTTTTTCTTGTCGGCTTGACTTAACATGGCACAGAAAAGAGGAAGAAACACAAAATGGCAGGGAACGGGAATCGGAAGAATCCTGCAGATTCTGCTGGTACTGATGGTGCAATAGAACGTCAAAGTCCAGCGAAAAATTCTACAAACAGGGTATCCCATGCTACACGAGCTGCAGAAAAAGCCAAACAGAAACAAATAGCTGCCACCAAACAAGCAAAGACATCCCTAGTTCTTGCAACACCTTCCACAGTACTACCAGCTGCACGAGTTACTCGTGCGTCAACTGAGCTAGTAGCACGTTCCCAAGCTCCCTTGCCACCTGACACTACTTCCCAAGCACTCTTGACACAAGACGAGTTGGCAAGATCAGATGAACCTTATGAGCTTCAACAGCAAGAAGAGTTGCTAGAGTCAAGTTACAGTTGCATGATTCTTTATATGTAGTCTCACAGTTTGATGTACACTAACACTTCCTATGTTCGTTGTTGGACTAGCACCTAGGCGCAAGAGGAAACAAACATCAGGGATAATGCTCGATAGGTTAACTAAATCTAGAGGGGGAAGAATGGAGATCCATTTTGAGGCAGGTTTAAGAAGGCCACGTGATGCTACAGAGTGAGCCAAGTTAGTATCAGAGGCAGCGGTTGCCGTTAGGTGTCATGTACGTATCCTCCCAACATGGATTCAATACAAGAATGACAAAGACGAAACCCAGTTCAACACCTTCCTCGACCATTTATCTGTAAGTATGGTTATGTATGGAAACTAGTAATATCGTCTTGCTCTGTCCCATACTTTCTAGGTTGCTGATAATGAGACTCCCATAATTTTCAACAGATGAGGTTCAAGTTGGATAGCCAAGATGATGCAACCAGACAAGTTTGCACCCATGTTTTCAAGTCTGCTTTACGACAGTATTGGTATAACTTGAGGAAAACTCACATTGAAGGCAAGGCTAGTAGTGAACTTTCCCAAACATCTCCAGTGGAAAATATATCAGATGAAGACTGGTGGGGCCTCGTTAAACACTGGTCTGATCCGAAGTATTAGGTACATTATATATATGTGATCAGATCACATGTTGAAGTCCTATTTACGCATGTGCCACACAAATCTATCTTCTTGTAGGTGAACTGTTCAAAGAACAAGGCCAACCGTACGAAAGTGAAATTCCAACAGACGATAGGATCTCGTAGCTATATTGCACACTACGAGGCTCTTGTAATTAGCTGTTGTTTCACTCTTTTCGCTGTACCATATTATCAGATCTATATTGACTTGTTCCAAATGCAGAGGAAAGCCCACAAGGACCAAAAAGTACCTGAACCAAATGATGTGGAAATCTTCAACGACTGTCACACCAGCAAGAAGAAGGGCATGACTACACCAGTCAAAGCCGCTATTGTAAGTCCTTAATCCTCATGCCTTTTAACTACTACTTACTCTGACTTGTGCCTTGAACTGCATGGTTTGCAGCCAATGTCTATTACTCTTTTCAATTTTATACACAATTGTCTTAGCGTATCATTGAACCTTACAAGGTTTAAAAGAGAGGAGTGGTGTTCCTTTGATCTTGACCTGTAATCTAGTTCCATGCTGGACTTGCCCACACAACGTTACAATTGCATGTTTGTCTGTTCTTAGTTGTTTTGTGATATGAATGATGTCATACTATGCTTACTGTATTATAAACTTCATCTCTTTATCCTTAGCCCTCAATACAATGTGAAGAAATAGACAATACATTAGCGATGGTACATGGTCATATGTTTGGAACTGGTTTTATTATGTACTTTGCAATAAAATACAACTAATATTTTACATGGGTTCACCAGAATAAGTTCTGTATATAGACCCAAGCTATTTTGTTTGGTTTTGCTGCCTCCTTAATATCTTATGTTCTGGTACTACTAATGTAAAACCTCAACTTTTCAGCGAGCTACGGAAAAAATGGTGGAACTGCCACCTTCTGAAGGTGGCGAGGCAACTATAACCGCAATGTCAGCTCTTGCTGCAGTGGGTCAGTACATGTCCACTAACAGTGCCAAAAGCATGTTCCTGCATAATACTAGGTTGGTTGTTAAGGCAAACTCGTCCAAACAGCCTCATGATCAAGATATGCAAGCTCAAAATAATGTTGTATCTGCGCTCCAGACACAAGTCCATTCCCTAACAGAGACCCTTTGTGAAACAAGGAGAGACATTGTTCGATGTTGTCAAGATATGCATGGTTTTGAAACCAGACTATCAGACATTTGCTATGTTGTTCAGGAGCCTAGGAGAACTGAAGGCGAAGGTTATGGTGCTCCATCGGACAATACATCATGAAAACGTAACAGTCAGGTCAAATGAACTGAGCTTCTGAACTTCTGGTGGTGCATTTATCTGCTAGACTGTTAACTTTTATGCCAACCTTCCTTTTGTTTTATATAGTTGTAATTTGTTTTGGTGCGATACAAAATTTGTTCTTAACATGCAGCCACCGGCTGAAGAAAACAACAAGCCATTTTTGTATAGTGTAGGGTGTTCCCTATATTTGCACTGGTGGCAAACTTTGATGCCCATCGACTGTAGTTAACATGGGCCTCCTACGGGCCGTATAAACAATGGGCCTTCTACGGGCCTTAGAAGGCCGTAGAAACAATGTGCCTTCTACGTGGGGTAGAAACAATGGGCCTTATACGGGCCGTAGACACAATGGGCCTTCTACGGGGCGTATCATCAATGGGCCTTCTACGGGTCGTATCATCAATGGGCCTTCTATGGGCCATATGATGGGTTGGCCAAACATGGGCCAATAACAGACCACATTATGGCCGTAAATGGGCTAGAGTTGAAATCTTCCGTTCATGGGCCGACCATAACGGGCTGTCGTTAATCAGCCGTATTTGATGACTCTATGAAAACGGCCCAACGTATTAACGGGCCACAAACGGGCCGACTGTAACCACGGGCTGAATTTGGCCCATAAGCAAAAAATGACAGTAACGGGCCGTAAGTAAACGAATGCTAGAAATGAGCCCAATAATAAATGGCCCCTGAGAAGGCCGAAAGATAACATGGGCTGGAAACGGCCCAACGGAATAATGGGTCGTTAATGGGTATAAAGTGATACACTGTTCATTACGGGCCAGATTTACCATGGGCCGTTAATGGGCCGGGAGTAATAAGGGTCTCATATGGGCCGAAAGACATCATAGGCCATACATGGGCCGGAAGTTAAAACGGGTTGGAATTATATTGGACGTCCCAGATGATGCTACTGGGCCTAATTCGGATAGGCCGTAAACGGGCCCTGGGTTAGCAGGCTGTAAATGGGCTATATGCGAACAGGTCGTTAACAGGCTTGCCATGGGCCGGCCCACCACCTTTTGACCCAGTCAAACGGGCCGGACTTTTCATAGGAATGGGCCTCTGTTGGGTCATGCCACGTGTCGACGTATCATAGGCGCTTTGGATCCAATGAGTGGATGACATCTGTCCCAACGGTGAGCCGACATGTGTTTCCTCCAGCCAATGATGATTTTACACGTGGAAAATCCCCATTAATCGGGGCTGTTAACGGGTTATCGGATCCAAAATCGGACCCGATAGCTTAACAACGTTCCGTTACGGTGGATGCCACGTGTCGGTCACCCTTGACGAAAGCACTTCTGTGATGCGCGATTTATCGTCATGGAAGTGGACACTTCCGTGATGATATTTTTGGTAATGTCATGGAACACTTCTACATCAGCACATGTATGACTATCTTGATTCTGTCATAAAATCGTCATGGATGTACATGCATGACAGAAAACATGACCTACTGTGACAAACACGTATCATCACGGAAGTGTATTTTCTTGTAGTGGGAGTAGAGGGTTTGTTCTTCTTCCTCAGCTAACGCTTGAGGATGGAATTTTCCTCCTTCAATTCACCGATCTCCTGAACATGCTCCAGTACCTTTTTTTGCATAAATCTTACTTATTTACCTGCAAAAGGTAGAAGGGTATAAACTGAACCTTAGGCCTCTTTGCTTTGCTAGGGAGGCTTGACTTCTTGAATTCGACATGCATGTCCCCAGGTTGAGGCAATGGGGTTTCGTCCTCATCTGAGCTCGTCTCCTCCTTCTCCCTAGGATAGTAGTCTTCCTCTTCCTCCATGGTCCAGCTATAATGCTCCACATCCCCATAGGACTTGGGGTTTGCGACAAAATCAGCAACATAGCTCTCACCCTCAGAGTCTTGGGATGATACATTTTCAGATCTATTAGGAAAACAACAAGAGAGGAAAACAGAAGATTTCTGCGTGATACGGTGGTCAATAGGTTCGGGGGGGTATATAAAGATTTTTTATCTTGGGAAACAAGCCAGTGATGTCTACTACACAACCTTCCTCTTGTAGACGTTGTTGGGCCTCCAAGTGCAGAGGTTTGTAGGACAGTAGCAAATTTCCCTCAAGTGGATGACCTAAGGTTTATCAATCCGTGGGAGGCGTAGGATGAAGATGGTCTCTCTCAAGAAACCCTGCAACCAAATAACAAAGAGTCTCTTGTGTCCCCAACACACCCAATACAATGGTAAATTGTACAGGTGCACTAGTTCGGCGAAGAGATAGTGATACAAGTGGTATATGGATAGTAGATAATGGTTTTTGTAATCTAAAAATATAAAAACAGCAAGGTAACTAATGATAAAAGTGAGCGTAAACGGTATTTCAATGCTAGAAAACAAGGCCTAGGGTTCATACTTTCACTAGTGCAAGTTCTCTCAACAATAATAACATAATTGGATCACATAACAATCCCTCAACATGCAACAAAGAGTCACTCCAAAGTCACTAATAGCAGAGAAAAGATGAAAAGAGATTATGGTAGGGTACGAAACCACCTCAAAGTTATCCTTTCTGATCGATCTATTCAAGAGTCTGTAGTGAAATAACATGAAGCTATTCTTTCCGTTCAATCTATCATAGAGTTCGTACTAGAATAACACCTTAAGACACAAATCAACCAAAACCATAATGTCACCTAGATACTCCAATGTCACCTCAAGTATCCGTGGGTATGATTATACGATATGCATCACACAATCTTAGATTCATCTATTCAACCAACACAAAGAACTTCAAAGAGTGCCCCAAAGTTTCTACCGAAGAGTCAAGATGAAAACGTGTGCCAACCCCTATGCATAGGTTCATGGGCGGAACCCGCAAGTTGATCACCAAAACATACATCAAGTGGATCAATAGAATACCCCATTGTCACCACGGGTATCCCATGCAAGACATACATCAAGTGTTCTCAAATCCTTCAAGACTCAATCTGATAAGATAACTACAAAGGGAAAACTCAATCCATTACAAGAGAGTAGAGGGGGGGAAACATCATAAGATCCAACTATAATAGCAAAGCTCGCGATACATCAATATCGTGCCACCTCAAGAACACGAGAGAGAGAGAGAGATCAAACACATAGCTACTGGTACATACCCTCAGCATCGAGGGAGAACTACTCCCTCCTCGGCATGGAGAGCACCGAGATGATGAAGATGGCCACCGGAGAGGGGTTCCCCCTCCGGCAGGGTGCCGGAACGGGTCTAGATTGGTTTTCGGTGGCTACGGAGGCTTCTGGCGGTGGAACTCCCGATCTATTCTGATTCCCGAAGTTTTTAGGGTATATGGATATATATAGGAGGAAGAAGTACATCGGTGGATCTCCGGGCTGTCCACGAGGCTGGGGGGCGCGCCCCCACCCTCGTGGGTAGCCCGGGACTTGCTACGTCTTGAGCTTGCATTGGTTTTCCCTGAAGAGGAAGGGATGATGCAGCAGATGAAGGAAATATGCCCTAGAGGCAATAATAAAGTTATTATTTATTTCCTTATTTCATGATAAATGTTTATTATTCATGCTAGAATTTTATTAACCGGAAACATAATACATGTGTGAATACATAGACAAACAGAGTGTCACTAGTATGCCTCTACTTGACTAGCTCGTTAATCAAAGATGGTTATGTTTCCTAACCATAGACAAAGAGTTGTTATTTGATTAACGGGATCACGTCATTAGGAGAATGATGTGATTGACTTGACCCATTCCGTTAGCATAGCACTCGATCGTTTAGTATGTTGCTATTGCTTTCTTCATGACTTATACATGTTCCTATGACTATGAGATTATGCAACTCCCGTTTACCGGAGGAACACTTTGTGTGCTACCAAACGTCACAACGTAACTAGGTGATTATAAAGGAGCTCTACAGGTGTCTTCAAAGATACATGTTGGGTTGGCATATTTCGAGATTAGGATTAGTCACTCCGATTGTCGGAGAGGTATCTCTGGGCCCTCTCAGTAATGCACATCACCTAAGCCTTGCAAGCATTGCAACTAATGAGTTAGTTGCAAGATGATGTATTATGGAACGAGTAAAGAGAATTGCCGGTAACGAGATTGAACTAGGTATTGAGATACCGACGATCGAATCTCGGGCAAGTAACATACCGATGACAAAGGGAACAACGTATGTTGTTATGCGGTCTGACCGATAAAGATCTTCGTAGAATATGTAGGAGACAATATGAGCATCCAGGTTCCGCTATTGTTTATTGACCAGAGACGTGTCTCGGTCATGTCTACATTGTTCTTGAACCCGTAGGGTCCGCACGCTTAAGGTTTCGATGACAGTTATAATATGAGTTTATGTATTTTGATGTACCTAAGTTTGCTCGGAGTCCCGGATGTGATCACAGACATGACGAGGAGTCTCGAAATGGTCGAGACATAAAGATTGATATATTGGAAGCCTATATTTGGATATCGGAAGTGTTTTGGATGAAATCGGGATTTTACCGGAGTACCGGGAGGTTACCGGAACCCCCCGGGAGGTATATGGGCCTTAGTGGGCTTTAGTGGAAGAGAGGAGAGGTGTCCTGGGCTGGGCCGCGCGCCCCTCCCCCCCCTAGTCCGAATAGGACGAGGAGAGGGGGGCGGCACCCCTAGACACAAGTTGATCCACGTGATCATATTCTTAGCCATGTGTGGTGCCCCCTTCCACCATAATCCTCGATAATATTGTAGCGGTGCTTAGGCGAAGCCCTGCGACGGTAGTACATCAAGATCGTCACCACGCCATCGTGCTGACGGAACTCTTCCCTGACACTTTGCTGGATCGGAGTCCGGGGATCGTCATCGAGCTGAACGTGTGCTAAAACTCGGAGGTGTTGTAGTTTCGGTGCTTGATCGGTCGGGCCGTGAAGACGTACGACTACATCAACCGCGTTGTGCTAACGCTTCCGCTGTCGGTCTACAAGAGTACATAGATCACACTCTCCCCTCTCGTTGCTATGCATCACCATGATCTTACATGTGCGTAGGAATTTTTTTGAAATTACTATGTTCCCCAACAGTGGCATCAGAGCCTAGGTTTTATGTGTTGATGTTATATGCACGAGTAGAACACAAGTGAGTTGTGGGCGATATAAGTCATACTGCTTACCAGCATGTCATACTTTGGTTCATCGGTATTGTTGGACGAAGCGGCCCATACCGACATTACGCGTACGCTTACGCGAGACCGGTTCTCCCGACGTGCTTTGCACAAAGGTGGCTAGCGGGTGACAGTTTCTCCAACTATAGTTGAACCGAGTGTGGCTACGCCCGGTCCTTGCGAAGGTTAAAACAGCACCAACTTGACAAACTATCGTTGTTGTTTTGATGCGTAGGTAAGATTGGTTCTTGCTTCAACCCGTAGCAGCCACGTAAAACTTGCAACAACAAAGTAGAGGACGTCTAACTTGTTTTTGCAGGGTATGTTGTGATGTGATATGGTCAAGACATGATGCTAAATTTTATTGTATGAGATGATCATGTTTTGTAACCAAGTTATCGGCAACTGGCAGGAGCCATATGGTTGTCGCTTTTATTGTATGCAATGCAATCGCGCAGTAATGCTTTACTTTATCACTAAGCGGTAGTGATAGTCGTGGAAGCATAAGATTGGCGAGACGACGACGATGCTACGATGGTGATCAAGGTGTCGCGCCGGTGATGATGGTGATCATGACGGTGCTTCGAAGATGGAGATCACAAGCACAAGATGATGATGGCCATATCATATCACTTATATTGATTGCATGTGATGTTTATCTTTTATGCATCTTATCTTGCTTTGATTGACGGTAGCATTGTAAGATGATCTCTCACTAATTATCAAGAAGTGTTCTCCCTGAGTATGCACCGTTGCGAAAGTTCTTCGTGCTGAGACACCACGTGATGACCAGGTGTGATAGGCTCTACGTTCAAATACAACGGGTGCAAAACAGTTGCACACGCGGAATACTCAGGTTATACTTGACGAGCCAAGCATATACAGATATGGCCTCGGAACACGGTGACCAAAAGGTCGAGCGTGAATCATATAGTAGATATGATCAACATAGTGATGTTCACCAATGAAACTACTCCATCTCACGTGATGATCGGACATGGTTTAGTTGATTTGGATCACGTGATCACTTAGAGGATTAAAGGGATGTCTATCTAAGTGGGAGTTCTTAAGTAATATGATTAATTGAACTTAAATTTATCATGAACTTAGTCCTGGTAGTATTTTGCAAATCATGTTGTAGATCAATAGCTCGCATTGTTGTTTCCCTTTGTTTATTTTGATATGTTCCTAGAGAAAATTGTGTTGAAAGATGCTAGTAGCAATGATGCGGATTGGATCCGTGATCTGAGGTTTATCCTCATTGCTGCACAGAAGAATTATGTCCTTGATGCACCGCTAGGTGACAGACCTATTGCAGGAGCAGATGCAGACGTTATGAACGTTTGGCTAGCTCAATATGATGACTACTTAATAGTTTAGTGCACCATGCTTAACGGCTTAGAATCGGGACTTCAAAAGACGTTTTGAACGTCATGGAGCATATGAGATGTTCGAGGAGTTGAAGTTAATATTTCAAGCAAATACCCAAGTTGAGAGATATGAAGTCTCCAACAAGTTCTATAGCTAAAAGATGGAGGAGAATCGCTCAACTAGTGAGCATGTGCTCAGATTGTCTGAGTACTACAATCTCTTGAATCAAGTGGGAGTTAATCTTCCAGATAAGATAGTGATTGACAAAATTCTCTAGTCACCATCACCAAGTTAGTAGAACTTCGTGATGAACTATGATATGCAATGGATAACGGAAACGATTCCCAAGCTCTTCGTAATGCGGAAATTGACGAAGGTAGAAATCGAGAAAAACATCAAGTGTTGATGGTAGACAAGACCACTAGTTTCAAGAAAAGGGCAGAGGGAAGAAGGGGAACTTCAAGAAGAACAGCAAGCAAGTTGCTGCTCAAGTGAAGAAGCCCAAGTCTGGTCCTAAGCCTGAGACTAAGTGTTTCTACTGCAAAGGGACTGATCACTGGAAGCAGAACTACCCCAAGTGATTGGCAGATAAGAAGGATGGCAAAGTGAACATAAGTATATTTGATATACATGTTATTGATGTGTACTTTACTAGTGTTTATAGCAACCCCTCAGTATTTGATACTGGTTCAGTTGCTAACATTAGTAACTCGAAACGGGAGTTGCAGAATAAACAGAGACTAGTTAAGGGTGAAGTGATGATGTGTGTTGGAAGTGGTTCCAAGATTGATATGATCATCATCGCACACTCCCTATACTTTCGGGATTAGTGTTGAACCTGAATAAGTGTTATTTGGTGTTTGCGTTGAGCATGAATATGATTTGATCATGTTTATTGTAATACGGTTATTCATTTAAGTAAGAGAATAAATTGTTGTTCTGTTTACATGAATAAAACCTTATATGGTTACACACCCAATGAAAATAGTTCGTTGGATCTCGATCATAGTGATACACATAATCATAATATTGAAACCAAAAGATGCAAAGTTAATAATGATAGTGCAACTTATTTGTGGCACTGCCGTTTAGGTCATATTGGTGTAAAGTGCATGAAGAAACTCCATGCTAATGGGTTTTTGGAATCACTTGATTATGAATCAGTTGATGCTTGCGAACCATGCCTCATGGGCAAGATGACTAAAACGCCGTTCTCCGGAACTATGGAGCGAGCAACTGACTTATTGGAAATAATACATACTGATGTATGAGATCTGATGAGTGTTAAGGATCGTGGCGGGTATCATTATTTTCTGACCTTCACAAATGATTTGAGCAGATATGGGTATATCTACTTAATGAAACACAAGTCTGAAATATTTGAAAAGTTCAAAGAATTTTAGAGTGAAGTGGAGAATCATCGTAACAAGAAAATAAAAGTTTCTACGATATGATCGCAGAGGTAAAATATTTGAGTTACGAGTCTGGCCTTCAGTTAAAACAATGTGAAATAGTTTCACTACTCATGCCACCTGGAACACCACAGCATAATGGTGTGTCCGAACATCATAACCGTACTTTATTAGATATGGTGCGATCTATGATGTCTCTTACCGATCTAACACTATCGTTTTGGGGTTATGCATTAAAGACAGTTGCATTCACGTTTAAAAGGGCACCATCTAAGTCCGTTGAGACGACACAATCTAAACTGTGGTTTGGCAAGAAACCAAAGTTGTCGTTTCTTAAAGTTTGGGATTGTGATGCTTATATGAAAAAGTTTCAACCTGATAAGCTCGAACCCAAATCGGAGAAATGTGTCTTCATAGGATATCCAAAGGAAACTATTGGATACACCTTCTATCACAGATCCGAAGGCAAGACTTTTGTTGCTAAATTCGGAAACTTTCTAGAGAAGGAGTTTCTCTCGAAAGAAGTGAGTAGGAGGAAAGTAGAACTTGACGAGGTAACTATACCTTCTCCCTTATTGGAAAGTAGTTCGTCACAGAAATCTGTTCTTGTGACTACTACACCAATTAGTGAGGAAGCTAATGATGATGATCATGTAACTTCAGATCAAGTTACTATCGAATCTCGTAGGTAAACCAGAGTGAGATCCGCACTAGAGTGGTACGGTAATCCTGTTCTGGAAGTCATGTTACTAGACCAGGACGAACTTGCGAACTATGAGGAATCGATGATGAGCCCAGATTCCACGAAATGGTTTGAGGCCATGAAATCTGAGATATGATCCATGTATTAGAACATGTATGAGAACAAAGTATGGACTTTCATGGATTTTCCCGATGATCGGCAAGCCATAGAAAATAAATGGATCTTCAAGAGGAAGACGGATGCTGATAGTAGTATTACTATCTACAAAGCTAGACTTGTCGAAAAAAGGTTTTTGACAAAGTTCAAGGTGTTGACTACGATGAAATTTTCTAACTCGTAGCGATGCTTAAGTCTGTCCAAATCATGTTAGCAATTGCCACATTTTTATGAAATCTGGCAAATGGATAAACAAAACTACATTCCATGATGGATTTAAAGAAGAGTTGTATATGATGCAATCAGAAGGTTTTGTCAATCCTAAAGGTGCTAACAAAATATGCAAGCTCCAGCGATCCATCTATGGACTGGTGCAAGCATCTCGGAGTTGGAATATATGTTTTGATAAGTTGATCAAAGCATATAGTTTTATACAGACTTGCGGTGAAGCCTGTATTTACAAGAAAGTGAGTGGGAGCACTACAGCATTTCTGATAAGTATATGTGAATGACATATTGTTGATCAGAAATAATGTAGAATTATTCTGCAAAGCATAAAGGAGTGTTTTGAAAGAATTTTTTCAAAGAAAGACCTCGGTGAAGCTGCTTACATATTGAGCATCAAGATCTATAGAGATAGATCAAGACGCTTGATAAGTTTTTTCAATGAGTACATACCTTGACAAGATTTTGAAGTAGTTCAAAATGGAATAGTCAAAGAAAGAATTCTTGCCTGTGTTACAAGGTGTGAAGTTGAGTAAGACTCAAAGCCCGACCACGGCAAAAAATAGAATGGGAATGAAAATCATTCCCTATGCCTTGGCTATAGGTTCTATAAAGTATGCCATGCTGTGTACCAGACCTATTGTATACCCTACACTAATTTTGGCAAGGGAGTACAATAGTGATCTAGGAGTAGATCACTGGACAGCGATCAAAATTATCCTTGGTGGAATAAGGATATGTTTCTCGATTATGGAGGTTACAAAAGGTTCGTCGTAAAAGGGTTACGTCGATACAAGTTTTGGCACTGATCCGGATGACTCTTAGTCTTCATCTGGATACATATTGAAAGTGGGAGCAATTAGCTAAAGTAGCTCCGTGCAGAGCATTGTAGACATGGAAAATTGCAAAATACTTACAGATCTGAATATGGCAGACCCGTTGACTAAACTTCTCTCACAGGCAAAACATGATCACACCTTAGTACTCTTTGGGTGTTAATCACATAGCAATGTGAACTAGATTACTGACTCTAGTAAACCCTTTGGGTGTTGGTCACATATCGATGTGAAGTATGGGTGTTAACCACATAAAGATGTGAACTATTGATGTTAGATCACATGGCGATGTGAACTAGATTATTGACTCTAGCGCAAGTGGGAGACTGAAGGAAATATGCCCTAGAGGCAATTATAAAGTTATTATTTATTTCCTTATTTCATGATAAATGTTTATTATTCATGCTAGAATTGTATTAACCGGAAACATAATACATGTGTGAATACATAGACAAACAGAGTGTCACTAGTATGCCTCTACTTGACTAGCTCGTTAATCAAAGATGGTTATGTTTCCTAACCATAGACAAAGATGGTTATGTTTCCTAACCATAGACATCGAATAGATCTCCACAAGAGAGGGGGAGAACTTTGTATTGAGATCGAAAAAGAGAGAAGAAGCCATCTAGCTACTAACTATGGACCCGAAGGTCTGTGGTAAACTACTCACACTTCATCGGAGGGGCTAGGATGATGTAGAAGCCCTCCATGATGACGGCTGAGGGAGTCCTGGATAAGGGGGTGTCCGGATGGCCGGACTATACCTTCAGCCGGACTCCTGGACTATGAAGATACAAGATTGAATACTTCGTCCCGTGTCCGGGAGGGACTTTCCTTGGCGTGGAAGGCAAGCTTGGCGATACGGATATGTGGATCTCCTACCATTGTAACCGACTTTGTGTAACCCTAACCCTCTCCGGTGTCTATATAAACCGAAGGGTTTTAGTCCGTAGGACAACATACACAACAATCATACCATAGGCTAGCTTTTAGGGTTTAGCCTCTCCGATATCGTGGTAGATCTACTCTTGTACTACCCATATCATCAATATTAATCAAGCAGAACGTAGCGTTTTACCTCCATCAAGAGGGCCCGAACCTGGGTAAAACTTCGTGTCCCTTGCCTCCTGTTACCATCCGGCCTAGACGCACAGTTCGGGACCCCCTACCCGAGATCCGCCGGTTTTGACACCGACATTGGTGCTTTCATTGAGAGTTCCTCTGTGTCGTCGCCGTCAGGCTTGATGGCTCCTACTATCATCGATAGTGATGCGGTCCAGGGTGAAACTTATCTCCCCGGACAGATCTCTGTCTTCGGCGGCTTTGCACTGCGGGCTAATTTGCTTGGCCATCTGGAGCAGATCGAAAGCTACGCCCCTGGCCGTCAGGTCAGGTTTGGAAGTTTAAACTACACGGCTGACATCCGCGGGGACTTGATCTTCGACGGAGTCGAGCCACTGCCGAGCACGCCGCACTGTCACGACGGGCATGATCTAGCTCTGCCGCCGAACAGTGCCCTGGAGGCCGCACCCGCATCATCTTCGACCCTTAATTTGGAGTCAACTGCGTCGATCGAGGATGGGTGGTTGGACGCCGCCTCGGGAGCTACAATCCCAACGACGATCGAGCCGAACACCAGCCCCGCACTCTGCGAGACTCGTGACTCCAAGGAGCCGGACTCCTCCCCGGACTCTGAACCTTCCGCGCCCCTGCCGATCGAATCCAATTGGGCCCCGATCATGGAGTTTACCGCTGCGGACATCTTTCAGCACTAGCCCTTCGGCGATATTCTGAAGACACTAAAGTCTCTCTCTTTATCAGGAGAGCCCTGGCCGGACTATGGTCAGCAAGGTTGGGATATGGACGATGAAGAAATTCAAAGCCCACCCACCACCCACATTGTAGCCACTGTCGACGATTTAACCGACATGCTCGACTTCGACTCCGAAGACATCGACGATATGGACGCCGATGCAGGTGACGATGAAGAACCAGCACCTATTGGGCCCTGGAAAGCCACCTCGTCATATGACATATACATGGTGGACACCCCAAAAGAAGGAGATGGCGATGGAATAGCGAAGGATGACCCCTCCAAGAAACAGCCTAAGCGCCGGCGTCAGCGGCGCCGCTCAAAATCCCGCCAAAGCAAATACGGTGATTCCAGCACGGGAGATAATAATACTCCGGAGAGTGCCGAAGAAAACCCCCTCCAACAAGATTCAGCACAGGAGGATGGAGAAGCCAGCCCTCATGAGAGAGCGGCAGACAGAGAGGTCGAGGACGATAATTATATGCCTCCCTCTGAAGACGAGGCAAGCCTCGATGACGACGAATTCTTCGTGCCAGAGGATCCCGTCGAGCAAGAGCGTTTTCAACGCAGGCTTATGGCCACGGCAAGAAGCCTCAAGAAAAAACAGCAACAGCTTAGAGCTGATCAAGATTTGCTAGTCGACAGATGGACTAAAGTCCTTGCGGCCGAAGAGCATAAACTCGAACGCCCCTCCAAGAGCTACCCAAAGCGCAGGTTGCTACCCCGATTAGAGGAGGAAGCACTTAAACCTACATCACCAGCACTTGATACGGCCGACCGGCCACCTCGTGGCCGTGACAGAGAGGCCTCTCGGCCCTCCACTCAAGCCGCACCCTGTACCAAGGCACGGGAAAATGCGCCAGACCTACGAGATATGTTGGAGGACAAGGCAAGGCCAACAAGATCGATCTACGGATCGCGTGGGCGCCTCACGACTCGAGACGATAACCGTCACGGCGGACACAAATCCGGTAGGGCCGAACACAATAGACAAAGCTCATTGGAGCTACGTCGTGATATAGCCCAGTACAGAGGCGCCGCACACCCACTATGCTTCATAGAAGAAGTAATGGATCATCAAATCCCCGAGGGTTTCAAACCCGTAAACATCGAATCATACGATGGCACAACAGATCCTGCGGTATGGATCGTGGATTATCTCCTTCATATCCACATGGCCCGCGGCGATGATCTCCACGCCATCAAATACCTCCAACTCAAGCTTAAAGGACCAGCTCGGCATTGGCTTAACAGCTTGCCAGCAAGATCAATTAGTTGTTGGGAGGACCTGGAAGCCACATTCCTCGACAATTTCCAGGGCACTTATGTGCGACCACCAGACGCCGATGACCTAAGCCACGTAATTCAGCAGCCAGAGGAATCGGCCAGGCAATTCTGGACACGGTTCCTAACAAACAAAAATCAAATAGTCGACTGTCCGAACGCAGAGGCCCTAGCAGCCTTCAAGCACAATATCTGTGATGAGTGGCTTGCCCGACACCTTGGACAGGAAAAGCCGAAATCTATGGCAGCACTCACGACACTCATGACCCGCTTTTGTGCGGGAGAAGACAGCTGGCTTGCTCGTAGCAACAATATGACCAAGAACCCTGGTAATTCGGATACCAGGGACAGTAGTGGCAGGTCGCGTTGCAACAAGCAGAAGCGCCGCATTAACGGCGACAATGCTGAGGATACGGCAGTTAATGTAGGATTCAGAAGCTATAAATGCGGTCAGCGGAAAAAGCCATTCAAAAGAAATCCTAGGGGCCCGTCCAGTTTGGACCGAATACTCGACCGCTTGTGCCAGATACAAGGCACCCCTGAAAAGCCGGCCAATCACACCAACAGGGATTGTTGGGTGTTCAAGCAGGCAGGCAAGTTAAATGACGAAAATAAAGACAAGGAGCTGCATGGCGATGATGACGAAGAGCCCCGGCCGCCGAACAACATTGGACAGAAGGGTTTTCCCCCACAAGTGCGGACGGTAAACATGATATACGCAACCCACATCCCCAAGAGGGAGCGGAAGCGCGCGTTAAGGGACGTATACGCGGTAGAGCCAGTCGCCCCAAAGCACAACCCATGGTCCCCCTGCCCGATCACCTTTGATCGAAGGGACCATCCCACTAGCACCCGTCATGGCGGATTCGCTGCATTGGTTCTAGACCCAATTATTGACGGATTTCATCTCACATGAGTCTTGATGGACGGTCGTAGCAATGTAAACCTAATATATCAGGATACAATCCGCGAGATGGGGTTAGACCCAACAAAAATTCGCCATAGAAATACTACCTTTAAAGGAGTAATGCCAGGCCCAGGGGCTCATTGTACGGGCTCCCTCCTACTACAAGTAATATTCGGCTCACCCGATAACTTCCGTCGCGAGCATTTAACCTTCCACATCGCTCCGTTCAAAAGTGGCTATCAAGCACTGCTCGGACGCAAAGCTTTCGCCCGCTTTAATGCAATACCACACTATGCCTCCCTCACACTCAAGATGCCCGGTCCACGTGGCATCATTTCAGTGAACGGAAATATCAAGCGATCTCTGCGCGCCGAAGAGAGTGTGGTTGCCTTGCCAGCCGCACACTAAAGGCGCCCGAACCAGCGAAAGCATCCAATAGGTCGTCAAGACCTCAGACACAACTAATCAAGTCCGGCGCCGCTATTTATACCGAATAAATGGTCACACCCCTATTTGTCAATACAAGGGGCTCAACACGCGCAGACAAGTGGCAATTTTTTCTCATCTTGAATTATACATGGTTTCTTTAAAAACTATCTTTTTGCACGACAACTTTTTCACCTAAATTCCTCTCTTTTACAGATGATCATCGTGCTACACCCGTCCAAGATACGGCACAACGGAGACACAGGCGCAGACGTGCAGCAGGGACCTGCTCCAAGAATTATTTTTAGATTAAGACCCTGCGTAAACCTTTTTTACTGTCTCTTGTTGATACATATCCACCGTTGAGAAGGATGCTGACGTCTTGGCATGTGGCCACGCCAGAACAATGCACGTACCTGGACACAAGGGGCTTCTTACAAAAGCCATTATTTAGGCCCGGTTTATACCACAAAGACCGAATACCTTAGGGAGTGTTCGTCGTCGCGAGTTTGGCCCTATATGCATCAGCTCCAAATCATTGTCTTTGGTCAAATGTTGGGTTTGCCTGGCTCCTGTGTTTTGGTGCCTTACGTTCCGCTTTACCGGCTAAGGTAGCACCAGGAGAACTACTGCGATTGTGCCCTGGTTCATCCGGACAAGCACCTCAGTAGAGAAAGCCGAAAACTGACTGTCATGATATAGCATGAGACTGGTCAACCACTCGATGACCTGTTGGAATGTTAGAATTCCTCCGCCTTAATGAAGGGCCGTTTTCCGGCCAGGCATGTACGCACCCTAGGATCAGGAGAGTGCGGAGCCACCAGGGGCTATCTAGTAGCCCCACTGTCAAACTCCTATGGCTAAGTGAAAGTGCTAAAGCATTATAGTCTGGTTGCCTCACTCGCTCCGCTATCACCTCCTTAATAGGACCAAGACATTGGGTTAAGTGTGAACGTGTGTTTTTTGCGAGCACCTCTACATTATATGCGTGGGGGTTGAAGCCGATGGCTGCAATCTTTTAGGTTATACACATGTATACATAAACGGCCGCCCAGGAGGCATCATATTACTTTCAGGCAAAAGTATAAAAATAGCCTTATAAAAACTTATAAAAGCATTTCACTTACAATGAGATTACATGTCACTCAAACATAATATTTTTTGAGCACTGGGTCTCTATCAAACGAGCACCCTCAAGAACTTCTTCAAAGTAGTGCTCAGCAGCCATTCGGCCTATGGCCGAATCCCGTGCCGCAACAGTGGTAGCATCCATCTCCGCCCAGTATGCTTTAACACGGGCAAAGGCCATCCGTGAGCCCTCTATGCATGCCGACCTCTTCATCGCATTAATGCGCGGCACCACGTCAAGGAACTGCTGCACCAAGCTGAAATAGCTGTTCGGTTTTGGCCTTTCCGGCCATAGCTGATCCACAACAGACCTCATGGCGAGTCCGGACAACCTATTTAGTTCGGCCCACTCGGCTAATTGGTTAGTCAATGAAAACATACACTCAGGAGAATGGAATTGTGTCCAAAACAGTTGGTCCACTTCACGGTCCGTCTGACCCTGGAAGTACTTGGCCGCATCGGCAGCGCTTGCTGCCAAATCCATATACACATCCTCCGAACTACACAGCCGATCCAGAGGGGCATACCATGGATCTCCGAACTTCCTCCGCAACATAAAGGATTTCCCAGCTACAATATCCCCGGCTTCCCGCAGCTCCTCCTTCTTCGCCCTCATAGCAGAGCGGATGTCTTTTCTCGTCGCAGCAGCCTTCTCAAGGCCCGGTGCCTTCGCTAGGTCTTCCTTTTCAAGAACCCGGCAACGGTCGGCGGCGGCTTTTAATTCTATGGCCATCTTGGCCATCTTATCTCGGCTCTCGCCATGCGTGGCATTCTCGGCTTTCAACTCTTCGGCCGCCTTCAAAGCAGCCACATTACCAAACCTTGCTTGTTCTTGGCTCGGGCAAGTTCTCCCACAAGGCTTCAACAGTGGCAGCTCCATCTGCAGTCACAACATATTAAAGATACTGGCATCATGCTGCTCTTACTATGTGGCGTTTACCAGATAATGACACTTACCCTATGCCTCATCAAGCCTTTTGTTAACAAGCTCGATGTCGGCGTCTACCGCATCCAACTACCGTTTTAAATGGGCAAACTCGCTAGTCCGGCTAGCCACCGGAGCTTCCATCACCTGCACATAGAGGCAGTATGGTTATTACCTGGGAATATGATCCTCTGTTCGTCGTCGTTTCCGACGACAACCAGAGTCTCAGGGGCTACTATCTATGCAGGGCACACCTAGCATGTGCAGGACTATCATACATTATTTTACGTACCTCAAAGCCTGTCAGTAGACTCATAAAAGCTTCATGCAATCCGCTTTTGGCGGACGAGATTCTCTCCATCATCGTATTCATCAGCATACGGTGTTCATCTGAGATGGCCGCTCGCCCCACCAACTCCCTCAGAACATCTGATAGCACACCAGACGGTGCCGGACTCTTTTGTCTGCTCTCATCGGGAGCCGGACACTAGGAGCTTCAGGGGTCAATGGGATTATCTTCTGGCCTCACCGGACTCGCAGAGGCCCTCCATGACGACACTTCGGGATCGCCCGCTTTCGGAGCGGAGGAATCCGGAGGAGGCGTTTCGCTCTCCATCATCTCTGGAAGAAGATCCCCCGAAGACGAGCTCATTTGAGAGGGGCTAAGGCCCGAACTGCAAAGATATATGCGGTGGTTATTTTCTCAGAAGAAAAAGATGGCATACCTGTACTATTAAAGTATTTCGGGTCACTTACGACTCACTGGAGAATTGATCCCCCTGCGGACTTTGTGTGGCAAAAGCACCCCCCAAGGTAGGACCCTCTGTGGGAGACTTCTTCACCCATTTGGAAGCTTCGGCTTCCGAATCCCCGGGCGCAGTCCTGTTCCTCCTCCGGTCGTATTCCTTCATGGAGACGCTCGCTCCCTCGATTAGAATGGGCAGCGTTGGGGGCCCGCGTCCGCCCGTATTATCCTCCCCAGTGTCTTCCTTCAAGGGCTCCGGGCAAGGTGCGACCTGGAGCATCTTTTCCAATACCGGATTGTCCAAACCCTCAGGGAGGGGGGCCAAACACCGAATCAACTTCGCCTTTGTTAGCCAGTCCTGGTCAAAAAGCAAACTCTCAGAAATAACTTCGTAACAAATGAGAGATTGTATGTTCGGACGGAAGATTCCTTACCTGTTCGGCGGCGCGGTTACTGCTCAGGCCCACGTCCTCGGTGATTTCCGGACACTCTACCCGAGGTCCGAATAATGACTTGTACATCTCCTCGTGCGTCAGGCCGAGGAAATTTTGAATGACATGCGGTCCCACGGGATTGAACTCCCACAAGCGAAGGGGCCGGCGTTTGCAAGGCTGGACTTGACGAACCAGCATAACTTGTATTACCGTAACCAAACTAAAATCTCCATTGAAGAGATCTCGAATGTGGCTTTGCAGTATAGGCACGTCCTTGGCTGGACCCCAGCTCAGACCTCTGCTGATCCATGACATCAGTTGTGGTGGAGGGCCCGAGCGGAAAATAGGGGCGGCCGCCCACTTGGCACTTCTAGGAGCCGTGATGTAGAACCACTCCTGTTGCCATAATTCAGACACCTCTGGAATGGAACCTTTGGGCCATGGAGCTCCCGTCATCTTGCATATTGAGGCACCTCTGCACGCTACATGTCGCCCCTCGATCATCTTCGGCTTCACTTCAAAAGGTCTTGAGCCACAGGCCAAAGTGAGGGGTAACCCGGAGGAAGGCCTCACACACGACAATAAATGTCGTGATATGAAGAAAGTAGTCCGGAGCTAGATCATGGAAATCTAGCCCGTAAAAAAACATCAAACCCCTGACGAAAGGATCCAGAGCAAGGCCTAGACCTCAGAGGAAGTGGGAGATGAACACGACGTTCTCGTTGGGTTCGGGGGAGGGGACGGCCTGCCCTCGGGCAGGCAGCCGATGCGAAACCTCGGCGGTAAGATATCTGGCCTCCCTCAACTTTTTGATGTCTTCTTCCATGACGGAGGAAGGAATCCATCGGCCTTGAAGGCTAGATCCGGACATGATTGAAGGTTCGGAGCACCTGACCTGAACTTTGGGTGTTTGAGCTTGAGGTGGGGGAAGGATTCGATTGAGCACGGAAGGGAAAAAATAAAAGCCTTGTCCCTTTATAAAGAGGGTGAATATCAAGCGTCCCCTCCGTGGCCGTTTGGACTTGCCTATAGTCTAGGAGTCCTAGAAGCGGTTGGGTTACCCACGCCCGTATCAATGAGAATCCCGGAATAAGGGGACACGATCTCTGCTTTAACAAGACGTGCCAAGGAAACCGCCTCGCATGACATGCTGAGGTGGGATGATAAAATGATTCGAATAAAGACTTGGCCATGGTGTAGTCATGCTACGGAATACGTCAGCAGATTAGATTGGTGTGAACATTATTCTCTCTATGGCAATATGTGGAAATTTATTTTGCAGAGCCGGACACTATCTTTGTGTTCAAAATCTTCTATGAAGTACTTGGAGGAGGAACCTGCCTTGCAATGCCGAAGACAATCTGCGCGCCGGACTCGTCGTCATTGAAGCCTAGTTCAGGGGCTACTGAGGGAGTCCTGGATTAGGGGGTGTCCGGATGGCCGGACTATACCTTCAGCCGGACTCCTGGACTATGAAGATACAAGATTGAAGACTTCGTCCCGTGTCCGGGAGGGACTTTCCTTGGCGTGGAAGGCAAGCTCGGCGATACGGATATGTGGATCTCCTACCATTCTAACCGACTTTGTGTAACCCTAACCCTCTCCGGTGTCTATATAAACCGGAGGGTTTTAGTCCGTAGGACAACATACACAACAATCATACCATAGGCTAGCTTCTAGGGTTTAGCCTCTCCGATCTCATGGTAGATCTACTCTTGTACTACCCATATCATCAATATTAATCAAGCAGGACGTAGGGTTTTACCTCCATCAAGAGGGCCCGAACCTGGGTAAAACTTCGTCTCCCTTACCTCCTGTTACCATCCGGCCTAGACGCACAGTTCGGGACCCCCTACCCGAGATCCGCCGGTTTTGACACCGACAACGGCCCTCTCCGGCGGAGCTCCGGAATAGGCCCCAAGATGGGATCTCGTGGATACAGAAAGTTGCAGCGGTGGAATTAGGTTTTTGGCTCCTGTTCTGATCGTTTGGGGGTACGTAGGTATATATAGGAGGAAGGAGTACGTCGGTGGAGCACCGAGGGGCCCACAAGGCAGGGGGGCGCGCCCCCACCCTCGTGACCTCCTCTTTGACTCCTTGGAGTAGGGTCCAAGTCTCCTGGATCATGTTCGGTAAGAAAATCACGTTTCCGAAGGTTTTATTCCGTTTGGACTCCGTTTGATATTCTGTTTCTCCGAAACACTGAAATAGGCAAAAAACAGCAATTCTGGGATGGGCCTCGGGTTAATAGGTTAGTCCCAAAAATAATATAAAAGTGGAAAGTAAAGCCCAATATAGTCCAAAACAGTAGATAATATAGCATGGAGCAATCAAAAATTATAGATACGTTGGAGACGTATCAGGCATCCCCAAGCTTAATTCCTGCTCGTCCTCGAGTAGGTAAATGATAAAAAGAGAATTTTTGATGCGGAGTGCTACTTGGCATAATTTCAATGCAAATCTTCTTAAGTGTGATATGAATATTCAGATTAGAAAGATTCAAGACAAAAGTTTATATTGACATAAAAATAATAATACTTCAAGCATACTAACAATGCAATTATGTCTTCTCAAAATAACATGGCCAAAGAAAGTTATCCCTACAAAATCATATAGTCTGGCTATGCTCCATCTTCACCACACAAAGTATTTAAATCATGCACAACCCCGATGACAAGCCAAGCAATTGTTTCATACTCTAACTTTTTCAAAACTTTTTCAATCTTCACGCAATACATGAGCATGAGCCATGGATATAGCACTATAGGTGGAATAGAATGGTGGTTGTGGAGAAGACAAAAAGGAGGGGAAGATAGTCTCACATCAACTAGGCACATCAACGGGCTATGGAGATGCCCATCAATAGATATCAATGTGAGTGAGTAGGGATTGTCATGCAATGGATGCATTAGAGCTATAAATGCATGAAAGCTCAAAAAGAAACAAAGTGGGTGTGCATCCAACTTTCTTGATCATGAAGACCTAGGGCAATTTGAGGAAGCCCATCATTGGAATATACAAGCCAAGTTCTATAATGTAAAATTCCCACTAGTATATGAAAGTGATAACATGAGAGACTCTCTACTATGAAGATCATGGTGCTACTTTGAAGCACAAGTGTGGTAAAAGGATAGTAGCATTGCCCCTTTTTTCTTTGGCCTTTATTTTATTTTATTTTATTTTATTGGGACAATGCTCTATTAAATGATGATCATCACACTTTTATTTATTTACAACTCAATGATTACAACTCGATTCTAAAACAAAGTATGACTCTATATGGATGCCTCCGGCGGTGTACCGGGATATGCAATGAATCAAGAGTGACAAGTATGAAAAAATTATGAACGGTGGCTTTGCCACAAATACTATGTCAACTACATAATCATGCTAAGCAATATGCCAATGATGAGTGTGTCATGATGAACTAGATGGTGGAAAGTTGCATGGCAATATATCTCGGAATGGCTATGGAAATGCCATAATAGGTAGGTATGGTGGCTGTTTTGAGGAAGGTATATGGTAGGTGTATGATACCTGCGAAAGGTGCGCGGTATTAGAGAGGCTAGCAAAGGTGTAAGGGTGAGAGTGCGTATAATCCATGGACTCAACATTAGTCATAAAGAACTCATATACTTATTGCAAAAATCTAGAAGTTATCAAAGCAAAGTATTACGCGCATGCTCCTAGGGGGATAGATTGGTAGGAAAAGACCATCGCTCGTCCCTGACCGCCACTCATAAGGAAGACAATCAATAAATAAATCATGCTCCGACTTCATCACATAACGGTTCACCATACGTGCATGCTACGGGAATCACAAACTTTAACACAAGCATTCTTTAAATTCACAACTACTCAATTAGCATGACTTTAATATTATCACCTCCATATCTCAAAACAATTATCATGCTTCAATCTTTTCTTAGTATTCAACACACTCAAAATAAAGTTTCACAAATCTTGAATACCAAGCATATTATTATTAAGCAAATTACCATGCTATTAAGACTCTCAAAATAATTTAAGTGAAGCATGAGAGATCAATAGTTTCTTCAAAACAAATCCACCACCGTGCTCTAAAAGATCTAAGTGAAGCACATAGAGCAAAACTACTTAGCTCAAAAGATATAAGTGAAGCACATAGAGAAAAACTACTTAGCTCAAAAGATATAAGTGAAGCACATAGAGCAAAACTACTTAGCTCAAAAGATATAAGTGAAGCACATAGAGCAAAACTACTTAGCTCAAAAGATATAAGTGAAGCACATAGAGCAAAACTTACTTAGCTCAAAAGATATAAGTGAAGCACATAGAGTATTCTATCAAATTATAATTCATTTATGGTTCTCTCAAAAGGAGTGTACAGAAAGGATGATTGTGGCATACTAAGACACAAAGACACAAATAATACAAGACGCTCCAAGCAAAACACATATCATGTTGGTGAATAAAAATATAGCTCCAAGTAAATTACTGATGAATGTGGACGAAAGAGGGGATGCCTTCCGGGGCATCCCCAAGATTTGACTTTTTGGTGTCCTTGTATTATCTTGTGGGTGCCATGGGAATCCCCAAGCTTAGGCTCTTGCCACTCCTTGTTCCATAATCCATCAAAAGAATTCACCCAAACTTGAAAACTTCACAACACAAAACTTAAAGTAGAAAACTCGTGAGCTCCGTTAGCGAAAGAAAACAAAAGACCACTTCAAGGTACTGTAATGAACTCATTCTTTATTTATATTCGTGTTAAACCTATTGTATGCCAACTTCTCTATGGATTATAAACTATTTTATTAACCATAGATTAATCAAAATAAGCAAACAACACACGAAAAACAGAATCTGTCAAAAACAGAACAGTCTGTAGTAATCTGTAGCTAGAGCAAGATCTGGAACACCAAAAATTCTAAAATAAATTTCTGGACGTGAGGAATTTATCTATTAATCATCTGAAAAAAGAATTAACTAAATATCACTCTTCAAATAAAAATGACAGCAGTTCTCGTGAGCGCTAAAGTTTCTGTTTTTTACAGCAAGTTCAACAAGACTTTCCCCAAGTCTTCCCAACGGTTCTACTTGGCACAAACACTAATTAAACACAAAAAACACAACCAAAACAGAGGCTAAATAATTTATTTATTACTAAACAGGATAAAAAGGCAAGGAATAAAAATAAAATTGGGTTGCCTCCCGATAAGCGCTATCGTTTAACGCCCCTAGCTAGGCATAAAAGCGAGGATATATCTATGTATTGCCATCTTTGGTAGGCAATCCATAAGTGGCTCTCATGATAGTTTCATATGGCAATTTTATTTTATTTCTTGGAAAGTGTTCCATGCCTTTTTTTAATGGAAATTGAAATATAATATTCCCTTCCTTCATATCAATAATCGCACCAACCGTTCTAAGGAATGGTCTACCAAGAATAATATGGCAAGAAGGATTGCAATCTATATCAAGAATAATGAAATCTACGGGCACATAATTCCTATTTGCAACAATAAGAACATCATTAATACTTCCCATAGTTTTCTTAATAGTGGAATCCGCAAGATGCAAGTTTAGAGAGCAATCATCAAAATTATGGAAATCTAGCAAATCACACAAAGTCTTGGGAATAGTAGAGACACTAGCACCCAAATCACACAAAGCATAAAACTCATGATCTTTAATTTTAATTTTCGACATCTTTTTTCTTTTGCATATCACATAAATCAACGAAGCTATTCAGATGAGTAGCGGCATCTTCACTAGGAAGGCTGACGAATTGATCTTTCATAACAAGATTCAACAAAGCAGCATTGATTTCACAAGATTCAGTATTAGCAAGAGGAGCAATCGGAGTGCTAAGGAAATCATTATTATTGGTATTGGTGAAGTCACACAATTTGGTAGTATCTTGAGCCATCGCGACAAAGAAGCAATCTAACACACGAGCAAACAAAAAGCAAGCAGGCAAAAGAGGCAAATAGAGAGGGAGGATAGAGAGAGAGGGCGAATAAAACGGCAAGGGTGAAGTGGGCGAGAGGAAAACAAGAGGCAAATGGCAAATAATGTAATGCGAGAGATAGGGATTGTGATGGGTACTTGGTATATTGACTTTTTGCGTAGACTCCCCGGCAACGGCGCCAGAAATCCTTCTTGCTACGCCTTGAGCTTGCGTTGGTTTTCCCCTAAGAGGAAGGGATGATGCAGCAGAGTAGCGTAAGTATTTCCCTCAGTTTTTGAGAACCAAGGTATCAATCCAGTAGGACGCCACGCTCAAGTCCCTCGTACCTACACAAAACGATAGCTACTCACAACCAACGCGGTTAGGGGTTGTCAATCCCTTCACGGTCACTCACGAGAGTGAGATCTGATAGATATAATATTTTTGGTATAAATATGCAAAGTAAAAAGTAAAGGCAGTAAAAAGCAAAGAAAGATAAAAGTGATGGAGATTGATATGATGAGAATAGACCCGGGGGACATAGGTTTCACTAGTGGCTTCTCTCAAGAGCATAAGTATTCTATGGTGGGTGAACAAATTACTGTTGAGCAATTGACAGAATTGAGCATAGTTATGAGAATATCTAGGCATGATCATGTATATAGGCATCACGTTCGTGACAAGTAGACCGAAACGATTCTGCATCTACTACTATGTCACATCCCTAGTTCTGGCCTGTCCTAGGCTTGCTTCCATCTGTGCATCATGTTTAAATTTTTGAAACTTGAACTGAGGAAAATTGTAAGCCTCAAAATCCTAAATAAAAGAAGGGCAAAAACCCTAAAATCTCATTCATTGTTCCAAAATGTTCTTCTTAAATGTTTGAGAATTTTTGGCAAGGGTTCTGGTCCCAACCAAAATATTGAACATTTTTAAGGATTTATTTTTGGGACTTTGAATTTAAATCATTAGCTATTTGAATTTGACTTATATTCATATAATTAGAATATAATTTCAAATACCCCTGAAATATTTTATGAGCTTTTGGAAAAGTCCATCTAGCAAAATAAAAATATTCAGAGGAGTTTTTGGCATTGTTTGAATTTGTTTAAATTCAAAACAATGGCAAAAGATATTAAATAAAACAAAACAAAAGAAAAAAATAAAACAGAGCAGAGAAAGCCTACCTGGCACTCACCTGGTAGCCAAACCGGCCCAGCCCACCACCGCCGCTTCTCCCCCTGTCGTCTTCCTCCCCCTCTCCCCGAAGCTGCTCGGTGGCGCACGCAGGCCACGCGCCTCGGCCACCTCCTCCCTCCCAGCCTGCCTGGCTCCTCCTCGACGCCCCGGTGACGCCACGCGCCTCCTCGACCCCCTCTCACTTCTCCCTCGCTCTCTGGACCTCCCTCCCC
>NC_041386.1:44961799-45043315 GCF_002162155.2 Triticum dicoccoides
TCGCTCGCAACCACCGTGGCCACCGGCCACCCCTCGCCCTGTCGATAAGCCCAGAAGAACCGCCATCGTCTCCTGCATCGTCTACGCCAGCCCGTTCGGCTGCGGGAGCCCTGCATCACCGCCCACGCCGTCTCCCTCATCCCCGGTGCCCGGAGATCGCCGCCGTAAATTCGCCGTCGCAGAAGCTTCCCCGAGCTCGCCGACCCCTCCGTTCGATCCACTGTGAGCCCCTCTTCCTCTTCCCCCTTCTCTCAAGCTCGCGCTCATCCCCTAGCTTCTTTCTCCACCGCGGCCGAGAGCTTCTCGCCGCCGGCCATGGCGTGGCCGTGGCCACAGCCACTGCAGCTCGTTTCCGAGCCCACCGTCGTGCTCACCGCGACCTCAGGAGTCCGTAGCACGCCCCAGCTCCTCCTGCCGTGCTCCCTAACACCGACCCCGAGCTCGCCCGAGCTCCGGCTGCCGCCGAGGTCGACGCCGTGCTCAACTCCGGCCACCTCCGCTCCAGCCGCCTCCACCACTGGAAGCGCCACTCCGCCAGCTCCCCATAGATGCTCCCCGCGCCCCAAACCATGGCCTGTAGCGCAATCCCGACGCGGACGCCGCCGCGATCTGTGGTCGTCGCCGGCTAATCTCCGGCCAGCTGACGTGGCTGGCTTAATTAGCCACTAACCACCGCATCGTGTCACAGACAGCCGGGCCCCACCGCCTAACTAACCGGCTAACTAAAATTGATTAGGTTTAATCTAATTGCAGTGGCCCCACGTGTCAGCTTTGACCGTGCTGACGTGGCCTTTGACCCGGCCCCACCTGTCATTGACACTAACTAGCCCTGTGTCACTGACGTGTGGCCCCCACACGTCAGGTTTGACCTGGACCCGCCCTGTTGACCTGATGACGTCAGGGTGAGGTCATGCTGACGCAATATTCCTTTTCTGGAATTTAGTTTATTTTATAATAAATTAGGAAATGATTTATAAATTCCAAAAAATTGTATAAACTTCTAAAATTCATAGAAATTCAACCGTAACTCCAAATTAAATAAATTATATATGAAAAATTATCAGAAAAATTCAAGGAATCCATCTGTACCATTTTCATGCATGTTTGAACAATGTTTGTCCTCTGTTTTGGACAAAACAAATTAAGGGCATTTAAATAATCATATATGGAGTTTGAATTTGAATCTTGTATTCAAACCAACTTCATTTAAATCATAGCTAGTTGCATTAGCTCAAATCACATCATATTGCCATATCACATTCATGCATCATATTGTCGCATTGCATTGATTGTGTTCTTCCTTGTTTGCCGGTAATTGTCCCCTCTCGATAGACGTGTACCGGTGATGTGATCGATGACACCGATGAAGAGCTATATTATCTTCAGAAGTGCCAGGCAAGCAAAACCCCCTTGTTCATTCCGATAAAATCCCACTCTCTCGCTCCTGCTCTCTTTTACTGCATTAGGACAACAACGACATATTTGTTACTTGCTGCGGTAGTTGAACCCCTTTATCCTCTGCATGACCTGTCATTGCCACAGTAAATAGATGAAACCCACTAGCATGAGTAGGAGTTGTTTGAGCCCTGTTGTGCCTACTCATTCATGCTTGTTTGTCATGCCTGCTACTGCTTAGAGTTGAGTCAGGTCTGATTCATTGGGGATGAATCAGAGGCGTGCAAACATGTCCTACGGTGTGTGAGCTAAGTGTGTGAACACGATTTGGTAAAGGTAGCGGTGAGAGGCCATGTAGGAGTACATGGTGGGTTGTCTCATTGTAGCCGTCCTCAGGAACTGAGTTCTGTGTTTGTGATCCATGACCAGTTACTACCACACATTGGGTTCCGGTAACTCGACCCCTCTCGACTTATTAATCAACATGATCTCTGTCCAGGAGTTGCAACTAGTTTCTGGTGTTTGTAGGTAGTGTTAGTAGTCTACCAAGTGGCACCCGGTACAGGTGGGCTTGGGATAGACTAGGCACAGTGGCCCGGTGTACCAAGTAGCACCCGGATGGTGGGCTTGGGAACCCTGCACACATCGTTTGGGGCCGTGAGCGACACCCCGGCCGGATCTCCTTGCGGATGGAACCCGAATAGGCGATAAACCTGGACTAGAGACTTGTTTGGTTAGTCAGGTCGTGGCCGACTCCCTCGCCCGGCTTCCGCTTGAAGGTTGCCGAGATACATGACGTGTACAGGGCGATAAGTGGCGAGAGCGTGTGTGAAGAAGTACACCCCTGCAGGGTTAACATCATCTATTCGAATAGCCGGATTCCTCGGATATGGAAACTTGGACCCCTTGCATAGTTCATAGACAAGTGAAAGTGGACACTGTAAAACATGCAAGATAAGCGTGAGTGCTATGGATGGCGTTCTCGTAGGGAGACGGGAGCGGATCCATAGTGGTGTATTGATATGGTGAATATGTGGACTCGTGTGCGCCACCTCAAAAGAGTTACTTGCAGTCGTAGTTCAGGTTAGCCACCGAGTCAAAGCTGGCTTGCTGTAGTTAAACTCCACCACCCCCTTTGTTGATAATGATGCATATGTAGATAGATCTGATGTAAGTCTTGCTGGGTACATTTGTACTCACGTTGCTTAATTTATGTTTTTGCAGAGAGACTTCAGTCTCACTAGTAGTTCCACGTGGACTTCAACGTTTAGCTTGTTACCTCAGCTACGATCTTGTGCCCTCGGCAGGATCTGGTAGATAGTCAGGCTTCTCAGCCTTTTTCATTTATAGATGTCTATACTCAGACATGTTAAGCTTCCACATGTGCTTTGACTTGTATGCTCTGATTGTTGGGTCATGAGACCCATGATTGTAATATCTCGCTCCTCGGAGCCTATTGAATAACTACTTGAGTCGTAGAGTCATTTTGTGATGCCATGTTGTATTGCACATATCGAGCATATTGTGTGTATGTTATTGAAATGCTTGGTATGTGTGGGATCTGACAACCTAGTTGTTTATCCTTGGTAGTCTCTCTTACCGGGAAATGTCTCCTAGTGTTTCCACTGAGCCATGGTAGCTTGCTACTGCTCCGGAACACTTAGGCTGGCCGGCATGTGTCCTTCTTCGTTCCTGTGTCTGTCCCTTAGGGGAAATGTCACGCGATGAATACCGGAGTCCTGTTAGCCCGCTACAGCCCGGTTCACCGGAGTCCTGCTAGCCCAGTGCTACAGCCTGGATTCACTCGCTGATGACCGACACGTTCGATGTTGGGTCATGGATGCCTGTCCTTGTAAGTTTGTGCCACTTTGGGTTTACGACTAGCCATGTCAGCCCGGGCTCCTTATCATATGGATGCTAGCGACACTATCATATACGTGTGCCAAAAGACGCAAACGGTCCCGGGCAAAGGTAAGGCGACACCCGTGGGAATACCGTGCGTGAGGCCGCAAAGTGATATGAGGCGTTACATGCTAGATCGATGTGGCATTGAGTCGGGGTCCTGACAGCGTTGGTATCAGAGCTTGACTGCCTATAGGATTACCAAGCCAAACTGGTCGAAGTCGAGTCTAGAAATGTTTTAGTTATGTAAGGGAATTGATTGTGGGATGGGAACGTAAGGCTCTTTTTACTCCTTATACCTTATGCCCTTCTGATCTGAGTCATCTTATCTTTCCTACGGGGTTAAGAACTAGGCTTTCTCTTCTTTCTATTAGGATCACGTGTTACTAATCCGTAGACTTACAAGATTGTTGGATCTAAGCTTGAGTTCAGCTCCTGCTATCTTCTGTATGTTCATAGTTGGTCTCGAAACCTTGATATTGTGCTTCTGAGTGGTTATGCCACCATTTTTGTGAATGTCTCAAATCTTTTGAGCATTTACAGCCGTTATGCTGTCCGAGTCATCTCAGGTCTCTAAACAGTCTGATGCACTTGCAAATTCCTTCCCCCCATTTCAATGTTCCTTTGGGCCAGATTAACCACACTAATCAGTGAGTTGAGGTACTCTGTTACCTTGACATATATGTTGTAGATATTATTATGACCCTAGGTGTCTTAGGGGATCATCTAGTAATTTAGCCATGATTTGTGTTCCCAGTGTGATGATTCTGGCCATCATTCTCGAAAGCATCCTGTGATGCTACTTAGTAATAGGTATTCTGTTCCTGGGTTCTTGAACCCGAGATTCACTCTACCTACTTCATGTTGATAGTAATTGCTAGTGCCTTTAGGATATTAGTAACCTTTGCGATAGTCCTTGAAGTCTGTGGTATCTTCCTCTTCCAAATACCATGAACTACTTATGGCAGAAGTTCCTCGTTGAACTGAAATATCACAACAGGAGTGCTCTCGATGGGTTCTCCATTCTATATTGTGGCTCTGCCAGTTCTACCTTTCTGCATGGGTTATCCGGAAGAAATATGTTGAGTTTCGTTCGACATGCTAATCCATGCATCCACAACTCAGAAAATCTTATGTTCTTTTGAGTTGTCCCTCTTTAGCTGTATTCCAACCCCCGTCTATCAATTGGTAGTCAAGAGTATGCGTGCGTTCGTTTATCGATGCCTATTACTCTTGTGGTCCGTCAAGCCATTCTATTCCAGAATGACTAGGAGAAACGAACTCCAGTACCTCATCCATATCTAGGATTGGGTCAAGGTAGTCATGCTCCGCAGATCAAAATGCCAGCCCAGCTTTTGATTCTGTTCTACCGTGAAGTATTACCGTCTTTATGTCAGGATTTTCATGAGGATTGCACCGGCTCTTGTGAATTCTTGATGTAGTGATACTTCTCGCCATCATTATTCATCCCTCGGTTCCGTGTTGTCGCAACCGGAATGCCGACAAGTGAATCGTGATGTGTGAATTCAATACTCCTAGCAACCTTGTTGCTTGGAAGTTAATGGACAATAACCTCATTCTTAGCATGTTGATTTTTGAATCATCGCCCTAAGGTTGATTGTGCTACCTAGTCCTTATTTCCTGGTGCACTCTTTGATTGATGAGTTAGGATTTTGTCAAGTCCTCGCTCATTTGATCATATCATCTTGCCCTGAAAAGAAAGATTGCTCTCGAGCTTAGTAACATACCGGTGGTTCGTGATTTTCCGAATATCTTCTCGGAAGTATTACCAGGTTGTCACCTGACCGCTATGTTGAGCTCGTGATCAAGTTGGTTTCTTGTAAACCACCCCCTTCCCCAAAAATCAGTGTTAGATATCCCTGAGCTAGTTGGTTAAGCTAGACAACAACTTGGAGAGTTGGAAGATAAAAGCTTGCCTAACTTAGCTCGTTCCAAAGGGATATTCTTGTGTAGTGTGTGTTGAAGAAAGATGATATCTTCATCGATTGGTCCCTATGATCAGTTGTTGGACCTATTGTCTTATCAATCCTTTGATTTGAGTGTGGGCTATCGTCAAATCAAATCAGAACCAACGATATTCATAATGTTGTCTTACTCGTGGTTTTCCTCGAGCATACACCATTATATTCTTTGGTCTGACCAATACTACCACCGTGTTCACATGATGGCGGAAGTCCAGTGATATGGAAATTCCGATGAGTTACTGTTGAGCCCACCAGCAGCATTTTGTCTCCCCCATGATTCATGTTGAACATCAACCTAGTGTTGGAAACTTTGTAAGCAATGCCTTCGTGTTCCGTTCATGAAGCATATGTTTGGATGAAATAAGTGACTTCCTTTGATTCACGTGCATTTGATGTAAGTTGCCGTCGTGAATTCGAGAAAGTTTGTTTTTGCTCCTCTAGAATCATCCCAAGTCAGTCATGCACGTGCGAAGTATTCTGTGGTTTGATAGACTGATCATCTTCATTCCATATGTGTATCCTAGCACACCAAGCCACTGACTGATTTGTTCAAGGAGAAGGAGTATCTTCATAAGAGCTAATCCGGACTTATGAAAGAACTTCGATATCCTCGTTGATGGTTCCCAACCAGAACTCGGTAGTGTTTTATTGTAAGACTATCATGTGATCATGTTTGTCTGAGGCAGCGTGTTCACACATGTGTAGCAGAACCAGCTCATGTTTTGGAGCTCGCTATCGTAGTTCATTTCCCGAGAATCTCGCAACGTCATCTCGTCGATTTGTGTTGCAAACTTTCATTTTCCTTCCTAGACTCGATGAGTCTGGAATATCCTGACACCAACCAGATCTGAATCTCAGGCAGACTTGATGGTTGGAATGTTTCCCAAGAACTACAATATTGGTCCCTCGATAACCGGTAAAGTGGATGTCATGGCCAAAACACCCAGCCGGAAGACCTATTATTGTAGTATCTTGATTGAGAAAGTTGGCCACCTCCCCATAAGGACTTCGTAGGATTTACCCCCTAGTTGCCCCTATGGATTTTTGTGTTCCCGAAGTCCGACCTTTTACTTGATGTTCTAGATACCAGACCATTTCTATGAATGGGTTACACTAGCACATCAAGGAGAACATTAGAAGCGGAGTGATAAATGTCTCTCGATCGATCGTCCAGATTTTGTCTCCTTGGCCTCGCTAGGGTGAAATCTGAGTTGATGTTATCTTCCTATGCATCTGCATCGTCCATCGTTGTTCATCATGGTGGTATGTTGTGTTGCCAGGATCCTTGACACGGATGTTGGTAAAACCTTGATGATTATGGAAATGCTCAAGTTCTTGAGAGCACGCACAAGCGCTATGTGTTATCATCGGCACTAACTGGGATTCCTCTCAGTTTCCTCGGCAATGCTATGACCTTTTCAAACAGTGAATCCAGTCTCTATTATTGGGTTCTTTCCCCAGTTACCAGAATCATTCCCAGCATTTGCATTCTGTTCCTAGCTTGCACCGCCATTGTGCCATTCTACCATGGGTCTCTTCCATTTCCGGTGGTAAGCAAAATCATCCATTATGTTGTCTTCAACAAGGTAATCCACATCATCCAAGTCCGAGTATGCTATTCTACCGACCCCCGCCAATCGATTGCTGTGATTTGCCTTAGGCTGATATAGAGAATCTCAATGATCTCTATATCAAAGGTAATTCTTTTTGCCACTTAAGGTAATAATCTACGAATCACCCTCCTCCAGGATGTTTCGTCGTGGTATCATGGCAACTCAACTCCTCGCTACGTTGACAATCGTTTACCACCTTCTTAGGTGTGGAATTGTTGTCTACCTAGTGAACCCTCGTCATCTGTTCCACTCCATTTCCTCAGATGTATGCTTCGTGTCTCAGCTCGAGAAATGTGACAATGTCTCATCCCATGAGTTCATCCTGAGTTGTTTGATCTTCGAGAAGATCGATTCTTCCGGAGTTGTCCTTTTCCTCCTGCTGTCATGTTGGTTGGAGTTCTCAGAGCAAGACGACAAGACAATGATGGTGATCGAATCAACGTTCATCCGAAGTGCAACCTGGATCGTGAAGATTATACTAGTTTGTGTTTCCCCTTCATCTTACCCTACGCTTGAATCTCAAGACGAGATTCTTGTTTAGTGGGGGTGAGTTGTCACATCCCTAGTTCTGGCCTGTCCTAGGCTTGCTTCCATCTGTGCATCATGTTTAAATTTTTGAAACTTGAACTGAGGAAAATTGGAAGCCTCAAAATCCTAAAAAAAAGAAGGGCAAAAACCCTAAAATCTCATTCATTGTTCCAAAATGTTCTTCTTAAATGTTTGAGAATTTTTGGCAAGGGTTCTGGTCCCAACCAAAATATTGAACATTTTTAAGGATTTATTTTTGGGACTTTGAATTTAAATCATTAGCTATTTGAATTTGAATTATATTCATATAATTAGAATATAATTTCAAATACCCTTGAAATATTTTATGAGCTATTGGAAAAGTCCATCTAGCAAAATAAAAATATTCAAAGGAGTTTTTGGCATTGTTTGAATTTGTTTAAATTCAAAACAATGGCAAAAGATATTAAATAAAATAAAACAGAAGAAAAAAATAAAACAGAGCAGAGAAAGCCTACGTGGCACTCACCTGGTAGCCAAACCGGCCCAGCCCACCACCGCCGCTTCTCCCCCTGTCGTCTTCCTCCCCCTCGCCCCGAAGCTGCTCGGTGGCGCGCGCAGGCCACGCGCTCCGGCCACCTCCTCCCTCCCAGCCTGCCTGGCACCTCCTCGACGCCCCGGTGACGCCACGCGCCTCCCCGACCCCCTCTCACTTCTCCCTCGCTCTCTGGACCTCCCTCCCCCTCGCTCCTCTGCTTCCCCCCCATGACCGAGAGCCGCCGCCGACGTCGCTCGCAACCACCGTGGCCACCGGCCACCCCTCGCCCTGTCGATAAGCCCAGAAGAACCGCCATCGTCTCCTGCATCGTCTACGCCAGTCCGTTCGGCTGCGGGAGCCCTGCATTGCCGCCCACGCCGTCTCCCTCATCCCCGGTGCCCGGAGATCGCCGCCGTAAATTCGCCGTCGCAGAAGCTTCCCCGAGCTCGCCGACCCCTCCGTTCGATCCACTGTGAGCCCCTCTTCCTCTTCCCCCTTCTCTCAAGCTCGCGCTCATCCCCGAGCTTCTTTCTCCACCGCGGCCGAGAGCTTCTCGGAGCCGGCCATGGCGTGGCCGTGGCCACAGCCACCGCAGCTCGTTTGCGAGCCCACCGTCGTGCTCACCGCGACCTCAGGAGTCCGTAGCACGCCCCAGCTCCTCCTGCCGTGCTCCCTAACACCGACCCCGAGCTCACCCGAGCTCCGGCCGCCGCCGAGGTCGACGCCGTGCTCAACTCCGGCCACCTCCGCTCCAGCCGCCTCCACCACTGGAAGCGCCACTCCGCCAGCTCCCCGTAGATGCTCCCCGCGCCCCAAACCATGGCCTGTAGCGCAATCCCGACACAGACGCCGCCGCGATCTGTGTTCGTCGCCGGCTAATCTCCGGCCAGCTGGCGTGGCTGGCTTAATTAGCCACTAACCACCGCATCGTGTCACAGACAGCCGGGCCCCACCGCCTAACTAACCGGCTACTAAAATTGATTAGGTTTAATCTAATTTGCAGTGGCCCCACGCGTCAGCTTTGACCGCGCTGACGTGGCCTTTGACCCGGCCCCACCTGTCATTGACACTAACTAGCCCTGTGTCACTGACGTGTGGCCCCCACACGTCGGGTTTGTCCTAGACCCGCCCTGTTGACCTGATGACGTCAGGGTGAGGTCATGCTGACGCAATATTCCTTTTCTGGAATTTAGTTTATTTTATAATAAATTAGGAAATGATTTATAAATTCCAAAAAATTGTATAAACTTCTAAAATTCATAGAAATTCAACCGTAACTCCAAATTAAATAAATTATATATGAAAAATTATCAGAAAAATTCAAGGAATCCATCTGTACCATTTTCATGCATGTTTGAACAATGTTTGTCCTCTGTTTTGGACAAAACAAATTAAGGGCATTTAAATAATCATATATGGAGTTTGAATTTGAATCTTGTATTCAAACCAACTTCATTTAAATCATAGCTAGTTGCATTAGCTCAAATCACATCATATTGCCATGTCACATTCATGCATCATATTGTCGCATTGCATTGATTGTGTTCTTCCTTGTTTGCCGGTAATTGTCCCCTCTCGATGGACGTGTACCAGCGATGTGATCGATGACACCGATGAAGAGCTATATTATCTTCAGAAGTGCCAGGCAAGCAAAACCCCCTTGTTCATTCCGATAAAATCCCACTCTCTCGCTCCTGCTCTCTTTTACTGCATTAGGACAACAACGACATATTTGTTACTTGCTGCGGTAGTTGAACCCCTTTATCCTCTGCATGACCTGTCATTGCCACAGTAAATAGATGAAACCCACTAGCATGAGTAGGAGTTGTTTGAGCCCTGTTGTGCCTACTCATTCATGCTTGTTTGTCATGCCTGCTACTGCTTAGAGTTGAGTCAGGTCTGATTCATCGGGGATGAATCAGAGGCGTGTGAACATGTCCTACGGTGTGTGAGCTAAGTGTGTGAACACGATTTGGTAAAGGTAGCGGTGAGAGGCCATGTAGGAGTACATGGTGGGTTGTCTCATTGCAGCCGTCCTCAGGAACTGAGTTCTGTGTTTGTGATCCATGACCAGTTACTACCACACATTGGGTTCCGGTAACTCGACCCCTCTCGACTTATTAATCAACATGATCTCTGTCCAGGAGTTGCAACTAGTTTCTGGTGTTTGTAGGTAGTGTTAGTAGTCTACCAAGTGGCACCCGGTACAGGTGGGCTTGGGACAGACTAGGCACAGTGGCCCGGTGTACCAAGTAGCACCCGGATGGTGGGCTTGGGAACCCTGCACACATCGTTTGGGGCCGTGAGCGACACGCCGGCCGGATCTCCTTGCGGATGGAACCCGAATAGGCGATAAACCTGGACTAGAGACTTGTTCGGTTAGTCAGGTCGTGGCCGACTCCCTCGCCCGGCTTCCGCTTGAAGGTTGCCGAGGTACATGACGTGTACAGGGCGATAAGTGGCGAGAGCGTGTGTGAAGAAGTACACCCCTGCAGGGTTAACATCATCTATTCGAATAGCCGGATTCCTCGGATATGGAAACTTGGACCCCTTGCATAGTTCATGGACAAGTGAAAGTGGACACTCTAAAATACGCAAGATAAGCGTGAGTGCTATGGATGGCGTTCTCGTAGGGAGACGGGAGCGGATCCATAGTGGTGTATTGATATGGTGAATATGTGGACTCGTGTGCGCCACCTCAAAAGAGTTACTTGCAGTCGTAGTTCAGGTTAGCCACCGAGTCAAAGCTGGCTTGCTGAAGTTAAACTCCACCACCCCCTTTGTTGATAATGATGCATATGTAGATAGATCTGATGTAAGTCTTGCTGGGTACATTTGTACTCACGTTGCTTAATTTATGTTTTTGCAGAGAGACTTCAATCTCACTAGTAGTTCCACGTGGACTTCGACGTTTAGCTTGTTACCTCAGCTACGATCTTGTGCCCTCGGCAGGATCTGGTAGATAGTCAGGCTTCTCAGCCTTTTTCATTTATAGATGTCTATACTCAGACATGTTAAGCTTCCACATGTGCTTTGACTTGTATGCTCTGATTGTTGGGTCATGAGACCCATGATTGTAATATCTCGCTCCTCGGAGCCTATTGAATAACTACTTGAGTCGTAGAGTCATTTTGTGATGCCATGTTGTATTGCACATATCGAGCATATTGTGTGTATGTTATTGAAATGCTTGGTATGTGTGGGATCTGACAACCTAGTTGTTTATCCTTGGTAGTCTCTCTTACCGGGAAATGTCTCCTAGTGTTTCCACTGAGCCATGGTAGCTTGCTACTGCTCCGGAACACTTAGGCTGGCCGGCATGTGTCCTTCTTCGTTCCTGTGTCTGTCCCTTCGGGGAAATGTCACGCGATGAATACCGGAGTCCTGTTAGCCCGCTACAGCCCGGTTCACCGGAGTCCTGCTAGCCCAGTGCTACAGCCTGGATTCACTCGCTGATGACCGACACGTTCGATGTTGGGTCATGGATGCCTGTCCCTGTAAGTTTGTGCCACTTTGGGTTTACGACTAGCCATGTCAGCCCGGGCTCCTTATCATATGGATGCTAGCGACACTATCATATACGTGTGCCAAAAGACGCAAACAGTCCCGGGCAAAGGTAAGGCGACACCCGTGGGAATACCGTGCGTGAGGCCGCAAAGTGATATGAGGCGTTACATGCTAGATCGATGTGGCATTGAGTCGGGGTCCTGACATACTATTACTCCACTCATCGACCGCTATCCAGCATGCATCTAGAGTATTAAGTTAAAAACAGAGTAACGCCTTAAGCAAGATGACATGATGTAGAGAGATAAATTCATGCAATATGAAATAAACCCCATCTTGTTATCCTCGATGGCAACGATACAATACGTGCCTTGCTGCCCCTTCTGTCATTGGGAAAGGACACCGCAAGATCGAACCCAAAGCTAAGCACTTCTCCCATGGCAAGAACTACCAATCTAGTTGGCCAAACAAAACGGATAATTCGAAGAGACTTGCAAAGTTAACCAATCATACATAAAAGAATTCAAAGAATATTCAAATATATTCATAGATAGACTTGATCATAAACCCACAATTCATCGGTCTCAACAAACACATCACAAAAAGAAGATTACATCGAATAGATCTCCACAAGAGAGGGGGAGAACTTTGTATTGAGATCCAAAAAGAGAGAAGAAGCCATCTAGCTACTAACTATGGACCCGAAGGTCTGAGGTAAACTACTCACACTTCATCGGAGGGGCTAGGATGATGTAGAAGCCCTCCATGATGACGGCCCTCTCCGGCGGAGCTCCGGAACAAGCCCCAAGATGGGATCTCGTGGATATAGAAAGTTGCAGCGGTGGCATTAGGTTTTTGGCTCTTGTTCTAATTGTTTGGGGGTACATAGGTATATATAGGAGGAAGGAGTACGCCGGTGGAGCACCGAGGGGCCCACGAGGCAGGGGGCGCGCCCTAGGGGGGGTGCCCCCCACCCTCGTGACCTCCTCTTTGACTCCTTGGAGTAGGGTCCAAGTCTCCTGGATCACGTTCCGTGAGAAAATCACGTTCCCGAAGGTTTTATTTGGTTTGGACTCCGTTTGATATTCTGTTTCTCCGAAACACTGAAATAGGCAAAAAAACAACAATTCTGGGCTGGGCCTCCGGTTAATAGGTTAGTCCCAAAAATAATATAAAAGTGGAAAATAAAGCCCAATATAGTCCAAAACAGTAGATAATATAGCATGGAGAAATCAAAAATTATAGATACGTTGGAGACGTATCAGGACTCTCCTGGTCCATCTCTGATATTCCGTGGGCTTCTTCTAGTCCAAAAATAAGTTCCGTGAAGTTTCAGGTCAATTGGAGCCCGTTTGATTTTCCTTTTCTGCGATACTCTAAAAACAAGGAAAAAACAAAAACTGGCACTGGGCTCTGGGATAATAGGTTAGTCCCAAGAATAATATAAAAGTGCATAATAAAGCCCATAAACATCCAAAACAGATAATATAGCATGGAACAATCAAAAATTACAAATACGTTGGAGACGTATCAGCCAGCTATAGAAAAACGGAGTCCGGAAGGTACCCGAGGTGGGCACAACCCACCTGGGCACGTCTTGTGCCCACCAGGGTACGCTTCCTGGTAGTTCCTTATTTTCCTAAATTTTGTTATTTTCCAAAACTGACAGCAAATATTTTTGTGGCTTTTTCGGAGTCCGTTTACTTACGGTATCACATACCTCCTCTTTTTCACGATTCTGAATCGTTCCAGAAGATCTCTTTTATGTGTTCTTCCGGTGTCATAGTTTGGATAATATTACTTTCAACATTAATGGGTGTACCTAAGATATAATGTTTTATTCGTTGCCCATTAACAACTTTCGGGTTAGTACCTTCGGCATTATTTATTTTGATAGCTCCAGACCGATAAACCTCCTCAATAACATAGGGTCCTTCCCATTTGGAGAGGAGTTTTCCTGCAAAGAATCCGAAACGAGAGTTGTGCAAAAGAACATATTCTCTGCTACCTCTTGAGCATGCGTTGGTTTTCCCTTGAAGAGGAAAGGGTGATGCAGCAAAGTAGCGTAAGTATTTCCCTCAGTTTTTGAGAACCAAGGTATCAATCCAGTAGGAGACTACACGCAAGTCTCCTAGTACATGCACAAACAAACAAGAACATCGCAACCAACGCGATAAAGGGGTTGTCAATCCCTTCATGGTCACTTACGAAAGTGAGATCTGATAAAGATAATAAGATAAATATTATGGGTATTTTTGTTGTATAGATTGGAAAATAAAGATTGCAAAATAAACGGTAATCCAGAGTTATAGGTCGGAAAGTTATATGATGTGAAGTAGACCCGGGGGGCATAGATTTTACTATTGACTTCTCTCAAGATAGCATAAATTACGGTGGGTGAACAAATTACTGCCGAGCAATTGATAGAAAAGTGCATAGTTTTGAGAATACCTAGGCATGATCATGAACATAGGCATCACGTCCGTGTCAAGTAGACCGAAACGATTCTGCATCTACTACTATTACTCCACACATCGACCGCTATCCAACATGCATCTAGAATATTAAGTTCATAAGAACAGAGTAACGCATTAGGCAAGCTGACATGATGTAGAGGGATAAATTCAAGCAATATGATATAAACCCCATCTTTTTATCCTCGATGGAAACAATACAATACGTGTCGGTTCCCTTTCTGTCACTGGGATCGAGCACCGCAAGATTGAACCCAAAGCTAAGAACTTCTCCCATTGCAAGAAAGATCAATCTAGTAGGCCAAATCAAACTGATAATTCAAAGAGACTTGCAAAGATATCAAATCATGCATATAAGAAATCAGAGAAGGACCAAATATTGTTCATTGATAATGTTGATCATAAACCCACAATTCATCGGATCTCGACAAACACACCGTAAAAAGAATTACATCAAATAGATCCCCAAGAATACCAAGGAGAACTTTGTATTGATATCCAAAGAGAGAGAAGAAGCCATCTAGATAATAACTATGGACCCGAAGGTCTGTGATAAACTACTCACACATCATCGGAGAGGCTATGGTGTTGATGTAGAAGCCCTCCGTGATCGAATCCCCCTCTGGCAGATCGCCGGAAAAGGTCCCCAGATGGGATCTCACGAGTACAGAAGGTTGCGGCGGTGCAAAAGTGGTTTCGTGGCTCTCGTGGATGTTTTCATGGTATAAGAGTATATATAGGCGAAAGAAGTAGGTCGGTGGAGCTACGAAGGGCCCACGAGGGTGGGGGGTGCGCCTACCCCCTGGGTGCTGCACCCTACCTCATGGCCACCTCGTTGCTTCCTTGACCTCCACTCCAAGTCTCCTGGATTGCGTTTGTTCCAAAAAAGATCCTCGCGAAGGTTTCGTTCCGTTTAAATTCCGTTTGATATTCCTTTTCTGTGAAATACTGAAATAGATAAAAAAACAGCAATTTGCACTGGGCCTTCGGTTAATAGGTTAGTCCCAAAAATAATATAAAAGTGCATAATAAAGCCCATTAAACATTTAAAACAGGTAATATAATAGCATGGAATAATAAAAAAATTATAGACACGTTAGAGACGTATCAAGCATCCCCAAGCTTAATTCCTGCTCGTCCTCGAGTAGGTAAATGATAAAAACGGAATTTTTGATGTGGAATGCTACCTAACATAATTTTCAATGTAATTCTCTTTATTGCGGCATGAATGTTTAGATCCAAAAGATTCTAGAAAAAAGTTTAATATTGACATAAAAATAATAATACTTCAAGCATGCTAACCAAGAAATTATGTCTTATCAAAATAACATAGCCAATGAGAGCTTATCCCTACAAAATCATATAGTTTGGCCATGTTTCATTTTTTTCACACAAAATGCTCCCATCATGCACAACCCCGATGACAAGCCAATAAATTGTTTCATACTTAGCCTTTTCAAACTCTTTCAACTTTCACTCAATATATGAGCGCGGGCCATGGACATAGCACTATGGATGGAATAGAATATGATGATGGAGGTTGTGTGAGAAGACAAAAAAGGAAAAGTCTCACATTGACGCGGCTAATCAACGGGCTATGGAGATGCCCATCAACTGATGTCAATGCAAGGAGTAGGGATTGCCATGCAACGGATGCACTAGAGTTATAAATACATTAAAGCTTAACAAAAAAACTAAGTGGGTATGCATGCAAATTGCTTGCTCACGAAGACCTAGCTCCCTCAACACTTGAGCAGCCGCACCTGAGAGAAGATGCACTCAAGATTACTGATATTATACTTTACTAGCAAAAAAAACCCATGCGTTGCAACGGGAAAGAAAATAACACACGTTCTTAACCCAATAACCATGACTCAAGACCTTAATAGGGCCGCGTCTTTTAGTTTCACATGGCATCACATTTGTATTTCCTCTATACTCACACACTCGCTCGAAAAAAAAGCCCATGCATTGCAACGGGAAAGAAAATAACACACACTCTTAACCCAATAACCATGACTCAAGACATTAATAGGCCCACGTCTTTTAGTTTCACATGGCATCACATTTGTGTTGCCGACAGTGACCTCTGTGCTCACACAATGAAAACACATTTGAATGTGGTTAGTCTTAATGTCTCTCTCTTTTGCGCGCGCGCACGTGCGCACACTCGCTTGTAATAAGATAAAAAGTATGTTGTTTTTTTCCCGCAAGGTTTTTCATAGTTGTGTATGCATGGTTCTCGGTGTTTTTTTCTCTCACTCTGGTTTTAATAGATGTTTATTTGCAATTTGAATCACCGATGGTACAAAAAAAACAGACCATACACTATATATTAATTTTGCACCAAAAATTATATTTTAGCAATATTTAACAGCTAAAAATAACTTCATATTTAGATTCTACATATTTTTCTAATCAAGTTTCATATATAACATGTTAAAATTTAAGTTACGGTTTAAAAGATATGAATAATCTTATTTTACATAAACTGTAGATTGATTAACTGAAACGTCAAGGGGTTTTCTGTTAAAACTAAAAAAAACGTTTCGGCTGACTTAAATATGGACGGCGGGTTGATTGTCTAAAACGTCAGGGGGTTTTCTGAGAAAATGAGAAAAACGGTTCGGTTATAACTTAAACGTGTACTGCGGGTTGATTTACAGAAAACTGAGGGGTTTATTTGTGAAATGGCATGACGGACGACCAGAAACAATTTGTGCTTTATTAGTAAGGAAGATAAGATAAGATTTTTAGACATATATTAGGAAATAGTCGTGTTTTTGCTCTCTATGCAGTGCTAAGCTATAGCAATATTTTAATATGTTTCATGTCACGCTTACTAGTAATCTCTAAAAAAAGTTGACTTTTTTTAATGCTCTGCTGGGAGCGAACCACCACCTCCTGCTTATGGGCCGCGGCCCATGGGGCACCATAACCGCCTCCATCCAAGTCGGGGAGCACAGCCCGGCCCGATCCCGACGCGAAGGCCTGCCGCAAGAAGGAAGGGGGAGACCGACGCGAAGAGGAGGGGAGAAAAAAGATCTCAATTGATCGCCTCCGCCACTACACATCCACGCCGTCGAGAAGCACTTCGGCACCGCCGCGGCCGGTAGCAAAGACTTCAGCGGCCTCCTCTCCGCCGATACCGACGACCTGATCGCCCTCGAGTTCCCAACCTGTCCGCCCTAGAGAACCGGCGCCGCCGCGGCCGGCAGCGACGACTTCGGCGGCCTCTTCTCCACCGACACCGCCGACCAACTCGCCTTCGAGTTCCCCACCTGCAACCACGTGCGTGAGCCATCCCCTCCCTCAATCCCCTTCTCTCTCCGCCGGCCTCTGATCCGTTTGCGCCCCGTTTTCGTTTCCCAGTGGCAGTTCGATGGGTTCCAGAAGGTGACCAAGGAGATGGTGAGCAACTACAATGGGACGAACACGCTCTCCTTCATCTTCGACAAGGCGTCATCGTCGCTGCCGACTCCTGGGCCAGCATGGGCGGGTACACATGTGAGTCCCCTGTCCCTTGGCCTCGCATTCGTGCTAGGGTTTGGTGCTGCGGGGATTCGATTTGCTGGCGTGGACGTGTGATTTAGGGTCGGGATGTTTATAGATGTCCTAGCGAAATCTGGCTCCTTTGTCCGTTGATTATCTCTGGGAGGACAATTTGGTGGTCAGGGGTGTGTTTCTTTACTCTTGCGTACCAGGGCTGTACATTTTCATATATAGTAATTCAGTGTAGTGATTCATACATCTATGAAATCTCAAACCAACTTGATTTGGTTGTGAAGAACTTCTGCTTAGGTTCTAGTGTACAAAAGAGAAAAACATATCGCAACCTCACAATAGCTGAGCCACCAATTGCAGTGTCATAACCTCACACCAGTTGTGGTGACCGTGCTTGGATGTGGCGGTTCATTTGGATTACGCGGTGAATACAAAGATACTTATTGAGTTTGGATGCTAATTATCTGTAGGAACTGAGAAGGGAGGTAATCTGTAGTGGGATTGTTAATGATAGAGAGTTGTGAATTGATGTGATACTGATATCACACACACAAAAAAGATAGTTTTGCTAATACTTACTATTGAATTCAAGTCTGCTTATCTGTAGGTCCAACATTTGTGCATATTGATTTGTGTCTTTGTGGTTTGGAGTAAGCCAATAGAAAGCTGCTGTTATTGTATAAAATGTCTATTTTTCCACAAGTGCTGATCCTTCTGTAAAATTTCCCTTGCATGTTTGTTAGTCGTTGTAGAAGGCTTTTGCTTGATGCATGTTTGTGGTTTGTAGAAGGCTTCTGTAAAATTCCCGCGTTGCTATCTGAACTGTGTGCTACCACAAGTGAAATCCACCTCGAATTACCTATTTTTGGATCGCATTGATGCACAATGGCTATAGACACAATCCAGTCTTCTACTGGTGAAATATCGAAACAATGTTAGTAACTCTGTTAATGTTAAATACGCATAAGCAAAATATCTATCAAAACTTCAATGACAACATGCCTGTAACATTCTTGAATTTGCATTACTAAGTACTCCCTCCATCCCAAAATAAGTGTCACTAACTTTGTACTAAATCAGCGGCACTTACTTTGGGACGAAGGGAGTATATACAGAACTGAAGTTTAACCAAGAACATTACATCATTGCATTTCTTTACAGAATTAGCCCACAGTTGTGATTACAATGCTAATTTTTAGTGTTAGATTCATCCGTATCTAGATAAATTTAAGACAAACTTTTTGGGATGGACGTAATAGAACTAAAGGTGCCGACACTAAATTTCTCCCAAGATTTCTGAAGAAAGCAAAAATAAGAAAATATTTGCCCTAAGATTTCTCCAAGAAATGCATACCAGGAGCAAAATTAATATATTGATGTAGATGACATTAATCTTCATGTAAGGTGGGTCAACTGCCATACAGGAGGGTCCAGGTACATGCTCATAAAGTTGGTTGATGTTGCCGTGGCTAATCTAGCCTTATTTCTTGCCGCTGGTTTCTATGAACAAGAAACCAACAAAACTAAAGTTTACTTTAATATAAAGTTTTAGCCGCAGCTAGAAAAGAGCCGTCAAGCTCTTGTACATTTAGTCGATGGACTTTAAAGAAAAATCATGGATAAATGAAGAAGCTAGATCTGGCCATATAGTGCAAGAAACAATTAGTGAGCGAGACAAATGCTTAGTGATGAGAAAAGAATACGTTAACACCTGGAAGCCTTAACAAATCTACTCTTACACCCTTTGGGCGGCCGTGCACCATGAGAACTCCAAGAACCTCTCTTGAACCCATGGCTCAATACAACTAGAGTAGCTGCTGCACTCGGAGACCTGCTGCGGTGCCACTATTTGATTCCGCTAGGAAGCAGGTATAAATGAAGGTCGTACATGACATAGAAGATGGTGAGCTACATCTTGCATGTACAAATGAGGGCGATCTAGGCTTGTGTTCGACAAATGTTATGCGAGGCGGCGACGACTGAACGCGATAGTAACCCTAGCTGGTCACGCTCACTCTTCATGAGAGAGGAAGAATAAATCAGATTGGGTCGAGCAAGTCGATGAGGCAGGGAAGAGAGCGGGCGGGTCCACTCGTCGGCGATAATTTGGTTGAGAGCGGAGGAAGCGACACACGAACATGCGAATCAATGTACCACGACCTACCAGCACAACCGCACTCTCCTTTGATAGTAAAAGACAGTTAGCATAACAATAGTTTCTTCCTTTAGAGATTTGATGGAACTGTGAGTGGCCCTTTGACATATTTTAGTGTCGTTAAGCTGTACTTAGGTCTATGCTTAACAATACTGCTCTTTTTCTAGGGTTCGGTCTTGGTACTATGTTGATAAGCGAGGGTGCAAGGCTCAAGGGAAGCCGGTTCTCTAACTCTCTGTATGCTTATTGTATGCTCATGGTATCTTGGATGAGGGGTATGTTCTTTTATACCTCTATATGTTGCTTTGCTCACTGTTCATATTATCTTGAAGTTGAATCCCTTATGTTTGTGTTTTACATTTCAGTTACAAATTCAACATGTCAGTTGCAGTTGAGGAAGTTGAGGAAGCTGCTGAGTTAGCATGGCGGGCGCGGGCTTTTATCACGCAACCTTTCGTGATGGAGCTAGTGGTTGTATTTATATTGGTATGCATTCTATTTCCTAGTATCTATCCTAATATTTGTTTTGTTCACTCGATAAGCATGATACAACATGCATGCATATTTGTTAAACACCTTATCATTATATCTTCCTTTTGAAATTGCAAACATACTTGTTTATTGAGTTGAAAGTACTTCCGTAAGTTTTTGACAAAGTTCAAACAATTATTGTATTCTCCATCATGTAATGCACACCCCTAGGTTGGGAACTAGAGATTACCGTCTAGACGATGGTTATAAATTAAACCAAACCCTTCTATTTACAAATGTACAATGTTGGTCTAGACATCTAGTGAGACCTACCTAGGATTTCTGAAACAATATAATATAATGGTTACATGTAAATTACATGCGTAGATTTATTCCTTTTTTCATATGACTTACATGTTAGTAGATTCTAAAAATATGGTGGGATGTATAAAAAATTATGGTCAATGCTATATCTAGTGTTTGCGTCAAATTATTATTTGGAAGTCGGGGTTAAAGTTTATTGAGAAAAGAAGATTATCATTTGGGCTTGATAGAGTATGACTATATCCCATGGGGTCATGTTATGCAAACGTGGCCCACTTTGGAGAAGAATACACAACCATTTTGGTTGTGACCCTAACTCATATCAACAATTCTGTTTGGGCCTCGTTACCCTAATATGCTAGACTATTTCTCTTATTCACTTCACGATTTGAGAGAGGGAATGCCAGCGCCCATGGCACCATTGTCCCCTCGGCCATTCATGCCACTTGAGAGGATGAAGGCTCTTGCGACATCGTGCGAGAGGCATTACCGCTAGTGAGTTTGCCACCATCTGAGCCACGACAACAATGCCGTAGAGCATATACTGGAGGGTAGAGCTGGATGGTGGCATGCCGAAGTTGCAGGAGGAGGTGCACTTGTACGAGCACTGCAATATGTTTCTTCTTCCAAGCAATAAGAGAACCATTAGAAATGCATGGTAAGCAAAAAGTGAACGACGATCCAAGGGATCACTAGCCCACATAGCATCTCAATATGCCTGGGAGCTGTAATGAACGTGAACAGGGAAAGAATATACAGCGAGGATCGTGTCACGAAGCTATCAAAAACCACGAAGACATAAAAAACACGAAGAAGATGACTATAATGAACCGAGGTGGGGGCAGAGACGAACTGACTCAAAATATGGACATGATAGGAGATATCCTGGCGAGTGATAGCCAGAAGACTCCCAACAAGATGACGATAATGTGTCGGAGCTGACAAAGGGTCACCATCAGTAGCACGAAGGTGAACATTGAGCTACATGGGAGTCAATGGTGTGCTCATCAGTAAGAGCAACACGAGCAAGAAGATCCTGGATTACTTCTCTTGACCAAGAGACCTTAATCCTAAGAAAGTAGCAAATTGGGCTAAGATCAGATATAAGAAAGTGCTCACTAAGACATGCCTTCACAAAGGTAATATACTCGGTGTCTTTGCTAGTGGTGATCATGAGCACTCGCTGAAACCAATGGCAGCAACCGTAGAGGAAAACACTCACACCAGTCTTGAGGGCTTGCTTCAGGCCATGCAGAGCGACTAAGACGATAAAGCATGTCATAAGGAATAAAATACCTAGGTGGTGGCTGCATGTAAACCTCCTCACGTAACTCACCATTAAGAAAGGCGTTCTTAACATCAAGTTGAGGTATAGATAAGTGGCGAATGTGCGAACAGTGGTCATATGGTTCTCATGAGCAAAAAGTCTTATTGTAATCAAGACCATGCTCCTCCTAAAAGCCACGAGCCACAAGACGGGTTTTGTAACGCACAACGGAACCATCAGAGCGAGTCTTAACCTTGTAGACCCCTTACAAGTGACGGGACGAACACAAAGAGGAAGAGAAACAAGATCCCACATGCCGGTATGCTCAAGAGCAGCAATCTCCTCTACCATCATAAACTGCCATTTCAAATAAGCAACAACGTCATGATAAGAGATCAGCTCAAGAAAAGCAGCGCGAGCGCTTGAAAAATCACGATGGTCAATTGGCGGAAACATATGAGAAGGCAAGCCGTAAGTAGGTTGAGACGGGGAAGATGGCACATCAATAGACGCATACACAACACGTGGTCAACGAGTGTGAAAGTGAGTAAAAGATGGAAGGCCATGAGGAATCATCGCGGTAAACTCAGGTGATGGAGACGAGGAAGCCACCGGTGATGGTGTAGAATCCTGTGATAAGCGAGGTTATGACATCATAGGAGATGATGGCATTGGATTTGTTACAATCAGAGAAGTGAATGGATAATGGATCAATAGGAATGATAGGAGTGTTGAGAAAATTGTAGAAAGAGATATCCTTCACTGAAAGGTCGAGGAAGATGAATGCATGTAGAAGGGACGAGACTAATCGAACGTCATATGCTGAGAAATAGGCATCCGTCGATCGGCGTGAAACAACAATATCCCTTGCGCTCATCGCCATATCCTAAGAAGACACTTAACAGACTGAGCAATTAGTTTGGTGCGCTCATGAGGGAAAAGAAGAACATAGCAAACACAACCAAACAATTGAAGCGCTAAATAATCAGAAAAAAATCAAAGTGACGCTCCAAAGGAGCACCACCCTGTAGGGAAATGAATTGCTGAAGGTTGATGAGATAGATGGAAGTGGAAGCAGACTTGATCGAAAAGTGTAGCGGAAGATAGAGCAGTGACCATAAACTAACGAGCCGTCTGAAGAAGGCGACGATGCTTGCGCTGAGCCACACCATTCTGAGCATGAGCATCAGGATAAGAGAACTGAGCAAGAGTACCCTGCTCAGCAAGGACTCAAAGCAACAACTTGGAGATGTATTCTCCACCAGAGTCATCACAGAATACAATACTAGGCATGGAGAACTTAGTGTGAACAATGGCATCAAAACACTTATATAGATAAGATATCACTACGAGAAGAAATAAAGTATATCCAGGTGTGTTGAGAGCACTCATCCATAAAGATCATATACTAGCGATGACCCCAGACATAAAAGAGAACAATGTCGAACGGATGCTGAGACACTGTCTCTCTATGAGCATAAGGTAACTGCACCTCTTTACCAAGTTGACAACCCTGGCGCTTTAGAGCCATCGTTGGAGACGGATCCAAGAAGACCACGTCAAACTAAGGATGAGAGATGAGAGCCACACTAGTGACTCCTGGCGATGATGCCACTGCTGAAAACAGTTGATAGACAAGGCAACAGAGGTGGAGAGACTGGCGGCGATGGCAGCAGAGTTACTTGGTCCAGCATCCCACGTGCCTGTGCACTCTCCGTTACCCGCCGATCTGGCTTGGTGTGCTTCTCCTGTTTGTGGGTTGTGTGGCACGCACTTGATTAAGCACCCCACGTTCTCCTATTGTGCGCCCTTACCCCTGGCTTTAGGTAGCGCCTGTCCTCGTCTTGTCATGCATAATCCAGGTAAGCGCCAACTGTCCAAGCTCCTGCTCACCATTGGTGTTGCTCGAGGGTTATGGTGTCGCTCAGCAAGGGAGCACGGGATGTGGGATTGAGACAGTACACATAGCAGCCCGCAGCAAGGCAAAGCATGCCCATCCGGATTGGCAGGGAGCGGAGCGGACGTTGAGTCCCAACAATGCGCTCGTAGTAAGAGCAGCACGAGCAAGAAGTTCCTGGATATACTTCTCTTAAAAAATAAAGAAGCCATCAGAGGTAGAAGAAACCTCATTCTCAAGGAAGTAGTGAAGAGGACCAAGATCATACATAAGAAATTCACTATGACGAGCCTTCACAATGGCAATGTAAGAGTTGTCCCTAGTGATGATCGACATATGGAACAAATGTCAGACCACGAGTTAGTTGGTGGACAGAATGTGCAGGATCATGAGCACTCGCTAAAAACCAGCCACATTCACTGCTGAGATGAAGCGATCAAACCAGGCACGTGAGGGGTTTCTTAAGACCATATAGGGAGCGACGAAGACGAGAAACCATGCCAACCGGAAGAGAATACCTAGGTGGTGGCTACATGTAGGCATTCTTGACATCAAGCTGAGAGAGAGACTAGTGGTGAACCGAAGCCATAACGGAAAGTGTGCGAAGAGTGGTCATCTGGGTAGGATGTAGGCTGATCTAGAGGCCATGTGTTGCCAACAGAAGAAGATATAGTAGTCAAGGAAGATGACTCATTATAAGAATCCACAACACGCGGACAATTATTGTAATAAATTCAAGGAAGATGAGCAAAAGAAGGAAGATGAAAAGACGAAGTGCCAGAGTGAGTCGACTATCAACTAGTAGGGAAGTTCCATTTGACAGTAAAAACATGAATAGGGGAATCTAGATGCGGAATACCCAAGTGGCGGCTGCACGTAAACCTCCTCACACAGCTCACCATTAAGAAATGCATTCTTCACATCAAGACAAGGCGCAGACACATGACGAATAGAGGCCACGACAAGAAATGTGCAAACAGTGTCATATGGCCCCCGGGAGCAAAAAGTCTCATCGTAATCAGGGCCATGCTACCGCTGAAAGCTACGAGCCACAAGATGAGCTTTGTAATGCTCAAGAGAATCATTAGAGCGAGTCTTAACCTTGTAGACCCACCAAGTAATAGGAAAAACACGAGGAGGAAGAGAAACAATATCCCATGTGCCGATGCGCTCAACAGTAGCAATATCCTCTATCATGGCAAGGTGACATTTGGTATGAACAACATAAAGATAATAAGTCTGCTCAAGAACAACAACGCCAATGTTTGAAAGACAAAGGCGGTAAGTAGGCGAAAGAGGACGAGGACACATGCCAGAAGTAGGCTGAGACGGGGAAGATGGCACATTAGTAGACGCTTCCACAACACACGAATGACATGTATAAAAATGAGGCGAATATGAAAGAATAGGAGCAAGAATTATCGAGATAAACTCAGGTGATGAAGACAAGGAAGCCACCGGTGATAAATGTGTCAAATCCTGTGATAAGTAGGTGAGGAAATCATAGGAGATGATGGTGTTGAATCTTGAATAATCGGAGAAGCAAGAGCAGTACGAGGAATGAATTAGGGCTCAACAAGAGTGATACGAGTGTCGATGAATTATGGCTCAACAAGAGTGATAGGATTGTCGAGAAAAGTGTGGAAACAAATGTCCTCCATTCAAAAGGTCGGGGAAGATGGATGTAGGTAGAAGGGACGAGACTCGTCGAAAGTCATATCCCGAGAAATAGTCATCCAACGACCAACATGATCCGAACAACGATATACCTTATTCTCATTATTGTATCCTAATAAGCCACACTCAATGGACTGAGCAATAAGTTTGGTGCGTTCTCGAGGGGCAAGGACACAACAAACACAATCAAACAATTGAAGCGCCGAACAATCAGGAAACGATCAAATAGACACTCGAAAGGAGACCACCCTACATAGTAGTGGATTGGATTGCCGAAGGTTGATGAGTTAAATGGAAGTGGAGATAGACTCGGCCCAAAAGTGTGGCAAAAGAGAGGTAGTGTCCATCAATAGATGAGCCTTAAGAAAATGATGATGCTTGCGCTCAGCCACGCCATTCTGAGCATGAGCACCAGGATAAGAGAACTGAGTAAGAGCACCCTGCTCCACAAGGACCTCCACGCAACAGCTTGGAGATATACACTCCATGAGAGTCATCATAGAACACAGGAATAGGGTAGAGAACTGAGTGGAACCAAGGCGGCAAAACACTTGTATAGATATAAGACCTCACTACTAGAAGAAATAAAAGATATCCAGCTGTTCGGAGAAGTCATCTATAAAGATAGTATACTAGCAATGACCTCCTTTTGAGGCAAAGGCAGATGGACCCCAAACATCAGAGAGAACAAGGTTGAAAGGACGCTGAGACACTGTCTCGCTATGAGTATGAGGTAACAGTTTACCAAGCCGACAACCCTGGTGGTTTAGAGACATCGTCGGAGATGAATCCAAGAAGACACGTTGAACTAATGATGAGAGATGAGACCCACACAAGTGTCCCAAGGCAATGATGCCATTGCTGAAAATAACTGGTAGACAAGGCAACAGAGGCGGAGAGACTGGCGGCGGTGGCAACAGAGGAACTTGATTGCATCCCATCTGCTTGTGCACTCTCTTTTCCCGCCGGTCTAGCTTGGTGTGCTTCTCCTGTTTGTCGGTTGTGTGGCACACACTTGATTAAGCACCGCATTTTATCCTACTGTGCACCCTTGGCCCCGGCTTTAGGTAGCGCCGTGTCCTCAGCTTGTCGTGCATAATCCAGGTATGCGCCGATTGTCCATGCTCGTGCTCGCCATTGGTGTTGCTCGAGTGTATGGTCTTGGTGTTGCCCAACAAGGGAACTGCAGTCTGGTTCTTCTTCCAAGCAATCAAAGAACCACTAGAAATGTACAGTAAGTAGAAGTGAATGACAATCCAAGGGATCACTAGCCCACATAGCATCTCAATATGCCTGGGAGCTGTAATGAACGGGAACGGGGAAAGAATATACAGTGAGGAATCGTGACACGAAGATATCAAAAAACATGAAGAAGATAACTATAGTGAACCGAGGTGGAGGAAGAGACGAACTAACTCAAAATATGGACATGATAGGAGATATCCAGGCGAGTGACAGCTAGAAGACTCCCAACAAGTTGACGATAACGTGTCGGAGCTGACAAAGGGTCACCATCAGTAGCACGGAGGTGAAAATTGAACTACATGAGAGTCAACGGTGCGCTCATCCGTAAGAGCAACACAAGCAAGATCCTGGATTACTTTTCTTGACCAAGAAGAGACCTTAATCCTAAGAAAGTAGCAAAGTGGGCCAAGATCAGACATAAAAAAGTGCTCACTAAGATGTGCCTTCACAAAGATAAACTCTTGTGTCTTTGCCAGTGGTGAACATATCATCAACTTATAGAAGAAGAGTTCGACCAAAGAGCAGAAAGGTGGACAAACAACACAGGATAATGAGCACTCGTTGAAACCAGCGGCAGCCACAGTAGAGGCAAAACGTTCAAACCAGTCTCGAGGGCTTGCTTCAGGCCATGGAGAGCGATGAAGACGACAAAGCATGTCGTAAGTTAAAAAATAGCTTGGTGGTCGCTGCATGTAAACCTCCTCGTGTAGCTCACCATTAAGACATTCTTAACATCAAGTTGAGATACAGATAAGTGGCGAATCTGCGATCAGTGGTCATATGGTTCACATGAGCAAATAGTCTTATTGTAATCAATACCATGTTCCTCCTGAAAGCCACGAGCCACAAAAACGAGTTTTGTAACGCTCAACGGAACCATCAGAGCGAGTCTTAACCTTGTAGACCCCTTACAAGTGATTGGACAAACACAAAGAGGAAGAGTAACAAGATCCCACGTGCTGGTGCGCTCAAGAGCAACAATCTCCTCTGACATCGCAAACTGCCATTTCAGATAAGCAACAACATCTATACCAATATAAAAAGACCCAAATGGACAGATCCAAACCATCTCGGGTGTCAAATCATGTTATCTAGCGGTTCAAATCGATCCAATGTTGAACACCAAACACGTTTAACGCTCTAATTACCCACCACTGCCATTGGTTATAAACACGTTTTGACTCAACGATATCCCTTGAAATCTGCCATGTAATTAATATCCTACCATTCCCGCGAAAAAATAATTGATATCTTACCAAATACCAACGTGCAACAGATATATCTTACCTAATATAAACGTGCATTGCACGTACATTATTACTAGTCACGATAAGAAATCGGATCAAGAGTAGCAACACAAGCGCTTGAAAAATTAGGGCGGTCAATTGGCAGAAACAGATGAGAAGGCAAGTCGTAAGTAGGCTGAGACGGGGAAGATGGTACATCAGTAGACGCATGCACAACACGCGGCCAATGAGTAGGAAAAGATGAAAGACCATGAGGAGGAATCATCGGGGTAAACTCAGGTGATGGAGACGAGGAAGCCACCGGTGATGGCATAGAATCCTATGATAAGCGAGGTCAGGAAATCATAGAACATGGTGACGTTGGATCTGTTATAATCGGAGAAGCAAATGGATAAGGGATCAATAGGAATGATAGGAGGGTCGAGAAAATTGTAGAAAGAGATATCCTTCACTGGAAAGGTCGAGGAAGATGAATGCGTGTAGAAGGTACGAGACTAATTGAAAGTCATATACCGAGAAATAGGCATCATCTTAGCAACGATATGCCTTACGCTCATTGTCATATACTAAGAAGACACTTAGCAAACCAAGCAGTTAGTTTGGTGCCTTCATGAAGGGAAAGAAGAACATAGCAAACACAACCAAACAATTGAAGCGTTAAATAATGAAAAAACAATCAAAGTGACGCTCCGAAGGAGTGCCACCCTGTGGGGAAAAGAATTGCTGAAGGTTGATGAGATAGATGGAAGTGGAGGTAGACTTGACAGAAAAGTGTGGCGGAAGATAGAGTAGTGACCATCAAGTAATGAGCCGTCTCAAGAACGCGACGATGCTTGCGCTCAGCCGTGCCTTTTTGAGCATGAGCACTAGGATAAGAGAACTGAGCAATAGTACCCTGCTCAGCAAGGACTCAAAGCAACAACTTGGAGATGTATTCTCCACCAAAGTCATCACAGAATACAAGACTAGGCATAGGGAACTTAGTTTGAACAATCGCATCAAAACACTTATAGATAAGATATCACTACGAGAAGAAATAAAGTATATCCAGTTGTGTTGAGAGAAGTCATCTATAAAGATCGTATACTAGCGATGACCTCCTTTCGAGGTAAAGGGAGATGGACCCCCAACATAAAAGAGAACAATGTTGAAAGGATGCTGAGACACTGTCTCGCTATGAGCATAAGGTAACTATACCTCTTTACCAAGCTGACAACCCTGGCGGTTTAGTGACACCGTTGGAGACGGATCCAAGAAGACCACGCCAAACTAAGGATGAGAGATGAGAGCCACACAAATGACTCCTAGCGATGATGCCACTTCTAAAAATAGTTGGTAGACAAGGCAACAGTGGTGGAGAGACTGGCGGCGGCGATGGCAGCAGAGTTACTTGGTCCAGCAATCCACATGCCTGCGCACTCTCCGTTACCCGCCGGTCCGGCTTGGTGTCCTTCTCCTGTTTGCGGGTTGTGTGGCACGCACTTGATTAAGCACCCCACGTTCTCCTACTGTGCGCCCTTGGCCCTGGCTTTAGGTAGCGCCTGTTGTCGGTGTACTAGAATAGGGGTACCCTAGTACCCCGAACTTGTGCATGGGCAGTTGCAGCACCCCGCGGCAAGGCTTGCCGGGCGAACGCCAAGATCCTCCGTGGTTCCCTTGGAGCCATTCAAGAAAAAAGTATTTAAGCTTAGGAGACAAGGCCCCGGCAAGAGAAGCTTGCCGGGAAGGACAACCAAGGCACTCCAAGGAACTTGCCGCGACGCGCCACGCGCTCCGGCAAGGCAACAAGGCCCCGGCAAGAGGAGCTTGCCGGGAAGACCAACCAAGGTACCTCGAGGCCCGGTGAGTGACAAGCTTCCGGACCCGACAAGATAACAGCAGCGGCAAGGCGCTTGCCGCGGCAGGCGGCCACTCTGTGCCCACGCTCCAGTGCATCCACCAACGTGTCGCTCTGGGGGCCTCTCCAGGCGCGTATGGCGGGAGGCTGTGCAGCCAGCGGTGCGTAGTGGCATGCGAAGCTGACAAGATCGCCATCGTGGCGAACGGTGGCGCCCTTAACGGTCCTTTTCTGCACTGTTTGGGCGACTCAGATGGGCATTTAATGCCCTTGTCCCTTGCCGTCAGGGTTAGGTAGGGTGCACTGTACAAGTAACTGTACCAACCACCTCATTTTTTACATTTGTACCCTTCTCTGTGTTGCCACCTGTCGGTGACCCCTTTAGCGTATAAAAGGAGGCCCATGCGCAACGTAGAGGGGGTTCGGTGGGAGAGGTTGGCGAGGTTCGACTAGTTCGGAACCCAAAAAAACACTACGCTCCCTCTCTGGAGCAAGAACACAAGATAATCAAACAAGCAGCAGTAGGAGTGTTATCTCTCCGAAGAGCTCCAAAGCTGGGTAAATTGCTCGTGTGCTTTGCCTCGATCTGCTCTTCGTGTGATCTCCACCCCCCGCCGAACCGAAAGGGGCTCGGTCCGCCGGTCCCATAGGTGTTCGTGGATCAGTTTCCCCGACATCTTTGGCGCGCCAGGTAGGGGGCGTCGAGATTGTGTGAACCTGATCCGGCATTCACACGAGCTAGATCTTCATTCCCTTCATCAACATGCCACCAAAGAAGAAGACTTCGGCGGCAGCCGCTCCGTCCACGTCACTTCCGCCACCGTTGGAGCAAACGGGAGGTGGAATGGACGCTGGCAGAAGAATGGACGTCGACGAGGAAGCTTATGATGCTGCCAGGTCCAATAACAAGGCTGCACAAACCTCGGCGACTGTACATGTTCCGCGCCACTCTCAGGAGGCGCAAGACCAACAGTGTCCTGGCACTTGCGGTGCCATACGCGTGATAGGCCAAGACCAAGCTGGTGGATCTCGGGGCTCTCAAGACCAGCATGCACGCCAGCGTGCTGGCACGAGCGGGGCACGGTCGCCTGGACGAGATACTGCTCCTTCTAACATAGTTAGAAGTCCGAGCACGTCCTGCTCCTCGCGCCGTCCGCCACTGCCACCCACCACTCCAGCAGAAGCTTTGGCGCGAGCTCAACTACTCCTAGATTACCCTCTGACGTCGGACAAGATCGACGAATGAAGGGCCACCATTCAGAGTCTCATCGGCTACGCCAACGGTGACACTCCATGGCGGCCGAGCGCGTCGCCGCCGCGGCAGGGTTGCCGGGCGCGAGCCGGTGGCGACGAAACGGGTGGAGGTGCAACTACCATGCAATCACCACCCCGAAGGCCAAGATCGCCGACTCGCCGGATCCACCTCAACAGTGACTCCACCGCATCGTCGGATCCATGGGCTCGTCGCGATCAGCGCCAAGTTCTTCATGATCGAAAACAAGAAGACGCTCGAACCCGCATCGAGCGCCGAAGAGAAGCGCGACGTCAATCCGACAAGCGCGCTGGGCCCTCTATTGACATGCATGCGCTAGGGGAACCAGGCGATCTGCCGTACGCGGTAGGTTGCCCTGCGTTCACTCGTGAGCTGCGGCAAGTCCAGTGGCCCAGCACGAAGAACTTCAAGCCAGACGTACCGGAGAAGTACGACGGCAAGACGCATCCATCAGAATTCCTCAGCATCTACACCATTGCGGTGCAGGCTGCCGGGGGACGGGATGACAAGATCCTTGCCAACTACTTCCCACTGGTGCTCAAGCCCAACGTCAGATCCTGGCTCATGCACTTGCCGGACAACTCCATATCCTCTTGGGCTGATCTGTGCCATCAGTTTGTCGGCGCCTTCACAGGCAGACACAAGCCTCATGGCCAGGAGAGTGATCTTCATCTACTCGCCCAGAAGGAAGGAGAGCCCCTGCGCAAGTACATTCAGAGATTTAGCAGTGTGCAGCACAACATCCCAGACGTCCACCCTGCCGCGGTGATCAGCGCGTTCCATCAGAACGTGCGAAACCACAGGATACGGGAGGAAATGGCGATGTGCAAGATCAGGGACGTCAGTGAGTTATATGCACTGGTCGTCAAGTGTGCTCGTGCTGAGGAAGGGAGGAGACTCCCCGGAGAGAATGTAGGAGCGGGAGGATCTGGCAGTGAAGATGCTGCCCCGGCAAGGAAAAACCGGCGGCGGAACAACAGGAAGAGGAAAGGCAAAGAGGTGCTAGTTGTTGAGCAGTCCGGCAACGGTGGTGGCACCAACAAAGCCAAAGCTGGTGACTCTGGCAAGGAGGTTGCCGCGGAGGTGGCGGTCGCCGACAAGCAGGACGGCACCAACAAGTAGTATTGCAAGATCCACCGCACCAAGGGCCATGATCTCCAGAGCTGCAAAAAAGTCGAGCAGCTTGTTGAGCAATCGAAAGCTGAATACGAGCAGCGCGACAAGGAGATGGCCCAGGAAGGTGCTGGGGGATCCGGCAAGAAACGTCCCGGCCGAGGAGGACGCCGCGGCAAGGCCAAGCAGCGGCAAGGAGATAGACCTCCTCGCGGCCGCGACAAGGATGAAGATGACGACGACGATGAAGACATGGATGATGAGGAGACTGATGAGCAGGAGTTCCAGAAAGCCACAGAGGTCCTGTGCGTTGACGGTGGTGCTTCTCTGCATACCTCGCACCGTCAGCTCAAGCAGTGGGTGCGGGAAGTTAATGCAGCAGAACCACCCGTCGAGTCACGGAAGCCTCTGAAATGGTCTAGCACGCCTATCATCTTTGATATTGAGGACCACCCTGATCGCATAACTGCGGTCGGGTGCTTGCCGATGTTGGTGTCACCAACAATCCGCAACCTCAAGGTCACTAAGATGCTAGTTGACGGCGGGGCCAGCTTGAACCTGATCTCCTCCATGGTGCTCCAGAAACTCCAGATCCCTGACAGCGAGCTCGAAGAGACCGGTACATTTCAAGGAATCAACCCGGGAAGGAGCAAGCCGAAGGGAAAGATCACGTTGCCGGTAACATTTGGCAGCGAGCTGAACTTCAGGACTGAGAGGGTCACGTTTGATGTTGCTGACTTTCCATTACCTTACAATGGAATCATTGGCCGTCCGGCACTCGCCAAGTTCATGGCAGCCTCTCACTATGCGTACAACGTACTGAAAATGCCAAGCCCGATAAGTGTCATCTCTGTCCCTGGCGACAAGAAGGATGGTCTTATCTGTGCCGACAAGATCTACCGGGAAGCAGCAGCCGCAGCAGAACGCAAGACACTTGCCGCTGAAGCTCCCGGGGGGAAGAAGAAGACCAAGTCCGGCAAGAGCTCTGATGCCTACTCCGGCAAGCGCACCTCTTCGGAGTGCTGCGCTACCGTCGAGGACGCACCATCGAGCTCCACCGGCAAGTGTAAGAAGGCAATGACAGCTCCACCTGAGACCAAGAAGGTGTCCGCCAAGGAGGACGGCACTGGTGGTACCTTCACCATCAGCGCCACTCTTGACCCCAAATAGGAAAGCGTGCTTGTTGCTTTCCTGCGGGCGAATGTCGACGTGTTTGCGTGGCAACCGTCTGATATCCCCGGTGTTCCCAGGAAAGTAATTGAGCACCACCTTGCCGTCTGTCCTCATGCGCGGCCCATCAAGCAGAAAGTCAGGAAACAGGCAGTGGAGCGCCAAGAATTCATCACAGAAGAAATCAAGAAGTTGGAAGCAGCAGGCCTTGTCAGAGGAGTGCTCCATCCCACATGGTTGGCCAATCCTGTTGTCGTGCGCAAGGCTAACGGGAAACAGAGGCTTTGTATTGACTTCACTGATGTTAATAAAGCTTGTCCCAAAGACCCATTTCCCTTGCCGCGCATTGACCAGATTGTTGACTCCACAGCTGGATGTGATTTGCTTTCATTTCTTGATGCATACTCAGGATACCATCAGATCTTCATGGCGGAAGAGGATGAAGAGAAAACCGCATTTATCACTCCGTGTGGCACGTACTGCTTCGTACGGATGCCTTTCGGTTTGAAGAATGCTGGTTCAACATTCGCAAGGGTAGTCCACCACGCTTTTGAGCCGCAGATGCACAGAAATGTGGAAGCCTACATGGATGACATAGTGGTCAAGAGCAAGAACAGGGCGACCCTGATTCAAGATTTAGACGAGACATTTGCAAATCTGCGCAAGATCAACCTCAAGCTTAACCCCGAGAAGTGCGTGTTTGGAGTCCCATCCGGCAAGCTTCTCGGGTTCTTCGTGTCTCAGTGGGGAATTGAAGCCAATCCCGACAAGATCAAGGCCATTGAGCAGATCGAAGCACCAAAGCGCGTCAAGGATGTACGAAGACTTGCCGGTTGCGTGGCTGCTCTCAGCAGGTTTATCTCTAGATCTGCTTAGCGCGCCCTGCCGTTTTTCAAAATATTGAAAAAGGCAGGTCCAATGAAATGGACTCCAGAGGCGGAGGCTGCGCTGCAGGACTTGAAGAGATACCTGTCCTCCACTCCAACACTTGTCGCACCTAAGCCACAAGAGAAGTTGCTGCTATATATAGCGGCAACCAATCAAGTGGTTAGTGCTACGTTAGTGGCGGAGAGGGAGGCAGATGATGAGCCAGCAACCACGGCAGATGCATCCAGCGACAAGCAGGGGGCTTCGCCGACAAGCTCTGGTCCCGACAGAGATGGATCTGCGCAGGAGCATGATAAGATGCAGAAGAGAATGGTGCAGCGTCCAGTTTACTTTGTCAGTTCCCTTCTGCAGGGGGCTAGATCAAGGTACTCTGGTGTGCAGAAGTTGCTTTTCGGCCTCCTCATGGCCTCGAGAAAGCTGTGCCATTACTTCCAAGCACATGAGATCACAGTCGTCACTCGCTTTCCGCTGAAGAGGATACTGCAAAGTCCAGAAGCGACAGGCAGGATTGTCGAGTGGGCGCTGGAACTGTCAAGCTTTGGCCTCAAGTTTGAGAGCACTTCAACTATCCAAAGCAGAGCATTGGCAGAGTTCATAGCAGAATGGATGCCAACACCAGATGAAGAAATTCCAGAGACAAGCATCCCCGTCAAAGAGGCAAGCAAAGAGTGGCTAATGTACTTTGATGGTGCCTTCTCACTGCAAGGCGCCGGTGCGGGCGTGCTGCTTGTCGCGCCCACCGGAGAGCACCTCAAGTACGTAGTCCAGATGCACTTTCCCAAGGAGCAAGCAACCAACAATACTGCAGAGTATGAAGGATTGCTTGCCGGTCTTAGAATCGCAGCAGACCTTGGGATCAAGAAGCTCATTGTCAGGGGTGACTCACAGCTTGTCGTCCGCCAAGTGAACAAGAACTACCAGAGTCCATTGATGGAAGCATATGTTGATGAAGTAAGGAAGCTAGAAGAGCACTTTGACGGCCTACAGATGGAGCATATCCCAAGAGCTCAGAATGACATTGCTGATGGCCTGTCAAAGTGCGCCGCACTAAAGTTACATGTGGAACCGGGAATCTTTGTGCTCAAGTTGACTCAACCATCCGTAACACCATCAACCGGACAAAGCAAGAAGAGGAAGTTGGTTTCTGGTGACTACTTTCCGGCAGAGCTCCCCGAAGCCGCCGCCAAGAAAGTCCCCAAGATCAACACCAAGGATGCTGAGGGGCAGTCTGCTCCGGCAAGCCTTATGGCTTGTTCCGTTGAAGCAGACGCTCCCGACAAGTTTTGCTCCGGCAAGCTTGCCGGGGAACATCAAGCTCCGGCAGGGCCGCAAGTCCTTGCCGTAGAAGCGGATGTTCCCGCAGCAGCATATGTGCCTTTAGTCCTTGTTGTCGAGCCACAAGCTCCAGCATGGGCACAGCAGATTGTCCATTTCCTTCAGACAGGAGAACTTCCCGAAGAGCAAGAAGAAGCGGAAAAAGTAGCCCGGCAGTCAAGTATGTACCAGTTTGTCGATAGCATACTGTACAGAAGAAGACTCAACGGTGTGAAATTGAAGTGTATTTGCCGAGAAGATGGACAAAAACTGTTGGCAGAGATACATGGAGGCATATGTGGCCACCACATTGGCGCAAGAGCACTTGCCGGCAAAGCTTTCCGGCAAAGTTTCTTTTGGACGACAGCCCTCCAGGATGCAACTGCACAAGTAACCAAGTGTGAAGCGTGCCAGTTCCACTACAAACAGATACACCAGCCAGCTCAAGCTCTCCAGACGATCCCTTTATCCTGGCCATTTTCGGTCTGGGGGCTCGATATCCTCGGCCCTTTCCCCCGAGCTGTCGGGGGCTTTGAGTACTTGTACGTCGCAATCGACAAGTTCACAAAGTGGCCGGAAGTGCAGCCAGTGAGGAAGGTGACAGCACAGTCAGCAGTCAAGTTCTTCAGGTCATTGTTTGCCGTTTCGGGATCCCTAACAGGATCATCACCGACAACGGCACGCAATTCACGAGTCGCACCTTCATGCAGTACGTCCAAGACCTTGGCGCCAAGGTCTGCTTCGCTTCTTTTGCTCATCCGAGAAGCAACGGTCAAGCAGAGAGGGCAAATGCTGAAGTGTTGCGCGGGCTCAAGACCAGAACTTTCGACAGGCTACGCAAGTGCGGAAGGAACTGGATCGAGGCGCTGCCAGTGGTTCTTTGGTTGATTAGAACGACGCCAAATTGAGCCACTGGCCAGACGCCTTTCGCTCTAGTCTATGGAGCAGAGGCAGTTCTCCCCACGAAACTCGTATACGGATCGCCTCGAGTGCTCGCTTATGATGAGCTTGAGCAAGAACAGCTGCGACAAGACGACGCGCTGCTCCTTGAGGAAGATCGTCTTCAGGCTGCTGTACGAGCTGCTCGATACCAGCAAGCTTTGCGCCGCTACCATAGCCGCAAAGTTAAGGCCAGAAGCTTCGAGGAAGGCGACCTTGTTCTTCGGCGCGTTCAGTCCGCCAAGAATTCCAACAAGTTGACGCCGAAGTGGGAAGGCCCTTATCGGGTGAAACGAGTCACAAGGCCCGGCGTTGTCCGCCTTGAGACCGAAGATGGCATTCCGGTGAGCAACTCCTGGAACACAGAACATCTTCGTAAGTTTTTCCCGTAGGGCGCGGTTGCCGGAACCCGTTCCGGCAACCACCTTTTGTACATGTCTTGCCGCTGTTGCATTAATCCTTTGTACAAAGCCGGGCGCAGATCCCGTGCATAAATAAAACCCCATGTGCTCCGCACAACTTGTCCATTTCATGCATTAGTTCCTTTCTTGCATGCGTTATCTGACACTTTGTGCAGCACTTACATCCGGTAAGCAATAACGAGCCGAAGGGCTCCATATCATTATTTTCTCTTCTTTCTTCTTTTCAACAAAGGAAAAGAAGGTTCCATCGCACACAAGTTTGCCGGGGGGGAAGGAGAAGATTGTGGTATGGACCAGGCGTCGTTCAAGCAAAGTTTTGCCTTGCCGGGAAGCAAACGACAGAAAAGCTAAGTTGCCAAAGTTTGAGCAATCAGTTTTTAAATTTTTGAGTTATCTTCCTCGAACGACCCTGCTTTGTATGGAAAACCTGTGCGTGGAGGAACCAACTCGTGGCTAGTTGCGCCCTTACTTTGTTTCGAGTCCGCTCAACAACTTAAGTGTGCTGCATCTAGTCGCGACAAGGTTTCTTGTCGGAAGCAGCGCCGCCAGCAGGCTGCTGACGTTCCGCACTCAGCGCTCGCGGCTCGGGCACCTGCGCCGACAAGTTCCCTAGAAGAGTAGGGTAAAAACATACAAAGGAAAGAATCTAGTAGAGGAAATAACATAGCAATTGATGACAGAAATAAAGTTATATTACAAGATAACTTGTCGCAGCTCTAACAGACTGTTTTCATAACATGATTAGCAGCGACAAGGGAAAAGAAGAAATGGGCGGCCTAGTCTACGCGGTCGCCCTCAACCCTCTTGATCTCGCTCACCTTGTCCACAATGGGTGCGACAAGGGCCTTGAGTGCGTCCCGATCGGCGTCTGGCGGCAAGGACTTGAGGACGTTGGTGAAGCTGAGGCCTGGATTGCGGAAGGCCACCTTCATCAGCACCTTCTGGAGAACCCCGGCGCAGATTTTGCGCGACTCGTCGGCCAGCTGCTTTGGGATCCTCTCCCGGAGCCGCTGGAGTGCCGTCGCCACGCCCTTGAAGAACAGGCTGAGCTTGGCGCTGGGTTGGAGATTCTCGTCGGAGGGATACCCAAAGTCCTCCATCCCCAGCTGCGCCAGCTCCTCGTTGATGACTGCGGCAATATTCACCAGACCCTCGGTCCAGTGCTCCACAGTATCTCTGAATGAGTTCTGGGTAACTGTGATGCTCTCTAGCAGCGCCGTGTCTGCCTTGACCTTCTCCGACAAGGTCTTCTCCCGCTCCTTGGCGGCCTCCAGCATCTGCGTCAGCGTGGCCAGCTTCAACTCCAGGTCTGCATTGGAATCCTTGGCGGCGCTGAGCTCCTTGCCCCTCTCAGCGACAAGACCCTGCAGCTCACCGTGGGCGGCAGCATCCTTCTCACGCTCATGCTTGAGCGCGGCAAGCTCCTCGCCGCTCTTCCCAATGTTGGCCTCCAGCTGCGCCACCTTCTCTTCCAGCTCTTTCTTGGCGGCCTCTGCGATTGCGGCAGCGTCCTTTGCTTCCTTGAGCGCCCCGCCAAGTGCTTGCTCGCGCTCGGCGAGCTCCTCCTTGTAGCTATCGAGGTTGGCCTTCCGCTGCACCAATTCGCCTTCTCACGCGGACTGCTTCTCGGCGGCCAGCCTTTGTTCCTCCTCAGCTTCGGCCGTCTCGAGAAGGAAGGCCGTGCACTCCTCAGCAAGTCGCTCCCGCTCCTGTGCCAGGGACCGGAGAGCTTCTTGATTGTGGCCCCGGAGCTCCTCCGCGCGCTTCTCCATATCAACTCCCGCCTTCGCGACAAGCGCTTCCCGGGAAGCCAGCTTGGCTTGCCGCGCGCGGTAGAGGGACAACAGCCTCCGCAGCAGCTGCTCCTCCTCAGGCTCGCCACTTCTGCTGCTGTGCGCGTCAACCAACGACAGTCCAGCGGAGGTGAGCACCTCCTCATCGAAAGTTTCCCCCTCGACCGGCGCCCTGGAGCTCGACGCCCAGGGTAGCTTGATGAAGATATCGTCGCCGGCCTTCAAGTAGACGCCGGGCTGGGGCTCCTCGGAGCCCGGCTCCGCAGCAGCGGCAGAGGGATCGGCGGTCGGCGCAGCGCCTGGCGCTCCTGCGGCCTCAGGGTCGTCAGTGCGATCGCACGACCCCTCGCCGGCTTCTGCGGCGGCAGCCTTGGCGGCCTCCTTGCCGGCGGTCTCATCGGCACCGGCCCCTTCTTCGTTGGCGGCGGCGTCGTCAGTGCTGCCATGCGCGCCTTCCTCGCCGGCGCCCTCTGTCTCCATTGGCTCAGCAGCAGATGGGTCTGAAGAACGAAGAAGGGAGAAAAATCAATCAAAAATCCAAGAGAAGAAAATCAGAAGAAGAAGAACCCAAGGGAAAGTTTTTGGACAAGTGAATTACCTGTGCGAAGATCTGCAGTTGCGGTCTCGGCCGCCCCAGGATCGACGGTGCTGCCCCTTGCCGGAGAGTTCTCCCTTGCCGGAGAGTGCTCCCTTGCCGGGGACTCCTCCCTTGGCGGCATAGTCGAAGAAGATGGCACTTCGGGACCAGCTTCCGGGCGCTCCTGATATGGCTGCTCTGCTCCTACACAAATCAACAAGCAAGATATCAACAAAGGAAAAAGCACTCATGCGCGCCTGACAGCAGAAAGCTAACTATGAACTTACGCTGGGGGCTGCTTTGAGGAGTGGTTGCCGGGTCCGTCAAGGTGGTCTCGGACCCACCCCCCGCTGACACGGTGGGGTCATCTTTGATGACAATCACCGCGGCCTTGGCCCTCTTCGCCACTCTCTGGGCCAGCGTCCTGAAAAGAAAGGAGTCCAGATTGAAGCAAGTCAGATACAAGATAAAAACAGCAATATTGAAGAACTACAAGAGCACCAAAGAAACTTACTCTTCTTCCTCCTCGTCGGAGCTGAGCGTGGAAAGATCGAAGTCCGGCTCCCTTCCGGTGCGGCGAGGCGGAGGAGTAGGATCCCTTGCCCGCTTGGCGGGGGCAGTGGCGGTGGCTCGGGAAGATCCCGCTCCAGTTGCCGCTGCTGCGTGAGGCACTCCTGCGGCAACATTGCTTGCCGCGGTAGAGCATGTCGCACGGCTTGGCGGTTGTTGACCCGGCTGCCGCCCCGCTACGTCCACGGCCCTGCGAAGACACCTTCTTGGAGGGGCCGGGGGCTCCGCCTGCAGCAAACTTTCTGAAGGCTCGGGCTCTTCCTCGCCGGCCTCGCTCGGCTCAGCTTCAGAGCCGGCAGGATCTTCTTCGCCAATGAACTCCGCGCGATCGGCGAGGTTTGCCGCCTCTGCCGCCTCCGCCTCCTCCACAGTGAACCCGAACGCGCCCGCGGCAGCTACGGCCGCAACCTCTTCCGCCCTAGTGGCGATGCGCTGCAGCTCCTCGTCGGTGGTGTCACAGGTGAGGCTCTTCTGCTCGTCAGCGTGGACCAGCATTTCTTCCAAGTTGTCGAAGAACGCTTGCACGACGTCATCCGCAGGCTCTTGCCAAGTTGGGACGATTCCGTGTGAATCGCACAACGGCATCATGGCGCAGATCCGATCAAGCGAAGAATTGTTGCACAATGGAACGACGCCCCTCGGCAGCGTGAATGGGAGCTGGGGATCGCGTTTGAACAACTCCAGGAGCATTGCATCCACCTCCAAGACGGTGAAGTTGTAGTTGAGGCCCGGCCGCAGCCTCATGATGTCCGTCGAGTTCTTGAATTCCCAGGCGGGCCTCCCCCTCTCCTGCAGGGGGGCGATGCGGCGGCGGAGGAAATCTACGCCTACAACGCCTACAGTGAGCCCGGCAAGCCTGAGGCGAAGGATCCTAGTGATGGCGATCTTCAGCCTCTCGTCTTCCGGGGCCACGTTGCTCCAGTCATTGCCGCGCACTATTGGAGCTTGGCGCACGGCGGTGAAGGGCTGCGGATTCTCCTCGACGATCCAGCACCACTCCGCTCTCCACTCCTCCCACTTGCTGCGGAGCTCACCCTCCAAGTACGCCTCCTTATTGCCGACTCTCGAGATCCAGGCGATCCCTCCGGCAAGCGGCTCTCCTCTCTCTACCCGAGGCATGAAGAAGTGGCGGAAAAGGGCAACATTGGGGTGGACTCCGACAAAGTTTTCACACAAATGTGCGAAAACCGCCATGGTCAGAACGGCGTTGGGGGTGAAATCAAGGAGGCGGAGGTCATAGGTGTTCATGATATCGCAGAAGAACTCCGAGAAGGGCGGGCAGAGCCTGCAATAGAAGAATAGCGCGAAGAATGGGTACCCGTTTGGAGCCAGTCCCGAAGCAGCGGCCGGGAGTACCCTCGTGCGCGGATGCGCCCGCGTCTCCGTCGCCCAAAAGTGGTAGAAGTACTCCCTCAGCTCCCTCGCGCCGAGCTGGGGGGAGAAGATCGCCCGCTCCTTCCGCAGCGCCGCGAGCCACTGCGCCTCGGCCGACTTCACGCCCTTTCCCTTGTCGTCTTTCGGAGCCATGGCGGAGGTGGTGGGGGAGGTCGACGGTGTTGGTGATGCTGGTGGCAATGGGGGGCGGAGCACTGCTCTCTCGGCTTCGAGAAGAAGAGGGGGGAGCAGCGGAGGTTCATGAAGATGGAGTAGTAGCAACCAGCGAGGGGGAACGAACTGCCCCTGTTTCCTCTGCTTATAAAGAGGGACGGGGCGGACGTTTCGCCCTTCCGAATAAAGAACCACCCACGATCTCTCCCATGACGCCGCATTCGACGCGTGCCGTTAGGGGAGGGCGCGGTGGATACGGAGCGAGATTCGGCGTGGCCCAGTCCGCGTGTGCCCGTGCCCTGTCTTGGGCCTGGCCCAACAGTGCTCGGCACCGTGTCTGGCCCAGGCCCGGGGGCTCCTGTCGGTGTACTAGAATAGGGGTACCCTAGTACCCCGAACTTGTGCACGGGCAGTTGCAGCACCCCGCGGCAAGGCTTGCCGGGCAAACGCCAAGATCCTCCGTGGTTCCCTTGGAGCCATTCAAGAACAAAGTATTTAAGCTCAGGAGACAAGGCCCCGGCAAGAGAAGCTTGCCGGGAAGGACAACCAAGGCACTCCAAGGAACTTGCCGCGACGCGCCACGCGCTCCGGCAAGGCAACAAGGCCCCGGCAAGAGGAGCTTGCCGGGAAGACCATCCAAGGTACCTCGAGGCCCGGTGAGCGACAAGCTTCCGGACCCGACAAGATAACAGCAGCGGCAAGGCGCTTGCCGCCGCAGGCGGCCACTCTATGCCCACGCTCCAGCGCATCCACCAACGTGTCGCTCTGGGGGCCTCTCCAGGCGCGCGTGGCGGGAGGCTGTGCAGCCAGCGGTGTGTAGTGGCATGCGAAGCTGACAAGATCGCCATCGTGGCGAACGGTGGCGCCCTTAACGGTCCTTTTCTGCACTGTTTGGGCGACTCAGACGGGCATTTAATGCCCTTGTCCCCTACCGTCAGGGTTAGGTAGGGTGCACTGTACAAGTAACTGTACCAACCACCTCATTTTTTACATTTGTACCCTTCTCTGCGTTGCCACCTGTCGGTGACCCCTTTAGCGTATAAAAGGAGGCCCATGCGCAACGTAGAGGGGGTTCGGTGGGAGAGGTTGGCGAGGTTCGACTAGTTCGGAACCCAGAAAAACACTACGCTCCCTCTCTGGAGCAAGAACACAAGATAATCAAACAAGCAGCAGTAGGAGTGTTATCTCTCCGGAGAGCTCCGAAGCTGGGTAAACTGCTCGTGTGCTTCGCCTCGATCTGCTCTTCGTGTGATCTCCGCCCCCCGCCGAACCGAAAGGGGCTCGGTCCGCCGGTCCCATAGGTGTTCGTGGATCAGTTTCCCCGACACCTGTCCTCGGCTTGTCGTGCATAATCCAGGTACGCGCCAACTGTCCAAGCTCTTTCTCACCATTGGTGTTGCTTGAGGATTATGGTGTCGCTCAGCAAGGGAGCACGGGATGTGGGATTGAGACGGTACACATAGTAGCCCGCAGCAAGGCAAAGCTTGCCCATCCGGACTGGCAGGGAGCAGAGGTGGACACAAAGGTGGACGTTGAGTCTCAACAATGCGCTCGTAGTAAGAGCAGCACGAGCAAGAAGGTCCTAGATATACTTTTCTTAAAAAATAAAGAAGCCATCAGAGGTAGAAGAAACCTCATTCTCAAGGAAGTAGTGAAGAGGACCAAGATCATACATAAGAAATTCACTATGACGAGCCTTCACAAAGGCAATGTAAGAGTTGTCCCTAGTGATGATCGACATATGGAACGAATGTCAGACCACGAGTTAGTTGGTGGACAGAATGTGTAGGATCATGAGCACTCACTAAAAACCTGCCGCCTTCACTACTGAGATGAAGCGCTCAAACCGGGCACGTGAGGGGTTTGCTTAATACCATATAGGGGGCGACGAAGACGAGAAACCATGCCATCCGGAAGAGAATACCCATGTGGTGGCTACATGTAGGCATTCTTGACATCAAGTTGAGAGAGAGACTAGTGGCGAATAGAAGCCACAACGGAAAGTGTGCGAAGAGTGGTCATCTGGGCCATACAGGAGCAAATGTCTAATCGTAGTCTTGACTATGTTCTCACCACTAGAAGAGCTTCGTAAAGCTCAAGAGAAACATCAGAGTCTTACCCTTGTAGGCTCACTTACAAGTGATGTGACGAGCAAGACGAAGGGAAATGAGATTTCACTAGCCGACGCGGGGAAGAGCATTCAATGCCATTACATGCTGCTATTTTGCGTGAACAAAAATGTCACGGTAAGAAGTCTTCTTGGGAAGAGCAGCACAATAACCATAGTAGTTAATAGGTAGAAGCCGACGAGCTCAGTAGCCATTAGTAGGCTGTAGGCTGATCTGGAGGCCATGTGTTGCCAATAGAAGAAGACATGGTAGTCAAGGAAGATGACTCATTAGAAGAATGCACAACACACGGACAATTATTGTAGTAAAGTCAAGGAAGATGAGCAAGAGAAGGAAGATGAAAAGATGAAGCGCAAGAGTGACTCGACTATCAACTAGTAGGGAAGTTCCATTTGACAGTAAAAACATGAATAGGGGAATCTAGATGTGGAATACCCAAGTGGCGGCTGCACGTAAACCTCCTCACACAGCTCACCATTAAGAAAGACATTCTTAACATCAAGCTGAGACGCAGACACATGATGAATATGGCCCGCGGGAGCAAAAATTCTCATCGTAATTAGGGCCATGCTACCGCTGAAAGCCACAAGCCACAAGACGAGCTTTGTAATGCTTAAGAGAACCAGTAGAGCGAGTCTTCACCTCGTAGACCCACCAAATAATGGGAAGAACACGAGGAGGAAGAGAAACAATATCCCACATGCCAATGCGCTCAACAGTAGAAATATCCTCTATCATGGCAAGGTGCCATTTGGTATGAAAAACATCAAGATAAGAAGTCTGCTCAAGAACAACAATGCCAATGTTTGAAAGACCAAGGCGGTAAGTAGGCGAAAGAGGACGAGGACGCAGGCCACAAGTAGGCCGAGACGGGGAAGATGGCACATCAGTAGACGCATCCACAACACTCGAACGACGTGTATAAAAGTAAGGCAAATAAGAAAGAATACGAGCAAGAATCATCGAGATAAACTTAGGTGATGAAGACAAGGAAACCACCCGTGATAAATGTGTCAAATCCTGTGATAAGAAGGTGAGAAAATCGTAGGAGATGATGGTGTTGAATCTTGAATAATCGGAGAAGCAAGAGCAGTACGAGGAATGGATCAGGGCTCAACAAGAGTGATAGGAGTGTCGGGGAGAGTGGAAACAGATGCCCTCCACTGAAAAGGTCGGGGAGATGGACGCGGGTAGAAGGGACGAGACTCATCGAAAGTCATATCCTGAGAAATAGTCATCCGACGACCAACATGATCCGAGCAATGATATCCCTTATGCTCATCGTTATATCCTAATAAGCCACACTCAGCGGACCGAGCAATAAGTTTGGTGCCTTCACAAGGGGCAAGAGGGAGACAACAAACACAACCAATCAATTGAAGCGCCGAACAATCAGGAAATGATCAAATAGACACTCGAAAGGAGACCACCCTACATAGCAGTGGATTGGATTGCCGAAGGTTGATGAGTTAGATGGAAGTGGAGATAGACTAGGCCCAAAAGTGTGGTGGAAGAGAGGTAGTGTCCATCAATAGATGAGCCTTAAGAAAGTGATGATGCTTGCGCTCAGCCATGCAATTCTGGGCATGAGCACCAGGATAAGAGAATTGAGTAAGAGCACCCTGCTTAGCAAGGACCTCCACGCAACAGCTTGGAGATATACACTCCATCGGAGTCATCACAGAACACAGGAATAGGTGTAATGAACTGAGTGGAACCAAGGCGGAAAAACACTTATATAGATAAGACCTTACTACTAGAAGAAATAAAAGATATCCAACTGTTCAGAGAAGTCATCTATAAAGATAGTATACTAGCAATGACCTCCTTTTGAGGCAAAGGCAGATGGACCCCAGACATCAAAGAACATTGTCGAAAGGACACTGAGGCACTGTCTCGCTATGAGTATGAGGTAACTGTACCTGTTTACCAAGCCAACAACCCTGGTGGTTTAGAGACATCGTTGGAGATGGATCCAAGAAGACCATGTTGAACTAATGACGAGAGATGAGACCCACACAAGTGTCCAAGGCAATGATGCCACTGCTGAAAATAACTGGTAGACAAGGCAACAGAGGCAGAGAGACTGGCGGCGGCGGCAACAGAGGGACTTGATTGCATCACATCTGCATGTGCACTCTTCGTTCCCGCTGATCTCGCTTGGTGTGCTTCTCCTGTTTACAGGTTGTGTAGCACACACTTGATTAAGCACCGCACGTTCTTCTACTGTGCGCCCTTGGCCTCGGCTTTAGGTATGTTCCGACTGTCCATGCTCGTGCTCGCCATTGGTGTTGCTTGAGTGTCCGGTCTTGGTGTCGCCCAACAAGGAAACAAGGGATGTGGGATTGAGACAGTTCCCATAGCAACTAGCAGCAAGGCGAAGGATGCCCATTTATATTGGTAGGGAGCGAAGGTGGACACAGAGGTGGATGTTGACACCATAGGAGTCTCAACAGTGCGCTCATCAGTAAGAGCAGCACACGCAAGATGATCCTGGATATACTTCTCTTAGGAAATAAAGAAGCCATTAGAGGTAGATGAAACCTCAGTCTCAGGAAAGTAGCAACGAGGACCAAGATCAGACATAAGAAACTCACTATGACGAGCCTTTACAAATGATATACTTTGTCGCCAGTGATGATTGACATCTAGAACAAATGTTCGACCATGAGTTGAATGGTGGATAAGATGTGAAGGATCATGAGCATCCAAAAAACCAGCCACAATCACCACTAAGACGAAGCGCTCAAACCAAACACGAGGATACCATATAGAGAGCAACGAAGACGACAGACCATGCCATCAAAAAGATAATACCCATGCGGTGGCTACATGTAGGCATTATTGACATCAAGCTGAGAGAGACTAGTGGCGAACATAAGCCACATCGAAAAGTGTGTGAAGAGTGGTCATCTGGACCGTATAGGAGCAAATGTCTAATCGTAGTCATGACCATGTTCTCACCACTAGACGAGCTTTGTAATGCTCAAGAGAACCATTAGTCTTATGCTTGTAGACCCACTTACAAGTGATGACACGAGCACGATGAGGAAGGCAAATGAGATTCCACGTGCCGATGTGGGCAAGAACATCATTCCTTGATGCCATCACATGTTGTCACATGGGATAAGAAGTCGTCTCGGAAAGAGCAGTGCAATAACCATAGCGGTCAATAGGTAGAAGTGGGCGAGCTCGGAAGCCATAAGTAGGCTGAGTTGGAGGTGGTGCGTTGCCAACAGAAGAAGACGTAGTTCGCGAACATATTTTGAATTTGACGCGAACATTTTACGAATTCACATATTCTTGTATATGTGAATAGTTTTTTGTATTCATGTGCATTTTTTGAATTCACGAACTTGTTTTGAATGCGTGAAATTTTTGAATATGTGATCATCTTTTGAATACATGAACAATTTTGGAATTCACAGGTTTTTTGGAATCCGTGAATATTTTGGAATTAGTGAACATTTTTTGCATCCACAATCTTTTTTGGAATTGGTGAAGATTTTTCGTATTCGCAAACATATATTTTGAATTTGTGAACATTTATTGAATTTCTAACTATTTTGTCAAATTCGCCTTATATGCTATTAGATTGTAAGTGTTGAAGTGTGTATGTGGATTGCCTAGCCCTTTCCATTAGTTCAGACTTTAGGTTGCGTGAATTGTCTAGCCCTTTCCATTATTTTGGACTTTTGGTTTGCATTGGCTAGTTCATGAAGATTAACACTAAGGATATGGTGTGATGTATAAAGAATTATGTTCAATGATATATTTACTGTTTGGATCAAATTATTTTTTGAAAGCAAGGGTTAAAGTTTGCCAAATAAAAGAAGATTATCATTCGGACTGGATAGAATATGAGTAAATCCCACTCGATCCTGTTTGCATCAAAAGCATGTCCTACTTTGGAGAAGAATGCACCAATGATTTTGGTAGCTATAACTCATCTCAGCAATTATGTTTAGGCCTCATTCCCCTAATGCGCCAGTCATTATCTCATTTCCCATATTTCTTAGTCTCATTCCCAAACACTTCACGATCCGCACGTGTCACATGTGGTAAGCAATTCAAAAAATTCAAAAAAAAAATTCACGATCGTAGAGAGAGAACGCCAGCGGCAATGGCAGCATTATCCCCTCCTTTCATGCCACTTGAGAGGATGAAGGCTCTTGCGACATTGTGCGAGAGGCATCGCCACTAGCAAGGTTGCCACCATCCTGACCACGACGGCAATGCTGCAGAGCATATGGTAGAGGGTGTAGGACGGTGGAGCAACGACGCTTCGGGAGGAGTTGCACCCGAACAAGGGGCAGTGCAGTCTATTTCTTCTTTCGGGCGAGTGGCAGCCAGATTGACAAGACTCCCAACAAGATGACAATAAGGTGTTAGATCCGACAAAGAGTCATCTTCAATAGCAGAGGCGAACATTGAGCTCCATGGGAGTCTCAACAATGCACTCATCAGTAAGAGCGGCACGAGCAAGAAGATCATGGATTATTTTTCTTGAAAGAGGGCCAAGATCAGACATAAGAAACTGCTTACTAAGACGTGCCTTCACAAAGGCAATATACTCGGGGGTCTTTGCCAGTGAATGTCATGACATCAACATATGGCAGAAGAGTCCTACCAAGAGCAAAAAGGTGGACAAACAATGTAGGATCATGAGCACTCGCTCAGCGGTAGCCACCACAAAGGAAGAATACTCAAATCAGGCACGAGGGGCTTGCTTAAAGCCATAGAGAGAGCGATAAAGACGACAAAGCATGTCATCAGGAGTAGAATAACCAGGTCGTGGGTGCATGTAAACCTCCTCACGCAGATCACCATTAAGAAAGGCATTCATAACATCTAGCCGGGACACAGACTAGTGGCAAACAGAGATCATATGGTTTGCAGGAGCAAAATGTCTCATCGTAATCAGCACCATGCTTCTGCTGAAAGCTACGAGTGATAGTACGAGCTTTGTAACCCTCAAGAGAAGCATCAAAGTGAGTCTTAATCTTGTAGACCCACCAGGTGATGGGACAAACACGAGGAGGGATAGAAATAGTATCCCATGTGCCGATGCGCTCAAGCATTCTCCTCCACCATCGCAAGGTTCCATTTCGTATGGGCAACATCACAATGAGAAGCCGGCTCAAGAAAAGTAGTGCCAACGACCAAGGCAGTCAACACGCGGAATCGGACGAGGATGCAAGCCATAAGTAAGCTGAGATGGGGAAGACAACACAACTCATAGATAGTGTGTATCAAAGTGAGGAAAAGATGGAAGAATACGAGTAGAAATCATTGGAATAAACTCAGGTGATGGAACGAGGAAGCCACCGGCGATGAATGTGTAGAATCCTATGATAAGCGAGGTGAGGAAATCATCGGGGATGATGGCGTTGGATCTGCAATAATCGGAGAAGCAGGAGCAGTACGGCGAGTGAATAAGGGCTCAACCGGAGTGATAGGAGTGTTTGGAAAATTGTGGAAATAGATATCCTCCACTGAAAAGATCGAAGTGGACGCGGCTAGAAGGGACGTGGCTCATCAAAAGCCATATCCTGAGAAATAGGCATATGACGACCAACATGATCCCAACAACGATATCCCTTATGCTTATCATTGTATCATGAGAAGACACACTCAACGGACTTAGCAGTCAGTTTGGTGTGTTCACGAGGGGCAAGAAGGACATAGTAACACAACCAAACAATTGAAGCGCCGAATAATCAGGAAACGATCAAAGAGACGCTCGAAAGCAGCGCCACCTGACAAAGTAGTGGATGGAGGTTGATGAGATAGATGGAAGTGGAGACAGACTCGACCCAAAAGTGCGGTGGATGAGAGGCAGAGACCATCAACGCACGAGCCGTCGCTAGAAGCTTATGATGTCTGCGCTTAGCCACGCCATCTGAGCATATGCACCAGGACAAGATAACTGAGAAAGAGTACCCTGCTCAACAAGGACTCCATGCAACAACTTGGAGATATACTCCCCACTAGAGTCGTCACAGAACACACGAATAGGCGTAGAGAAGTGAGCGTGAACTATGGCAGCAAAACACACATATATAGATAAGACCTCACTACGAGAAGAAATAAAGTATATCCAGGTGTGTCGAGAGAAGTCATCTATAAAGATAATATACTGGCAATGACCTCCTTTCGAGGCAAAGGGAGATGGGCCCCACACATCAGAGTGAACAAGGTTAAAAGGACGCCGAGACACTGTCTGAATATGACTATAAGGAAACTAGACCTGTTTACCAAGGTGACAACTCGATGGTTTAAATACGTCGTTGGAGACGTATCCAAGAAGACCATGTCGAACTAATGATGAGAGATGAGAGCCACACAAGTGACCCAAGGTGATGATGTCACTACTGAAAATAACTCATAGACAATGCAACAAAGGTGGAGAGACTGGTGGCGGTGGCAGCAGAGGAACTTGATCCAACATCCCATGTGCGTGTGCACTCTTTGTTCACAGCTGATTCGGCTTGGTGTTCTGCTCCTGTTTGTGAGTTTTATGCCACACACTTAATTAAGCACCCCACATCTACTACTGTGCGCCCTTGGCCCCGACTTTAGGTTGTGTTGTGTCCTCTGCTTCGACTGTCCGAGCTCCTACTTGCCATTGGTGCTGCTCCACAGCAAAGCAAAGGATGCCCATCTAGACTGACAGGGAGTGGAGGTGGACACAATGGTGGACGTTGACTCCATTGGAGTCTCAATAGTGCGCCATTAGTAAGAGCAGCACGAGCAAGATCCTAGATATACTTCTGTTATAGGAAATAAAGAAGCCATTAGAGGTAGAAGTAATCTCAATCTTAAGTAGCAAAGAGAACTAAGATCGTACATAAGAAACTCACTATGACGAGCCTTCACATAGGCAATGTACTTAGTCGTCGCCAGTGATGATCGACATATAGGGTAAGTGTTTGGCCATGAGTTGAATGGTGGATAGAATGTTCAGGATCATGAGCACTCGTCGAAAAACTAGCCACAGGCACCACTAAAGCGCTCAAATCAGGCATGAGGGGTTTGCCCCTTAGGAAGAGATCCAGGTGGTGGCTACATGTAGCCATTCTTGACATCAAGCCAAGAGACTGAAAGACTAAGGTGGGCAATAGGCAAAAGCGGACATGGACCCATAAGTAGGATGAGACGGGGAAGATGGCACATCAGTAGACACATCCACAACACATGAATGACGTGTATAAAAGTGAGGCAAATATGGAAGAATACGAGGAAGAATCAACAAGATAAACTCAAGTGATGAAGACAAGGAAGCCACCGGTGATAAAGGTGTAGAATCCTGTGACAGGCGAGGTGAGGAAATCATAGGTGATGATGGTGCTGAATCTGGAATAATAGAGAAGGAGTAGTACGAGGAATGGATTAGGGCTCAACAAGGGTGATAGGAGTGTCGGGAAAAGTGAGGAAACAGATATCCTCCATGGAAAAGGTCAGGGAAGATGGACACGGGTAGAAGGGACGAGACTCATCAAAAGTCATATCCCAAGAAATAGTCATCTGACGACCAACATGATCCTAACAATGATATCCCTTATGCTCATTGTTGTAAGTTTGGTGCGTTCATGAGGGGCAAGAAGGACACAACAAACACAACCAAACAATTGAAGCGTCAAACAATCAGAAAACGATCAAATAGACGTTCGAAAGGAGACCCCCACTCTAGAGTGCAGTGGATTGGATTGCTGAAGGTCAATGAGATAGATGGAACTGGAGACAGACTCGGCCCAAAAGTGTGGTAGAAGAGAGACAGTGACCATCAATGGATGAGCCTTCTCAAGAAGGTGATGATGCTTGCGCTCAACCACGCCATTCTGAGCATGAGCACCAAGATAAGAGAACTGAGCAAGAGTACCCTGCTCGACAAGGACTAAAAGCAACAACGTGGAGATGTATTCTCCACCAGAGTCATCACAAAATACAAGACTAGGCGTAGAGAACTTAGTGTGAACCATGTCATCAAAACACTTATATGGATAAGACACCACTACGAGAAGAAATAAAGTATATCTAGTTGTGCTGAGAGAAGTCATCTATAAAGACAGTATAGTAGCGATGACCTCTTTTCGAGGCAAAGGGAGATGGACCCCAAACTTTAAGAGAACAATGTCTCCAAGAGAATCATAGGAGTCTCAACAGTGTGCTCATCAGTAGGAGCAACACGAGCAAGAAGATCCTAGCTATACTTCTCTTATAGCAAATAAAGAAGCCATTAGAGGTAGAAGAAACCTCAGTCTCAAGGAAGTAGCGAAGAGGACCAATATCGGACATAAGAAACTCACTATGACGAGCCTTCACAAATGCAATGTACTTTGTCGCCAGTGATGATTGGCATATAAAACAAGTGTTGGACCACGAGTTGAATGGTGGATAGAACGTGAAGGATCATGAGCACTGGCCGAAAAACCAGTCATAGTCACTACTGAGAAAAAGTGCTCAAACCAGGCATGAGGGATTTGCTTAAGACCATATAGAGTGACGAAGACGATAGACCATGCCATTAGGATGGGAACACCCAGGTGGTGGCTACATGTATGCATTCTTGACATCAAGCTGAGAGAGAGGGAGGGAGCGAGAGAGAGAGACTAGTGGCAAACAGAAGCCACATCAAAAAGTGTGCGAAGAGTGGTCATCTGGGCTGTATAGGAGCATATATCTCATCATAGTCATGACCATGTTCTCACCACTAGACAAGCTTTGTAATGCTCAATAGAACCGTCAGAGGCTTAACTAACCTTGTAGACCCACTTATAAGTGATGAGACGAGCAGGAGGACGAAGGGAAATGAGATCCCTCGTGCCGATGCACGCAGGAGCATCAATCTCAGCTGTCGTCGCATGCTGCCATTTGGCACGAACAACACTGTCAAGATAAGAAGTCGTCTCAAGAAGTGTGGCCCCAGACTAACCATAAGCATCAATAAGAGGAAGTCGGAGGCAGTGCGTTACCAATAGAAGAAGATAGTAGTCGAGGGAGATGGCTCATCAGATGAACCCAAAATACACGGATGGTCAATGAGGTAACGAAGATGAGGTGGAGTCAATAGGGCGGCCTTAGGGGACGAGCTAGGAGAGGTAGTCTCAGGTTATAAACGGGGTGGGGAAGCCGCAGGTGACGACGGTGTGGGGTCTACAATAGTACTACGGAAAGACACGGTGGGATGGGTGGACGAGAGGAAATACTTGAGTGATAGGTGTATTGGAAAAAGTGAGGAAACAAATATCCTCAATGGGGGAGGCCAAAGGAGAGGATGGACGAGCAAACACAGCTCCTTAAGGTTTTGAGGACGAGGCATTTCGAGTATGGCCTTGATTTTACTCAGGTTGATTTCTATTACCTGATGTCGAATGAGAAACCGTTGGAATGCCTGACGAGACCATGAAGGTGCACTTCAACGGGGTTAACTTGAGTGCATGTTGCCTTAGGTGGTCGAGTACGATTTGGAGATGTTGAAGATGTTCTTCATAGGATACCACCTTTACAATGAGATCATCTACATAACACTCGACAGTCTTATGTATGATCTCATCAAAGATCTTAGCCATGGCGCGTTGGTATGTAGCACCGGCATATAAAGGACGAGACTCATCAAAAGTCACATCCCAAGAAATTGACGACTGACAGAATCCCAACCCGATAGCCCTTGCTCATCACTGTAACCTAAGAAGACACATTCAATGAACTGAGCAGTTAGTTTGCTGCATTCGAGAGGGGGGGCAAAAAAATGTAGCAAATGTAAGCAAACGGAGGAATTATTGAGTTAGGAGAATGACCAAAAAAACGCTCGAGAGGAATGTCACCTTGTAGAGCAGAGGAAGGATGAATGTTGATGACATAGGTGGAGTAGAAACTACGTCAACCCAAAAGTGAGGTGCAAGAGAGGCGACAATCATCAACGCACGAGCCACCTCAAGAAGGTAACCATGACAATCATCAACGCACGAGCCACCTCAAGAAGGTAACCATGCTTGCACTCAGCAACATCATTTTGAGCATGAGCACTAGGACAAGAGAACTAAGGAAGTGTACCCTGCTCAACAAGGAATCTGCCCAACAAATGAGAGATGCACTCAAGGATTCTGAAGCCGCTGAGTTCCACATGGAGCACACCTTGCTCCAGGTAACCATAAATTGCCCATCATTGACTATGTCGGTCCTGCTCTAAAGGAAAGCATGAATGCACTTCTCGATCTCCGCAAGTAACCACAGAGGTAGTTTTATGGCGATGGCTTGATAATCTGGGATGGAGAGCAAATTTGAGGAGCCTCTCATGTTTAGTAGATTCTCAATCCAAGTGGGGAGGAAGTTGAGAACTTTGTCTGGAAGAGGCCACAGGTGGACCGTTTGAATATTGCTTTTAAAAGTGTGAGATCATTTAGTGTAAGAGAAAATTGAGCGTTGTACAAACTTGTGATGGTGAAGAATAAAAGCGAAAGACTGCATAATAAAGGTTGCCATCACAAGGGGCAATATGACGTGACGTTCTTTTACACTAAGGGGTTGAGCATACAAACAAATAAGTGCATGTCAACCTCTGCTTCCCTCTGCGAAGGGCCTATCTTTTACTTTTATGTATTTACTTTTATGCAAAGAGTCCAAGTTTTTGTCTCTATTCCTTTTTATTTTCTCCATTGGCAAGCTTCATGTGGTGAGGAAAGATCTAGGCGCATACGTCCAGCTGAATATGGGTAGCATGAGTTATTATTGTTGACATCACCCTTGAGGTGAATTCGTTGGGAGGCGAACTATAAGCCCCTATCTTTCTATGTGTCCGGTTGAAACATTTTTCTCATGCGTATGTGATGAGTGTTAGCAATCATAGAAGACTAAATGATGTTTGAGTATGTGGACTTGCCTAATGGCTCTGATACGTGACCATTCCTGAAAAGATGATGAATTGTAGTTTCAAAGTTGACTGAGAACATAGTTTGTTTGTCTCTAATAGAGTTTGTGCTTCATACTTCGATAGTGTGATGAATTGTCACTTATTCATGAGAAGTTTGTGATAAAAGTTCTATGATAAAAGTCCCATGTTTAAGTTTGTTGCTATTATAATAATCAACATGATGCTTCTATGTCCGCATTTTGTTTTATCGACACCTCTCTCTCTAAGCATGTGGACATGTGGGACGCCCGGATAATTAAGCTACAGTAATTCCTTGCTAATGACACCTCATCATCATGATTACTGTTGTTAAACTCGCGTTGATTCAAAGTCAGTTTAAATTCAAATTTAAAACAAAGTTAAAATTAAAAGTTTTCAAATGTCAAAACTAAAACGCGCAAACTGTGGCAAATAATTCATAAATATTGTTGGTGAAGAAACCACATTTTTATAAAAAGTTTAAACACACAAAATTAATTAAGCAGTGGCTTTAACAATTAATATAATGCCTTTTCTAAATTATAAAATAGCAAACTATTTTATTTGGGAGTCGAACATTTTGGGGCAAAGGGTTAAAGTAAAACACTATTTTAGGTGGGGTCTCATATTTTTATTAAACTAAAATGATGTGAGAACTAAATAAAACAGTAAAAGGTAAATGATAAAAAGTAAATAAACAAAAAAATAAAACTAAGCAAAACAACCGGCCTCCTCCCGGGTTTTGGCCCACTAAGGCAACATGCCGGCCCACCTGCACCCCCCCCTTCACCCTCCTGTTCACAGGAGGGGGCGTGGCAGCCATCGACCGTTGCTGCCCGTTGCCATGGCGGCCATCCTGGCGTCGATCCCTCCTACATCTACTCCCGGCGCCCCCTCGTTCCCCTGAACCCTAGCTACGCCAAATAACTTCCCCCCTTTTTCTCCATCTAGATCGAGGAACCCCCCTCGCGCCGGATGCCCTGGCCCGACGCCGTTCGTCATCGTCGTCCCCGAACTCCTCCCCAACGGCCTCGTCAAGCCACCCCGAGTCGTCTCCCTCCTCAGACGCCGACGCCCTCGTCGTCGTCTCCGGCCACCCCAACCCCCCTCGAGCCCGCTGCCACCTGCCAACTGCTCTCGGTGAGCCTGTCCTTCTTTCCTCTTCCTTTCTCCCGCGCCGTAGTCGCCGCCTCGCCAGAGAGCTCTGCTCACCGCACCCACTGTCGCCCCCTGGTCGCGGTCTCGTGCACCACATGCTGCTACTCACGCATGAACGCAGCCCCGCCGCTCCCCGCGCACCGCCGTGCCCAGCGCTGCTCACGCCCGCGCCGACCACCGCTCGTCGGTGCTGCCGCCGACCGTTGCCGGCGCCACCTAGTCCCCTCCTCCCCGCCGCGCCTGCTCCGGTCGGTCGGGGCTGCCGGCCGCGCCGCGCCGGCGCCCCCGCATCCAGAACGGCCATGACCTCGACCGCGCCCGCCCCGTTAGCCCGCTGCACCTGCACGCCCGCTAAACCCCCGGGCCACTTACAAGTAGGGCCCAACCCATTTTTAAAAAAGAAAAGTTAAATCAATTAATTAACTTAATTAATTTAAACATAATTAGTCTAATTACCTAATTAGTTAATTAGTTAGCACTAACATAAATTGACATGTGGGTCCACTGTTCAGTTAACCAGGTCAACGGGGCCCACTGTCAGCCTCTGGTGGCCCTGCTGTGTGCATTCTGCTGGGTGCACATATCATTTCACCTTTTTATTTCAAAATAATAATAATTTTAGAATATTATTAAAATTTGAAAAATCATAAAAAACTGTATCTCGGATGAAGAAGTTTTATACATGAAAGTTGCTCAGATCGACGAGACGAATCCGAATACGTGGTCCATTCATTTGTCACACGTCCCTAGCATAGCGAACATGCAACCTTCCTGCTCCGGTTCGTCTGTCTGAAAATGCCTAAGCCCGGGAATACTTTCCCGAATGTTTCCCCCTCCACCGGTAGCGTGTAGTGCCACGTTAGAACACCCTTAGCACCGCTTATTGTCATGTCATGCATCTTTGTGCTTTGTATTTACCGTTTCTCCCCCCTCTTCTCTCCGGTAGACCCCGAGACCGTTGTTGATGCCACTGTGATCGACTACGTCACCGACAACCCTTCTTTCCTTTCAGCGGAGCTTCCAGGAAAGCCCCTCCTTTGATCATCCTGGTATTGCCCATTCTATTCTCTCATGCTTGTATTAGATTTTGCTACTATAATTGATTGCTCATATTCTGATGCATAGCCTGCTTTTGTAACCTGCTCATTGTACCTTACCTGCTTATCCTAAACTGCTTAGTATAGGTTGGTTAGTGATCTATTAGTGACCCACCTTGTCCTTGTTGCCCCTGCTTCATCATCGATGACTCGATCAACGTGATCGACGACCAGAGCCCGACACCTCACAGCACATCACACTCCCTCTGTTGCTCGACTCTGCCGAGATACTATCGAGTGCTGAGGGTGATACCTCATAACGCACTCCTGATGATAACTTTGTAGTGTAGCTATTCGGTCATGGTTATCAAGGGTGATTCTTCCTTAACCACTTCCGATATGACTCTGTCGTGCAACCCCTCAAGTGTGAACCTCGAGGGTGGTTCCTCCTTGGTTCACCTTGATGATTATATCGAGTGGAATCCACCGAGGGTGATTCCTCGGGTTTTCCCCCTTGATGCTTGGACACATGGTTACCTCGACTTTACTTGAGACCTTTGTGAAGGTTGGGCGGGCCCAGAGAGCACCCGCAAGATAATTATGTGGCACGGCCGGGCATTCTGGGCTCTTGCCATAAGTCCACAAGATGGGGCGATGGGGTCACATCGATCATGAGTCTCTGCTTGTCTCCGCAAGCTAATAATACACTATGGTTTGGGTATTTGTTCTGAGTTGGCCTTTGGCCTTTACACACTAACCACCATGCGAGAATAGTTATGGTCCTCAATGACGTAGTATCAGCTGAAGCTTTGTCATACGTCCAGTTCAGCATTGTGGCACGGCTGGGCCGGCACCATCCATGTAGAGGTGGAGCCTGGACCCGCCTTGCTCGCAATGCCCCGGAGTGCAACGGGCGATGGGCCCAGACCCCAGAGTGCTTAGGATGTAGACCGGCGGGGACCTATCTGCTGAGCCTAGGTAGGGCTATGACATGTTGATCTTTTGAGGTCGGGCATTGACCCAGAAAAGTGTGTCCGGACAGAGTAATCAAGCGTGTTGGAAAATGTGGTGCACCCCTGCAGGGAAGATTATCTATTAATAGCCGTGTCCACGGTAACGGATGTTCAGACTTATATCCTAATCTTTTACAACTAGAAATGGATACTTGAGATATGTGGCTCCGGGATTGCTTTCTCGCAGGGAGTCGAGGAAGGATCTCTGGGCGTTAATGTTACAACATGTTTGTTACATATAAACTGCTATTCTTTACTCTTCTACATGTTGCAAGATGCTTGGAGCTGCTTGAAGATGCTAGTCTGCGATAAGCTAGGCGTTCCCCTCTATTCCGGCATTCTGCAGTTCAGTCCACAGATACATACCTTCCTTTGATACCAATGCATACTTAGTATAAATCTGATGATTGGGGGTACTTTGGATGAGTACTCACGGTTGCTTTGCTACCCCCTTTTCCCCTTCTTCCTTCTTTCCGGTTGTTGCAACCAGTTAGTGGCGCCTACGAGCCAGATGCCACCACCGACGGATACTACTATCCCGGAGGCTGCTTACTGCTACGTGGAGACCGCCGAAGACCAGGAGTAGTTAGGAGGTCCCAGGAAGGAGGCCTTGCCTCTTTGATCGTTGATGTTTGTGCTAGCCTTCTTAAGGCAAAACTTGTTTAACTTATGTCTGTACTCAGATATTGTTGCTTCCGCTGACTCTGGTGTATCGAGCTATGTATTTGATCCCTCGAGGCCCCTGGCTTGTAATATGAAGCTTGTATTATTTGAATTTGTGTCTAGAGTTGTGTTGTGATATCTTCCCGTGAGTCCCTGATCTTGATCGTACACATTTGCGTGTATGATTAGTGTATGTTTGAATCGGGGGCGTCACAAGTTGGTATCAGAGCCGACTACCTGTAGGAACCCCCCCCCTTTCCTACTCCTTGGCCGAAGTTGAGTCTAGTCTTTTAAAAAATGGTTTACTAACATGGTTGTGTGGCTTACGGCCCACGTCGCCATTGGGTGGTATTAGGATCTTTTAATCCTCGTCTATACTCTGGGATTCTGATCTCTCTTCTATTCGGGTTAAATTATTTTGGTAACTCCAACTCTAGGTTCTCATAAATACTTTCTCCCGGAGAGCCCCTTCATTCCAGATGATGGCCCGCTTCACCAGAAGATTTCAAAGATACTCTCTGATGTTTTCCCGAGACCCTTGTGCCCTTCGTCGCTGCGATCCCTACCACTGATAAATCCTTATGAGTGACTACCTACATTTATCGTTCATACCTTCATCCCCAGATGCTCTTGTTATTACAAGATGCCATGAATACTATTTGATCTTTCGAAAATACTCAGTAGCCTATTGCTCTTGTTCCTCCTTACCTGCTTACATTATGGTTACTTCCATATGTCTACCAAAGTTCATTAGCATCCTTTGTCATCAAAATTTTGAGCATTTGATCCGATACATTTGTGAATGCTTGCAATCATCAATCACAATTAGAATTCTTCCCTTCGGCTCAGACGTCACCCCAGACATGAGCTGGTGTTCGACAAATCAGACCTTGATTGATTGTCGATCTATGTCTAATCTACTTAATTATCGTTGATCAGAGCCTCTTTTTCTAATTCCCCCATTTTGGAAATCATAATTCCCTTTGCATTCGAACTTTGAATTAGTCAGTTGTTTCTATAATATGATATCCTTGCATTCTTTCTTCTTCTGGTTGAGTACCGATGCTCACATCAAATCCCTTGTGAACCACCAGATCCTTTGTTGAGTTTTATCCGACAGCTTCCTTCATATTCACTAACCTTGTGAGCCCTTCCTCGGATACATAATGCCTTTGGTAAATTGTATCCCCGCTCTTGCCAACCATACTCTGCTTCCGGGCTTGAGTTATTTACTCGTGAAGTTTGTGGTATATGTTCCTAAGATGCCCCGATGGGTTGAACCTATGTCTTCCCTAATCCGTGTGTCCTCGAAAGTTATGCGGGTTATAATCTAGTGACTTTCCTTTAGGTGAAATTTCAACTATACAACTTCTTCGAATGTGGGAAGTGAATGAAAAGTTGTGCATTAGAGAAGCTTATCATTGAACCTTTGTGATGTGGAACTTATCATTGAAGCTTCTTGTAAAAATATTAATCCCCTTGTGATAAGTTCATATGGTATCTATATTTGGTCCTTTGCAACCGTGGTTCCGACCATATTGTTCTTCTTTGATCCAATTTCTCGGACAAGTTAAAGTACTCGTCTTCTGCAGATCTTTTCACCTGTCCAACCTCTCTCATGTTCTACCTTCAAGTATTACCGTCTGGTATCTCGAGAATATCACAGAACTACATAACTTATTATGAGTTCTTCATCAACTATTATTTCTCGCCGATTCCAAGTTTCCACGGGTTCTGAGTCGTTAGACACTCGAGAACACCAATAACTTATTCGAATCTACACTTTCCTTTCCATTGTTTTCTTTAACCTTTCTTGTAACCTAACCTATCTGAGTAGTGATAATTCCTTGCTTATGTAAACACCTCGGTGTACAAGCTCTGTCAGTAAGACCTTGTTACTATTGTTGATGACATTCCGGTAGCCACCGATGGATGAGAACCTTGCCTATTGGTCCGCCTTGTCTTAACGAGCAGGAAAATGGTTCTCTTCATCCCTCGCCCTTGGTACCAATGTTGTTGCCGACATAACTGACAGGTTGTCCTCTGATCTGCCTTGCTATCATGACCGTGCAAAATGTTAGCACCCTTCCTGCCTTTAACCCACATGGTGGGCCCATAACCCACAGCTCCACAAGATCGAAACCTGACTCTTCTATACATCCCTGTTTTCAAAGTTATGCCTCGCGCTTGGCTTCATATGTAATTCACGAGCCACCTTCCTTGTGATTTGTTCTGGTATCACACGCAACACTTATTCTCGTTGCTCTGAACCCCTTTCACCTTCTATTTCAGGCAACGAATGATTACCTACCTGGTTGAAGCTTCTTATTGCACCTCCTTACCTTGCTCTCGATGACTTTCTTGAATCACAACTCGAGAGGTGCCTCTATGCCACGTTCACTGAGATGGTACCCACGTACCTATCTTGTGTTGAGCTCCGTCCTTCCCGAGTCTTTTCCCCTTACTCCACACCTTAAATCTCGAGATGAGATTTCTTGTAGAGGAGAATTGTGACGCCCAGATAATTAAGCTATAGTAATTCCCTGCTAATGATGCCACATCATCATGATTACTGTTGTTAAACTCGCGTTGATTCAAAGTCGGTTCAAATTCAAATTTAAAACAAAGTTAAAATTAAAAGTTTTCAAATGTCAAAACTAAAATGTGCAAACTCTGGCAAATAATTCATAAATATTGTTGGTGCCACATTTTTATAAAAGGTTTAAACACACAAAATTAATTAAGCAGTGGCTTTAAGAATTAATATAATGCCTTTTCTAAATTATAAAGTAGCAAACTATTTTATTTAGGAGTAGAACTTTTTGTGGCACAGGGTTAAACTAAAACACTATTTTAGGAGGGGTCTCATATTTTTATTAAACTAAAATGATGTGGGAATTAAATAAAACAATAAAAGGTAAATGATAAAAAGTAAATAAAAAAATAAAACTAAACAAAATAACCGGCCTGCCCCCAGGTTTTGGCCCACTAAGGCAACAGGCTAGACCACCTGCACCCCCCTTCATCCTCCTGTTCACACGAGGGGGCGTGGCAGCCATCGACCGTTAGTGCCCGTTGCCGTGCCGGCCATCCCGACGCCGGTCCCTCCTACATCTACTCCCGGCATCCCCCTCGTTCCCCCAAACCCACCCCAAATCACTTCCCCCCTTTTACTTGATCTGGATCGGGGAATCCCCCTCGCGCCCGACGCCGTGGCCTATCGCTGTTCGTCCTCGCCGTGGTTGCCTTGTCGTCCCCGAGCTCCTCCCCAACGGCCTCGTCAAGCCTCCCCGAGCTGTCTCCCTCCACGGACGTCGACGCCCTCGTCGTCATCTCCGGCCACCCCGACCCCCCCTTGAGCCCGCTGCCACCTCCCTACGGCTCTCGGTGAGCCCGTCCTTCTTTCCTCTTCCTTTCTCCCCTGCCGTAGTCACTGCCTCACCGGAGAGCTCTGCTCACTACGCCCGCTATCACGCCCTGGCCGCGGTCTCGTGCACCGCGTGCTGCTGCCCACGCGCGAACACAGCCCTGCAAGCAACTGCCGCCGCTGCTTCTGCTAAACTGCTATTGCCACTAGTCTCTGCTCCCCTCGAATCCCCGCGGGACCTGCACCGCTCGCTGACCGCGACCACCACGATCGCACCCACCTTGCGCTCATGCCCGACCCCGGCTGCCTCGTGAACCCCCTGCTCCAGCGCGGTCTCCCTGCTGCTACTGCACCGGCCACCGTGCCATCACGTGCCGGTGGCCGTGCCCACCGGGGCCCCGTGCCTGTTCCGCTTTTGTCCTACGCCGCCTGCACTATGGCGCGCACAGCCGCGCTCCCGCCCGCGCGTAGCCGCCCTTCTACTGCCGCTTGGCTCTGCTGCTGCTCTTGCCAGGTGCTGCTGCTCTGCCGCTGCGCGCGCGAGCTCCGCTCGACCGCATCTACCAAGCCACCGCCCTCCTGCGCCGCTGCCGCCCCACTACTCCCCATGCACCGCCGCGCCCAGCGCTGCTCACGCCCGCGCCGGCCACCACTCGCCGGCCCTGCCGCCGACCGCTGCAGGCGCCGCCTAGTCCCCTCCTCCCCGCTGCGCCTGCTCTGGACGGCCGGGGCCGCCGGCTGCTCCCCCTGGTCGTGCCGCACCGGCGCCCCCGCATCCAGAACGGCCACGACCTCGACCGCCCCTGCCCTATTAGCCCGCTGCACCCGCACGCCCGCTAAACCCCTGGGCCACTTACAAGTGGGGCCCAACCCCTTTAAAAAAAGAAAATTTAAATTAATTAACTTAATTAATTTAAACATAATTAGTCTAATTACATAATTAGTTAATTAGTTAGCACTAACAGAAACTGACATGTGTGTCCACTGTCCAGTTGACCTGGTCAATGGGGCCCACTGTTAGCCTCTGGTGGCCCTACTGTGTGCACTCTGCTGGGTGCATATATCATTTCACCTTTTATTTCGAATTAATAACAATTTTAGAATATTATTAAAATTTGAAAAATCATAAAAAGTAAACCGTAACTCAGATGAAAAGGTTTTATACATGAAAGTTGCTCAGAACGACAAGACGAGTCTGAATACGCGGTCCATTCATCTGTCACACGTCCCTAGCATAGCGAACATGCAACCTTCCCCCTTCGGTTCGTCTGTCCAAAAATGCCTAACTCAGGGAAAACTTTTCTGGATGTTTCCCCCTTCGCCGGTAGCATGTAGTGCTGCGCTAGAACACCCCAAGCACTGCTTATTGTCATGGCATGCATGTGTGTGCTTTGTATTTACTATTTCTGCTCCCTTCTCTCTGGTAGACCCCGAGACCGTTGCTGTTGCCACTGTGATCGACTACGTCACCGACGACCTTTCTTCCCTTTCAGCGAAGCTTCCAGGCAAGCCCCCCCTTTGATCATCCCGATATCGCCCATTCTATTCTCTCATGCTTGGATTAGATTCTGCTACTGTAATTGATAGCTCCTATTCTGATGCATAGCCTGCTTTTGTAACCTGCTCATTGTACCTTAACTGCTTATCCTAAACTTCTTAGTATAGGTTGGTTAGTGATCCACCAGTGACCCCTACCTTGTCCTTGTTGCCCCTGCTTCATCATCGACGACTTGATCAACATGATCGACGACCATAGCCCGACACCTCACAGCACATCACACCCCCTCTGTTGCTCGACTCTGCCGAGATACTATCGAGTGCCGAGGGTGATACCTCATAACACACTCCTGATGATAACTTTGTGCTGTAGCTATTCAGTCATGGTTATCGAGGGTGATTCCTCCTTAACCACTTCTGATACGACTCTATCGTGCAACCCCTCAAGTGTGAACCTCGAGGGTGGTTCCTCCTAGGTTCACCTTGATGATTACAATGAGTGGAATCCATCGAGGGTGATTCCTCGGGTTTCCCCTTGATGTTTGGACACACGGTTACCTCGACTTTACTTGAGACCTTTGTGAAAGTCGGGCGGGCCCGGAGAGCACCCGCAAGATAATTATGTGTCACGACCGGGGATTCTGGGCCCTGGCCGTAAGTCCACGAGACGGATCAACGGGGTCACATAGATCGTGAGTCTCTGCTCGTCTCCGCAAGCTAATAATACACTATGGTTTGGGTATTTGTTCTGAGTTGGCCTTTGGCCTTTACACACTAACCACCATGCGAGAATAGTTATGGGCCTCGACAATGTTGTATCAGCCGAAGCTTTCTTAGACGTCCAGTTTAGCATTGCGGCACGGCTGGGCCGACACCATCCATGTAGAGGTGGAGCCTGGACCCGCCCTGCTCGCAATGACCCAGAGTGCAATGGGCGATGAGCCCAGACCCCGGAGTGCTTAGGATGTGGACTGGTGGGGACCTCTCTGCTGAGCCTAGGTAGGTCTACGACGTGTTGATCTTCTGAGGCCGGGCATTGACCCAGAAAAGTGTGTTCGGCTAGAGTAATCAAGCATGTTGGAAAGCATGGTGCACCCCTGCAGGGAAGATTATCTATTAATAGCCGTGTCCACAGTAAAGGATGTTTAGACTTATATCCTAATCTTTTACAACTAGAAATGGATACTTGAGATATGTGGCTCCGGGATTGCTTTCTTGCAGGAGTCGAGGAAGGATCTCTGGGCGTTAATGTTACAACATGTTTGTTAAATATAAACTGCTATTCTTTACTCTTCTACATGCTACAAGATGCTTGGAGCTGCTTGAAGATGCTAGTCTTTGATAGGCTAGGCCTTCCCCTCTATTCTGGCATTCTGTAGTTCAGTCCATAGATACATACCTTCCTTTGATACCAATGTATACTTAGTATAGATCTGATGCTTGCGAGTACTTTGGATGAGTACTCACGGTTGCTTTGCTACCCCTTTTTCTCCTTCTTCCTTCTTTCCGGTTGTTGCAACCAGTTAGTGGTGCCCAGGAGCCAGATGCCATCGCCGACGGATACTACTACCCCGGAGGGTGCCTACTACTACATGGAGACCACCGAAGACCAGGATTAGTTAGGAGGTCCCATGCAGGAGGCCTTGCCTCTTCGATCGTTGATGTTTGTGCTAGCGTTCTTAAGGAAAAACTTGTTCAACTTATGTTTGTACTGAGGTATTGTTGCTTTTGCCAACTCTTGTGTATCAAGCTATGTATTCTAGCCCTCGAGGCCCATGGCTTGTAATATGAAGCTTGTACTATTTGAATTTGTGTCTAGAGTTGTGTTGTGATATCTTCCCGTGAGTCCCTGATCTTGATCGTACACATTTGCATGTATGATTAGTGTACGATTGAATCGGGGGCGTCACAACATGATTTTCGATTTCGGTTTCGCTTGAGGACAAGCGAGGTCTATTCTTGGGGGAGCTGATAAGTCCATTTTGCATCATGTTTTTTCTACTATTATTTATGATGTTTTTATGCATAATAATGTTTTTTGGAGTAATTCTAATGCCTTTTCTCTCATAATTTGCAAGGTACACACAAAGAGGGAGAATTCCGGCAGCTGGAAATCTGGACCTGGAAAAGCTACATCATGCTAGCTATTCTGCACAACTCCAAACAAGCTGAAACTTTACGGATAATTTTTGTGGAATATATGAAGAATATTGGAGCAAACAAGTACCAGAGAGGGCCCACTAGGTGGGCACAACCCACCTAGGGGCGCTAGGGAGCCCAGGCACGCCCTGGTGGGTTGTGCTCACACAGGCCCACCTCCGGTGCCCATCTTCTGATATATTAGTCATTTTGACCTAGAAAAAAATAAGGAGAGGAATTTCGGGATGGAGCGTCGCCGCCTCAAGGTGGAACTTGGGCAGGAGCACTTTTGCCCTCCGGCGGAGCAATTCCATCGGGGGAACTTCCCTCCCGAAGGGGGAAATCATCGTCATCATCATCACCAACAACTCTACCATCTTGGGGAGGGAAATCTCCATCAACATCTTCAATAACACCATCTCATCTCAAACCCTAGTTCATCTCTTGTGTTCAATCTTGTCACGGGAACTATAGATTGGTGCTTGTGGGTGACTAGTAGTGTTGATTACATCTTGTAGTTGATTACTATATGGTTTATTTGGTGGAAGATTATATGTTTAGATCCATTATGCTATTTAATACCCCTCTGATCTTGAGCATGTTTATCACTTGTGAGTAGTTACTTTTGTTCTTGAGGTCATGGGAGAAATCATGTTGCAAGTAATCATGTGAACTTTATATGTGTTCGATATTTTGATAGTATGTATGTTGAGATTCCCTTAGTGGTGTCATGTGAATGTCGATACTATTGGGGATCGTTGCAGAAATTAAAAAATTTCTACGCATCACCAAGATCAATCTATGGAGTTTACTAGCAACGTGAGGGGAGTGCATATTCATACCTTTAAAGATCGCGATGTGGAAGCGTTGCAAGAACACGGTCGATGGAGTCGTACACGAAGCGATTCAGATCGTGGCCGATTCCGATCTAAGCACCGAACAACGGTGCCTCCGCGTTCAACACATGTGCAGCCCGGTGACGTCTCCCATGCCTTGATACAGCAAGGAGAAAGGGAGAGGTTGGGGAAGACTCTGTCCAGCAGTAGCAAGACGGCATGGTGGTGGTGGAGGAGTGAGGCACTCCAGCAGGGCTTCGCCAAGCACTGCGAGAGACGAGAAGGGAGAGGGGTAGGGTTGCGCCAGGAGAAGGGTTGCGGTTGCCCTCCCACCCCCCACTATTTATAGGGGGAAGGGGAGAGGGGCCCCCCCTAGATCCATCTAGAGGCGGGGGGCAGCGGCCCCCTTAGGGTTTCCAACTAGGGGGGCGCCCGCCCCGTGGGGGGGCAGCGACCCTCTAGGGTTTCCAACCCTAGGAGCCTTGGGACCTTGGGGGGCGCACAAGCCCACTAATGGGATGGTTCCCACCCAACTACATCCCATTAGGTCCTTCGGGGCAGGTGGACCCTCCCGGTGGACTCCCAAAACCCCTTCGGTGGTCCCGGTACAATACCGATAAACCCCGAAACCTTTCCGGGGACTGAAACTAGACTTCCCATATATAAATCTTTACCTCCGGACCATTCCGGAATTCCTCGTGACGTCCGGGATCTCATCCGGGACTCCGAACAACATTCGGTAACCACGTACATCTATTCCCTATAACCCTAGCGTCATCGAACCTTAAGTGTGCAGACCCTACGGGTTCAGGAGGCATGCAGACATGACTGAGACATCTCTCCTGCCAATAGCCAACAGCGGGATCTGGATACCCATGTTGGCTCCCACATGCTCCACGATGATCTCATCGGATGAACCACGATGTCAAGGATTCAATCAATCCCTTATACGATTCCCTTTGTCTACCGGTATAGCACTTGCCCAAGATTCGATCGTCGGTATACTGATACCTTGTTCAATCTCGTTACGACAAATCTCTTTACTCGTTCCGTAACACATCATCCCGTGATCAACTCCTTGATCACAATGAGCTCATTATGATGATGTCCTGCCGAGTGGGCCCAGAGATATCTCTCCGTCATATGGAGTGACCAATCCGAGTCTCGATTCATGCCAACCCAACAGATACTTTCGGGGATACCCGCAGTGTACCTTTATAGCCACCCAGTTACGTTGTGACGTTTGGCACACCCAAAGTACTCCTACAGTATCTGGGAGTTGCACAATGTCATGGTCTAAGGAAAAAGATACTTGACATTAGAAATGCTTTAGTAGACGAACTACACGATCTTGTGCTATGCTTAGGATTGGGTCTTGTCCATCACATCATTCTCCTAATGATGTGATCCCGTTACCAATGACATCCAATGTCCATGGTTAGGAAACCGTAACCATCTATTGATCAACGAGCTAGTCAACTAGAGGCTCACTAGGGACATGTTGTGGTCTATGTATTCACACATGTATTACGATTTCCGGATAACACAATTATAGCATGAACAATAGACAATTATCATGAACAAGGAAATATAATAATAACCATTTTATTATTGCCTCTAGGGCATATTTCCAACAGTCTCCCACTTGAACTAGAGTCAATAACCTAGTTACATTGTGATGAATCGAACACTCATAGAGTTCTGGTGTTGATCATGTTTTGCACGTGGAAGAGGTTTAGTCAACGGATCTACGACATTCAGGTCTGTATGCACTTTAGAAATCTCTACGTCTCCATCTTGAACACTTTCACGAATGGAGTTGAAGCGACGCTTGATATGCCTGGTCTTGTTGTGAAACCTGGGCTCCTTGGCAAGGGCAATAGCTCTTGTGTTGTCACAGAAGAGAGTCATCGGGCCCGATGCATTGGGAATAACTCCTAGGTCAGTAATGAACTCCATCATCCAGATTGCTTCATGTGCTACCTCCGAGGCTGCCATGTACCCCGCTTCACATGTAGATCCCGCCACTACACTTTGCTTGCAACTGCACCAGCTGACTGCCCCACCATTCAAAATATACACGTATCTAGTTTGTGACTTGGAGTCATCCAGATCTGTGTCGAAACTAGCATCGACGTAACCCTTTACGACGAGCTCTTCGTCACCTCCATAAACGAGAAACATATCCTTAGTCCTTTTCAGGTACTTCAGGATATTCTTGACTATTGTCCAGTGTTCCATGCCGGGATTACTTTGGTACCTTCCTACCAAACTTACGGCAAGGTTTACATCAGGTCTGGTACACAGCATGGCATACATAATAGACCCTATGGCCGAGGCATAGGGGATGACACTCATCTTTTCTCTATCTTCTGCCGTGGTCGAGCATTGAGCCGTGCTCAATCTCACACCTTGCAATACAGTCAAGAACCCCTTCTTGGACTGATGCATATTGAACTTCTTCAATATCTTGTCAAGGTACGTGCTTTGTGAAAGACCAATGAGGCGTCTCGATCTATCTCTATAGATCTTGATGCCTAATATGTAAGCAACTTCTCCAAGGTTTGATGCCTAATATGTAAGCAACTTCTCCAAGGTCCTTCATTGAAAAACACTTATTCAAGTAGGCCTTTATGCTTTCCAAGAGCTCTATATCATTTCCCATCAATAGTATGTCATCCACATATAATATGAGAAATGCTATAGAGCTCCCACTCACTTTCTTGTAAACACAGGCTTTTCCATAAATCTGCATAAACCCAAATGCTTTGATCATCTCATCAAAACGATTGTTCCAACTCTGAGATGCTTGCACCAGCCCATAGATCGAGCATTGGAGCTTGCATACCTTGTCAGCATTCTTAGGATCGACAAAACCTTCCGGCTGCATCATATACAATTCTTCCTTAAGGAAACAATTAAGGAATGTCGTTTTGACGTCCATTTGCCATATCTCAAAATCATAGAATGCAGCAATTGCTAACATGATTCGGACAGACTTCAGCTTCGCTACGGGTGAGAAGGTCTCATCGTAGTCAACCCCTTGAACTTGTCGATAACCCTTAGAGACAAGTCGAGCCTTATAGATGGTTACATTACCATCCGCATCTGTCTTCTTCTTATAGATCCATTTATTTTCTATGGCTCGCTGATCATCGGGCAAGTCAGTCAAAGTCCATACTTCGTTTTCATACATGGATCCTATCTCGGATTTCATGGCTTCAAGCCATTTGTCGGAATCCGGGCCCGCCATCGCTTCTTCATAGTTCGAAGGTTCACCATTGTCTAACAACATGATTTCCAGGACAGGGTTGCCGTACCACTCTGGTGTGGAACGTGTCCTTGTGGACCTATGAAGTTTAGTAGCAACTTGATCTGAAGTTTCATGATCATCATCATTAACTTCCTCTCTAGTCGGTGCAGGCACCACAAAAACATTTTCTTGAGCTGCGCTACTCTTCGGTTCAAGAGGCAATACTTCATCAAGTTCTACTTTCCTCCCACTTACTTCTTTCGAGAGAAACTCTTTCTCTAGAAAGGATCCATTCTTGGCAACAAAGATCTTGCCTTCAGATCTAAGGTAGAAGGTATACCCAATAGTTTCCTTAGGGTATCCTATGAAGACGCATTTTTCCGATTTGGGTTTGAGCTTTTCAGGTTGAAGTTTCTTGACATAAGCATCGCATCCCCAAACTTTCAGAAATGACAGCTTAGGTTTCTTCCAAAACCATAATTCATACGGTGTCGTCTCAACGGATTTCGACGGAGCCTATTTAAAGTGAATGCGGCAGTCTCTAAAGCATAACCCCAAAATGATAGCGGTAGGTCGGTAAGAGACATCATGGATCACACTATATCCAATAGAGTGCGATTTCGACGTTCGGACACACCATTACGCTGAGGTGTACCAGGCGGCGTGAGTTGTGAAACAATTCCACATTTCCTTAAGTGCATGCCAAATTCGTGACTCAAATATTCTCCCCCACGATCTTATCGTAAGAACTTGATTTTCCTGTCACGTTGATTCTCAACCTCACTCTGAAATTCCTTGAACTTTTCAAAGGTCTCAGACTTGTGTTTCATTAAGTAGACATACCCATATCTACTTAAGTCATCTGTGAGAGTGAGAACATAACGATAACCACCGCGAGCCTCGACGCTCATTGGACCGCACACATCAGTATGTACGATTTCCAATAAGTTGGTTTCTCGCTCCATTGTTCCGGAGAACGGAGTCTTGGTCATTTTGCCCATGAGGCATGGTACGCACGTGTCAAATGATTCATAATAAAGAGACTCCAAAAGTCCATCTGCATGGAGTTTCTTCATGCGTTTGACACCAATGTAACCAAGGCGGCAGTGCCACAAGTATGTGGGACTATCATTATCAACCTTACATCTTTTGGCATTCACACTATGAATATGTGTAGCGTCACGTTCGAGATTCAATAAGAATAAACCATTGACCAGCGGGGCATGACCATAAAACATATCTCTCATATAAATAGAACAACCATTATTCTCAGATTTAAATGAGTAGCCATCTCGCATTAAACAAGATCTAGATACAATGTTCATGCTTAAAGCTGGTACTAAATAACAATTATTGAGGTTTAAAACTAATCCTATAGGTAAATGTAGAGACAGCGTGCCAACGGCGATCACATCGACCTTGGAACCATTCCCGATGCGCATCGTCACCTCGTCCTTCTCCAGTCTCCGCTTATTCCGCAGCTCCTGTTTTGAGTTACAAATATGAGCAACCGCACCGGTATCAAATACCCAGGAGCTACTACGAGCGCTGGTTAGGTACACATCAATAACATGTATATCACATATACCTTTGGTATTACCGGCCTTCTTATCCGCTAAGTACTTGGGGCAGTTCTGTTTCCAGTGACCGTTTCCCTTGCAATAAAAGCACTCAGTCTCAGGCTTGGGTCCATGCTTTGGCTTCTTCCCGGCAACTGGCTTACCGGGCGCGGCAACTCCCTTGCCATCCTTCTTGAAGTTCTTCTTACCCTTGCCTTTCTTGAACTTAGTGGTTTTATTCACCATCAACACTTGAGGTTCCTTTTTGATCTCCACCTCCGCTGATTTCAGCATTGAATATACCTCAGGAATGGTCTTTTCCATCCCCTGCATATTGAAGTTCATCACAAAGCTCTTGTAGCTAGGTGGGAGCGACTGAAGGATTCTGTCAACGACCGCATCATCCGGGAGATTAACTCCCAGTTGAGATAAGCGGTTGTGCAACCCAGACATTTTGAGTATGTGCTCGCTGACAGAACTATTCTCCTCCATCTTACAACTGTAGAACTTGTCGGAGACTTCATATCTCGACCCAGGCATGAGCTTGGAAAACCATTTTCAGCTCTTGGAACATCTCATATGCTCCGTGCTGCTCAAAACGCTTTTGGAGCCCCGGTTCTAAGCTGTAAAGCATGCCGCACTGAACTAGGGAGTAATCATCACTACGCGATTGCCAGGCATTCACAACGTCTTGAGTTGCTGGGAAAACAGGTGCATCACCTAGCGGTGCTTCAAGGACATATGCTTTCTTGGCAGCTATGAGGATAATCCTCATGTTACGGACCTAGTCCGTGTAGTTGCTACCATCGTCTTTCAGCTTGGTTTTCTCTAGGAACGCGTTGAAGTTGAGGGCAACATTAGCGTGGGCCATTTGATCTACAAGACATATTGCAAAGTTTTATACTATGTTCATGATAATTAAGTTCATCTAATCAAATTATTTAATGAACTCCCGCTCAGATAGACATCCCTCTAGTCATCTAAGTGATACATGATCCGAGTCAACTAGGCCGTGTCCGATCATCACGTGAGACGGACTAGTCATCATCTGTGAACATCTTCATATTGATCGTATCTTCTATACGACTCATGTTCGACCTTTCGGTCTTCCGTGTTCCGAGGCCATGTCTGTACATGCTAGGCTCGTCAAGTCAACCTAAGTGTATTGCGTGTGTAAATCTGGCTTACACCCGTTGTATGCGAACGTTAGAACCTATCACACCCGATCATCACGTGGTGCTTCGGAACAAAGGACCTTAGCAACGGTGCACAGTTAGGGGGAACACAATTCTTGATATTTTAATGAGGGATCATCTTATTTATGCTACCGTCATTCTAAGCAAATAAGATGTAAAAACATGATAAACATCACATGCAATCAAATAGTGACATGATATGGCCAATATCATTTTGCTCCTTTTGATCTCCATCTTCGGGGCGTCATCATCATCATCGTCACCGGCATGACACCATGATCTCCATCATCGTGTCTTCATGAAGTTGTCTCGCCAACTATTACTTCTACTACTATAGCTATCAGTTAGCAATAAAGTAAAGTAATTACATGGCGTTTTCATTGACACGCAGGTCATACAATAAATTAAGACAACTCCTATGGCTCCTGCCGGTTGTCATACTCATCGACATGCAAGTCGTGATTCCTATTACAAGAACATGATCAATCTCATACATCACATATATCATTCATCACATCCTTTTGGCCATATCACATCACACAACATATGCTGCAAGAACAAGTTAGACGTCCTCTAATTGTTGTTGCAAATTTTTACGTGGTTGCTATAGGTTTCTAGCAGAACGTTTCTTACCTACGCCAAAACCACAACGTGATATGCCAATTCCTATTTACCATTCATAAGGACCCTTTTCATTGAATCCGATCCGACTAAAGTGGGAGAGACAGACACCTGCTGGCCACCTTATGCAACTAGTGCATGTCAGTCGGTGGAACCTGTCTCACGTAAGCATACGTGTAAGGTCAGTCCGGGCTGCTTCATCCCATGATGCCGCCGAATCAAGATAAGACTAGTAACGGCAAGTAAATTGGCAAAATCGACGCCCACAACAAATTGTGTTCTACTCGTGCATAGAACTACGCATAGACCTAGCTCATGATGCCACTGTTGGGGATCTTGCAGAAATTAAAAAATTTCTACGCATCACCAAGATCAATCTATGGAGTTTACTAGCAACAAGAGGGGAGTGCATCTTCATACCTTTGAAGATCGCGATGCGGAAGCGTTGCAAGAACGCGGTCGGTGGAGTCGTACACGAAGCGATTCAGATCGCGACCGATTCCGACCTAAGCAACGAACAACGGTGCCTCCGCGTTCAACACACGTGCAGCCCGGTGACGTCTCCCACGCCTTGATCCAGCAAGGAGAGAGGGAGAGGTTGGGGAAGACTCCGTCCAGTAGCAGCACGATGGCGTGGTGGTGGTGGAGGACCGTGGCACTCCAGCAGGGCTTCGCCAGGCACTGCGAGAGACAAGGAGGGAGAGGGGTAGGGCTGCGCCAGGAGAATGGGTGCGGTTGCCCTCCCACCCCCCACTATTTATAGGGGGAAGGGGAGAGGGGCTGCCCCCCAGATCCATCTAGAGTGGGGCGGGCGGCGGCCCCTCGGGGGGAGGTGCAGCGGCCCCCTTAGGGTTTCCAACTAGGGGGGCGCCCGCCCCCGCGGGGGGGGGGGGCAGCGTCCCCCTATGGTTTCCAACCCTAGGCGCCTTGGGCCCTTGGGGGGCACACCAGCCCACTAAGGGGCTGGTTCCCACCCAACTACATCCCATTAGGTCCTTCGGGGTAGGTGGACCCTCCCGGTGGACCCCCGAAACACCTTCGGTGGTCCCGGTACAATACCGATAAACTCTGAAACCTTTCCAGTGAGTGAAACTTGACTTCCCATATATACATCTTTACCTCCGGACCATTCCGAAACTCCTCGTGACATCCGGGATCTCATACGGGACTCCGAACAACATTCGGTAACCACATACATCTATTCCCTATAACCATAGCGTCATCAAACCTTAAGTGTGTAGACCCTATGGGTTCGGGAGGCATGCTGACATGACTGAGACATCTCTCCAGCCAATAGCCAACAGTGGGATCTGGATACCCATGTTGGCTCCCACATGCTCCACGATGATCTCATCGGATGAACCACGATGTCAAGGATTCAATCAATCCCGTATACGATTCCCTTTGTCTACCGGTATAGCACTTGCCCGAGATTCGATCGTCGGTATACCGATACCTTGTTCAATCTTGTTACGGCAAATCTCTTTACTCATTCCATAACACATCATCCCGTGATCAATTCCTTGATCACACTGAGCTCATTATGATGATGTCCTACTGAGTGGGCCCAGAGATACCTCTCCGTCATACGGAGTGACAAATCCCAGTCTCGATTCGTGCCAACCCAATAGATACTTTCGGGGATACCCGCAGTGTACCTTTATAGCCACCCAGTTAAGTTGTGACGTTTGGCACACCCAAAGTTCTCCTATGGTATCCGGGAGTTGCACAATCTCATGGTCTAAGGAAAAATATACTTGACATTAGAAAAGCTTTAGCAGACGAACTACACGATCTTGTGCTATGCTTAGGATTGGGTCGTGTCCATCACATCATTCTCCTAATGATGTGATCCCGTTATCAATGACATCCAATGTCCATGGTTAGGAAACCGTAACCATCTATTGATCAATGAGCTAGTCAACTAGAGGCTCACTAGGCACATATTGTGGTCTATGTATTCACACATGTATTATGATTTCCGGATAACACAATTATAGCATGAACAATAGACAATTATCATGAACAATGAAATATAATAATAACCATTTTATTATTGCCTCTAGGGCATATTTCCAACAGATACATGACACTTCACCATATTTGGGACTAAGGGAATGCATTGTGGAGTAGTTATTAGATGATGGGTTGTGAGAGTGACAGAAGCTTAAACCTTAGTTTAGCTCTATTCCGTAAGGGACCGATTGGATCCAAAAGTTTAATGCTATGGTTAGGATTTATCCTCAATACTTTTCTCGTAGTTGTGGATGCTTGCGAGGGGGCTAATCATAAGTAGGAGGTTTGTTCAAGTAAGAACAACACCTAAGCACCGGTCCACCCACATATCAAATTATCAAAGTAGCGAACACGAATCGAATCAACATGATGAAAGTGGCTAGATGAAATTCCCGTGTACCCTCAAGAATGCTTTTCTTACTACAAGAGACTGTTTTGGCTTGTCCTTTGCCTCAAAAGGATTGGGCTACCTTGCTTCACTTTTGTTACTATTATCATTACTTGCTCGTTACAAAATATCTTGCTGTCAAACTACTCTGTTACTTACAATTTCAGCACTTGCAGACATTACCTTGCTAAAAACCCCTTGTCATTTCCTTCTACTCCTCATTGGGTTCGACACTCTTACTTACCGGAAAGAGCGACAGTTGATCCCATATACTTGTGGGTCATCAAGGCTCGCGAGGCCCTCTCCTTCTTCCTTCGTGTTGTTGCGCCCGTCGTGGCGCCACCTTCTCGCGTTGTCAACATGGTCAACGAACATGAGGAATCAGGAGATGACTTTAATTGGAGAGGATGATAGTGGATCCCACCAGGGCCATAGTCGCACGTACGCAAGTGCCTCCTTATAAGTATATACAACTATAATTCTTTTTGCTTCCTCATGGTTTCCTGACACCACAGTCCCACACCATTGTCAATAGTCAATAAACGAGAGAATTGCACAAGGAGCGCCCGATAGCTGGGACCCAACAGCTTGAGTAGTAATTGTGGTTTTGAGGTGTGAGCAAAGTTTTTCTTAAGTGATGTTTTTGTTGTTGTTCAGAGGAGCAGGGTATCAACTAGGCAGGCTGTGGCCCGTCTGGCCCAGGCTATTATTTTATGTCGACCAAACATCCAGCCTAGATATTAATTTTTTAATGTGAAATGGCTAGCCCAGTTATTCTTTTTTTTGCGGAATACCCAACCCAGGTCAACTTATTATTCTCCAAGCTGCATTAGACTTGCCAAGAAAATGGGCTTTAAGAAATAATAAATGGATTGTAATTAAAAAAATTGGCTGTAAATATAAAAACGCACCGAACAGGTACATTTTTTAATTTCATTACTTGTTGCGCATGCAAAATTTGTTGGATTTGTACCTAATACAAATTTATTTTGAAATTACATTTAATCTGACTCTAAATTTTGGGTTAATAATATTTCGGATCCCATCAAAATGTTGGAGATTTTGTTAATTTTTTTGAGCGGTTGGCTGAAACCGTTGTCCTGACTAGAAAATGGGCTGTAATTTTAACAAACAGTAAATGGGCTGAGTAAATTCTATTTGAATTTAAAAATGGGTTGTACATTTTAACAAATCACAAATGAGCTATATGTTCTCTACCACCGATGTGATGGTCACTTGTAGGCCTACTAAGTTGACGCGTACGCAAGTCTTTGTCTACTTGTAGTCAACACACGATTCTAATAGCAGTGGCCATTGAATGTCCATCTAACGGCTGTGGAGCTTCTTCAATCTCATATATTCATGCTTCAGCTGCCCAAACCACCGCCGGCGGTACCGCCTCCCGTGGCCGGCTGTGCTACCGCGCAGGCCTCACCGGCCCACCCTACTCCCATCACCGTCCAGGCCATTCCTCTACTTACCAACACATCATGTTATTATCCGGCGACGACAACCTCACACCACAGCCGAACCAGTGAACCCTTGTACTCCCTTCCGCGTGGGCATCCACTGCTGTGTCTTCGCCGGCTCCAGGTCGTTCCCTTCCTAGGCCTCGCCATTGATACGTCTCCAACGTATCTATAATTTTTGATTGTTCCATGCTATTATATTATCTGTTTTGGATGTTTTATATGCATTATTATGGTATTTTATATTATTTTTGGGACTAATCTATTAACCTAGAGCCCAGTGCCAGTTCCTATTTTTTTCTTGTTTTAGAGTTTCACAGAAAAGGAATATCCTTTCGCGATGATTTTTCTTGGACCAGAAGACACCTAGAGGACTTGGAGTACACGTCAGGAAAGCCACGAGGCGACCACAAGGACAGAGGGCGCGCCCAAGGGGTAGGGCGTGACCCCAACCTTGTGGGCCCCTCGTGACTCCACTGACCTACTTATTCCACCTATATATTCTCAAATATTCCCAAACCAACCAGGAGAGCCACAAAAACACTTTTCCACTGCCGCAACCTTCTGTACCCGTGAGATCCCATCTAGGGGCCTTTTTCGGCGTCCTGCCGGAGGGGGATTCGAGCACGGAGGGCTTCTACATCAACAACATTGCCTCTCTGATGAAGCGTGAGTAGTTTACTTCAGACCTACGGGTCCATAGCTAGTAGCTAGATGGCTTCTTCTCTCTCCTTGATTTTCAATGCCATGTTCTCCTCGATGTTCTTGGAGATCTATTCGATGTAATACTTTTTTGCGGTGTATTTGCCAAGATCCGACGAATTATGGATTTATGATTAGCTTATCTATGAATATTATTTGAATCTCCTCTGAATTCTTATATGCATGATTTGATATCTTTGCAAGTCTCTTCGAACTATCGATTTGGTTTGGCCAACTAGATTGGTTTTTCTTGCAATGGGAGAAGTGCTAAGTTTTGGGTTCAATCTTGCGGTGTCCTTTCCCAGTGACAGTAGGTGCAGCAAGGCACATATTGTATTGTTGCCATCAAGGATAACTAGATAGCGTTTTCATCATATTGCTTGAGTTTATCCCGCTACATCATGTCATCTTACTTAAAGTGTTACTCTGTTCTTCATGAACTTAATACTCTAGATGCATGCAGGAATCGGTCGATGTGTGGAGTAATAGTAGTAGATGCAGGCAGGAGTCGGTCGATTTGTGGAGTAATATTAGTAGATGCAGGCAGGAATCGGTCTACTTGATACAGACGTGATGCCTATATTCATGATCATTGCCTTAGATATCGTCATAACTTTGCGCTTTTCTATCAATTGCTCGGCAGTAATTTGTTCACCCACCGTAATATTTTCTATCTTGAGAGAAGCCTCTAGTGACAACTATGGCCCATGGGTCTACTTTCCGTCATAAAAGTTTCCGATCTACAATATTAGTTTCCTATTTACTTCCTTTTCAATCTTTTACTTTCCGTTCCATAAACCAAATACCAAAAGTATTACTTTACCGTTTAATCATCCGTCGCCAAGTGAGTGTGGGCGATAAGGGGTCCTTCCCACATGACCCAGAAACCGTCGGGGATAGGGAGCATATAGTACTCCTACTCATTTGTGCTTGCATTGCCATCGCAGTGGGTATTCTGTGGTGCTACGTTTACGATGCGTGTCCCATCACAAACGGTTCACTATTATAGAACATGTATGATAAGCATACAATCACACACATTCGCTTTTCCAAAACCATATGTGATAACTAATTAAGAAGATTAGCTAATAATCGTACGAGTGTCGGATAGGATTACGAAACGTCCGACCATCGTAACATCGTCGTACACGACAACTATCGCACACGCTATTATGTGGTGCAACATTTACGATGCATACTTCATCAGAAATAGTTCATGGTTGCGAATCGTGTATGATAAGGCAACTAACACAAACGTTCAGTTTGCCTGCACCGTTTGTGATAATGTCTGACATCGCACACGCTTTTGCTAACGACAACTGTGTGCATGCTTGCGAGCGTTTCCTCTTTGTGAACCGTGTCGGATTATGGTGTATATTGCAACGTTTGTGTTTTACCAACCGTGTGTTCCATAACGATCTGGAGGGCATAATTTCACCGTACTTTAATTCCAACTATCTCAAATTGTACCGGATTTGAATTTGAATGTATGTTGTAGCTTTATTCATATCCATCACATTCAAACAACCAATGCATTATTCGATTCATTTGTACATATGTTCAAGAATTACATAAGAACCAAATAAAGAATGATGAACCACAGTTGTATACTTGTACTATTAAAGACGGTAAATAAAGATATGAAATACATTCTGGTTGCTGAAGAAGGTGAAGCGGAATGCCCATATTGTGCCCTCCTCCATGCAGAAGGCACACACGACTCTAGTCCAACCCCTTGTGATGGTCGACCGCCCATCCTTCACGGTCTTCATGAAAACATCTAGATAATCATCGTGTTCTGGTAGAAATACTTTAACCTTTGCATGCCCACCAATCATGTAGTTTGAGAGGTAATCTTGAGTAAACTGCTTTGGCAACCACTGCAAAGGAAAAAGATTCAGACATTGTCATCTAACACACAACTCATTATGGGCAGTAAAAAGAAGGCTGTAGAGTTCTTACTTACCATCCTGCAGTTTGCTGTTGTCTTGGATAAAGTGTAAACAAATAGTTTAATTTCCATCTTTTGACCCATTTTACTAACAATCTTTATGAGCTTCCTCACTTGATGTTGGTTCATCTATATCTCATTGCCCCACACGTATAAAGGGTCGAAGCGCGGATCTTTACCAATGACATATGTACCTAAAAGCACCAAGTTAATATTAGAAGCTAAACAACAATTGCACAATGATGTAGTACAACACTCTTTTATAATATATTATAACATCCAATATACTCACATATTAGATGAATTAACATCTTATATTATGGGCCGGAAGGAGTTTATTGCATTCTTACAAATTATCGGTTGATTAACTGCTGTATCCATGGGTTAGAGTTAGTTTGAGCCAGTTCGGGCTCAAATAGCCCTAAAGTATATCCAAACATGAGGGCTAGTTTGAGCTAGTTGCATCTAACCCGCCCAACCCAAGAGGTGCTAATTGGAGCTAGTTCTCCTAGTGCATTTATTGCCAAGCTAACCATGTCGTCCAAACACCTCTTTGGATGGAGTTAGTTCAGGGTTAGTCATGAGCTAGAAACTAACTTTAACCTCTAGCTAATATGAGTATCCAAACATGGTTGTGTTGTTGTTGTTATTGTTGTTGCTGCTGCTCTTCTACGTATACCTAGACATCATCAGAACATTAAGGTAACACTCTTCCTTGTTGCTATGTAGCCTAGGATTGCATATTTAGACATTAAGTACAGTGCATGTTGCTATGTAGCCTCAGATATATTACATATGTCCCTAGTTAACCTAACGATAAATGTGTTACAAATATATTTAGTTAAAAGTCTTATTCACCGATTAGTCCCTTATCAGCCCCGGCCTATATGGTACTAGCTACCGATACCCTGAACAGTGAGTATATATAAGCCATGGGATGAACTAACCTTGATGGAAAACATCAGTCGTTCCCAAAATTGTCATGTGTATGTACATCGAGAGGCATGTTAAGCACAATACGCTAAACATCAACCAAAATTATCCATGGCAGACAAAATAATCTCGAAAAGATAGCTTCAGTGTGCAGTTTAAGCACACTAGTAAAGGAAAACAAGTGGAAAGGTGTGTTAACTGAAACTGGCCTAACATTTAACAATAAGCAAACATAGTCATTCAAACTGGTTTTGTGCCCGTCTAAGTACACTTGTTATTGTTAAATAAAAATAGAAAGGCGTGTTAACTACAAGATGCAGCAACCAAATCTAGTCATTCATAGTGGTATTGTTGAAACTGGTACTGATGAAATTAAACCGCACAGTTCATACTTGCACATATAGAACATCACATTGTGAATAACTGGAATAAACAAGGCATGCTACAAACAACCAAAGATAGCATTTGAACTGGACATATGCTAACTACAAACAACCGAACAATCAAAAAACTTTAAAAGAGGCATATGCTAGCTATAACAGGCTTAACATCAAGGAAAAATATGCATTCCTATTGGTATGCTTAAAACTAGATTGATGAAATGTACTACACAGTAAATAATTGCACATAGAGAGCATCACATTGTGAACAACTGAAATAAACAAGACATACTGCAAACAACCAAATATAGCAATTAAAACTGGACATATTCTCACTACACTACAAAAGGGACTCGACAAAACAAATCATGGGTTCACCCCTGTGAAGAGGAATGGCAAAACAAATCATGGGTTTCCTCACTTGTCACAGATGGGCTCGTTCCCGTGGGAAGAGCACGGACCCTGGGTGTGCTCCATGTTGTCGCAGATGGGTTCCTTCCCGCCCTCCCTGATGTCACAGATGAGCTCTTTTCCCTTGGAATAGCAGATGGGCTATTTCCCCCTGGAAGAGCCGGAGAGGGTGTCCTCCTCGTGGTCGCTGTCGATGAGGTCTGACTTGGAAGCTATGGATCCCAAGCCGGCGTCGTAGAACATGTCCTTCAGAAATGACAAAAGGGGCTCGATGGCGATGTAGGATGGAAAACTGTTGACAGCGAGCCAGAGAAGATCAGCGGTGGGGCCATGGGTGAGATCGACGGTGGTTGAACCCGAGGGATTGGGGGTGGGCCACTTAACCTGTGACATAGCCCGCCTTAGGCTGTCGCTGTCGATGACCTTGATATCATAGCCGGCGTCCGCAACATACCCGCATAATCTAGCCCACCGCTTGAGTGCCTGCCGCTAGTAATGGTCGTCAGCTTCCTCGGCGATATCGAATGAAGAGACCGCGATACACCTCTTTTAGGCCAGTCGCTCCTTGAGCTCCACGGGAAGTGTATCTGGGCTTAGGCTGTGATGCTCTGGAGCGTGGGATCGGCATGGGGATGGGAATCTGTGGGGAAGGGGCATTTGGCAGACGTCATTTAAGAAACTCACGGCGGCCTGGGTATGGAGATCGATGGGTAAGCTGCACGGGCAAACCGGCAGATGTTGACAATGGAGGCCTT